>NC_133364.1:37560738-37615738 GCF_049309525.1 Garra rufa | reverse complement strand
TAATACTCTGTCATTTATAGTCATACAGATAAGAGCAGGACATCGTTCCCAATGGAAAAAAAAATGTTATTTGTGTACATTCAAAATGACTGCAAAATTCATCCTTTTGAAAAAAAAAAAAAAAAAAAAAAAAAAAAAAACAGAATGCGCTGCTTTAGTCTCTGTTGACATCTTTCTGGCATATGCCATAAAAATGAACCAAAACACTGACGTGCCTACTTTTAACAGTCTACAATCGTTATTTGATGTTAAATACATTATATAGGTTACATTAGAAAAAATAACAGCATGTTTCATGATAAAAAATGTGACTAACAGTCCAGACAATATGGTAGGCTATAGCTAATTATTTTGTGGATCCCTGGGACTCTAAGAACAGCACACAGAAGATAGCCCTGTCTAGCCTCTGCCCCAGTATCGGTTGTGTCGAGCCATTCGTTAGTGTGGTTGTTTGATGGAAAAAGATTAAATTAGTTGCAATAAATGCGTTAAGAATAGGACTAATATTCTGCTGTGCAAAGCTTAGGAAGAACTGATGATGGTGACACTGTTTAATTTTCGGCTGACCAATCACCAGAAAGGGTCTTTTTGTCCCCACCCATGTGTAGAAATCGAAAATTTAAGCTGTTTATTCAGTTTTCCACTATAAAAACACTCAATCAAAATATAAACATTCCATTTAATTCCATTTCAAAAATCCAAAGTGCAAAATGGAAAGATAACTATTAGAAAGAAAGAAAGAAAGAAAGAAAGAAAGAAAAAGAACGAAATCATATATTTAAATCAACACAGGCACATTAGCCTGTTGTCTACTATATGTACTTGTATTGTTTTAATAATCCTCAACAATGGTCTGATAATTCTTTCAGCTCTTGATCTAACTGAAGTCATCAAGCCTCCAACATCATTTTGGTTAATAGACTCAACCGATGCAGCTTCAAAAGGCTCTAAACGATCCCAGCCAAGAAAGAAGGGTCTTATCTAGCTAAACAATTGGTTACTTATAATCGGATACTTTAAAAGTAAAAATCCATAAATCAATATTCAATTCAAATAGTTTTATAGTAGTCCTTTAACTTTTAGCTCCTTACAATGTTATACTTTTGTATACATATCGGGTACAACGGGGCTTAAGGCGCACATCCCAAAACTGACTGTCAGATTCTGAAAATATAAATTTATCAAAAAAGTGGTACAGGAGGACGTGGTGCTGGACTCTCGAGACTAACTCTCAGTCTGTCTATAAAGCCAAGCACTAACACCTTGTACTTCAGGACACTCCAAGTAGGTTGCAGTTTTGGAAATTGGTGGCACTGAGGTACTAAAGGGTGTCTAATGGCTAACAACTATGCAAGTTCGCTGATGACACGACAGTGGTAGGCCTCATCGGCAACAATGATGAAAGGCACTACAGAGATGAGGTGGCACAGCTGGCTGAATGGTGTGGCATTAACAACCTGTCCCTCAATGTGGAGAAGACAAAGGAGGTTGTGATGGACTTCAGGAGAAACTCTGTTGACCACCCACTACTGACCATCAACCCCCTGGGGGTGTACATCACAGATCTCACCTGGACCACCAACACAATGTCACTATCCAAGAGGGCACAACAGTGCCTACACTTTCTGCGCTAGCTGAAAAGGGCAAGTCTCCCTCCACCCATCTTCACTACAATCTACAGGTGAACCATTGAGAGCGTGCTGACCAGCTGCATCACTCTCTGGTATGGAAACTGCAGTGCTGCTGACCACAAGACCCTCCAGTGGATAGTGAACACAGCTGCAAAGATCATTGGTGCCCCTCTTCCATCCATTCTGGACATTTTCCTTTGCACAATGCTCCAGTAAAGCCACCAATATCGTGAAAGATCCCACCCATCCCTCCCACAGTCTCTTCCAGCTCTTGCCAGCAGGAAGACGGTACCGAAGCATCAGAGCCCGGTCTGCTAGACTACTCAACAGCTTTTTCCCCCAAGCTGTGAAAGATCTCAATTCCAATCACCTCACCGCCCTCTGAAACCTTATCCACAACCCTACCGACTGAAACCAGGATCCTCCCCCCCACCACTTGAAAACGGTTGAAAACCTAAAAAACATTAGTGTGTAACCCAGTGGAAATGGGGTAATATAACAAATGAGTCATAAGCCAGCAATTTATTACGTTTATTTATTTTCATTTTGTATATTTTTGCCAGTTCTGTAAAAAAAATGTATACTGTTCTTGTCACTACAAATGTAAAATGTTTACTTTATTTAATTAAGTGAAAGTAGGCTCACGGGTCGCAAAGTGAAAGTGCCGAAGAAGAAGGAATGACGTGGAACTGGAGGAAGATAGGCAGTGCGCAGAGAGAATGAGAAATAGAAACCGGGATATGTGAATAACATTTCCGAAGTGATAACTGATAGATTAGGGTGACTAATCCTCATAAACTATCGGATTACATCCCAACGCTGGACAGTGCTTTGACTAAAAGCTCGGAACAAGTGATTTACGGACAGTTTGGAGTTTACCGCTAGCTGTTTGCCGCTGGCGCGAGTGCTGCGTGGGAGGAGAGACTGTACGCGTTTGCTGACTAAACAAACAGAAAGTGCAGTCAGGTTCGTGCGCCTGGATGAAAGCGAGCGCTGCAACGAAGCTGAGAGCGCGCTGGCAAATCGGCAGCAACAGTGCTATTGCATAATATGTGTGCGGTGAGCTAATTCCTTTTGTTTATTTTGTTTGCTCCCAGGAGTGAAGTAGCCACGAGTTTAGGCTACTACGAACCCAAGAATCGATCCAGGCCTGCAACGTGAACAGTATTTAATTTGATTTCAGTCGGCTGTTATCCTAGTTAGGACTAGAAAAGAAATACACAGTCAATTGTCTTTTGACTATTTCCAACTCATATTTTGTGTTTACTATTCTGTTTTACATTCAGTAAAGCGTTCTCAATTTACTTCATCTGTTGTTGCTAATTCTGTCATTTTATCTATTTTTGCTATTGTAAACTTATTTGAGATTGCCAGCAACCCGTTTAATCTTTTACTCTTATTAGAATAACAAAGATTTGAGCGTACATCAGATTTTAAAAGAACTCAGGTTAGCCTTCCCCCATAAGGATATTAATGGGGGCACTACAGAAAATGGAGGCACCGCTGCGATAAGGGTTTCTGATTTGTCAGTTTGGTGGTGTGTCCATTGCAAAAGTAGAATGGGAGACAGATCAGAGCTAGTTGCTGAGCTTAAAGGATGGTGCCGTGGCGAGGGTCTAGATGAAGCTCACTCGCTTATGGTTATGGTACCTGAGGATGTTGAGATCGCTAAGATAGAGGATACATTACATACTGTGAAATGTCTTGGCCGTGTTCGTGTACGAGGAAGGACATTTAGTGTCAAGCATAACAGGATTATGGCTTTATGTGAGTGTAAAGAACAGCTGAAAGCTGAAACTGTTCCCCCTGAGATATTGCCCATCAGTGGTGGAGAGGCTTGGCCTGTTGTGATAATTGATGAAGCCCCTACCTCTGCTGATGAGTTTAGCAGCAAACTTTTAAGGCTATTGCAGGCAGAAGGTAAGACGGTGGAAGACCTTCGTGATTTTTTTCCGAGTTCCATACCATCTACCAGCACTCCAGATGTTTTGCAGATAGTGGGTAACCTGTTGGAAAAAACAGCAAAGCCGTCATTCGATATGGGTAGCTATCGCCGTCTTCGTCTCTTTTCTGGGGTGTTGCCCACTCCGTGTGGAGAAGAGCAGTTTGATAATTGGCTAGAGCGAGCCCAATTAATGGTTGAGGAAAGTGAATGTGGAGAGAAAGAGAAGAGACGCAGATTAATGGAGAGTCTTAAAGGGCCAGCGCTTGAAATAGTTAAGTCTGCAAGAGTCACTAATCCTGAGGTAAGTGCTGCAAAGTGCTTTGAAGCCCTTGAGAATGCTTTTGGGACAGCAGAGTCTGGCGAAGACTTATATTTTGCGTTTCGTATGATGCGACAGCAGCCAACGGAGAAGTTGTCTGAGTTTCTGAGGCGGCTAGAACAGTTATTAGTCAAAGTGGTGCAGCAAGGAGGTATTTCTGCCACTGACATGGATAGGGCTAGGTTACAACAAGTATTAAGAGGGGCTTTTCCTCCGACCTCATGTTGGTCAATCTTCGCTTGAGAGAGAGAAGAGAGAAACCACCTTCTTTCCTTCAGTTGTTAAAGGAGGTAAGGTTGGAGGAGGAATATGAGGCTTCAAGGAAAAGGGTTAATCCCTTTGTACAGTGTGTTCAAGCAGAACAGGAAATAGATGTTAAACATGCTGGGATTCAGAGTCTAAAGGCTGAGGTGAAGGAGCTTAAAACTATGGTTGCCTCTGTCATAAGGAAACCCACCCCTGAAGCACAGGAGTGTGTTGAAGAAAAGCCTCTAACAGTTACACACTGTCAGACTCCTCATGATTCTGAACTGATAGCCTTAAAGAAACAGGTGAAAAGGTTACAACAGAATGTTATGAACAGAGAGATTGAATCTGATGTCACAGTTTCAAAAGTTGAAGTGGCAGCCAAAAAACCACAACCGCAAAAGCCTTCAGAGGAACAGTTCTGCTATCGGTGTGGAGAAAATGGGCATTTTGCCAATAGATGTCCAAACCCAGAGAACCTGAGCAAAGTGATTACTAGACTGATTCATTCTTTAAAACTCAGTAGGCAAGAGCAGCAGATAGGTGGTGGTGCTAACTCAAAAGTTGACTGTTCTGTAAAGAGAAGTCTGGTGAAAGCAGAGAATTCTGTTGCCATCCCAGACGGGTTAGTGGGTCCCCCTAGCCTAATCCCATTGAAGGTTAACGGACACCCCTGCAAGGCATTGCTTGACAGTGGTTCCCAGGTGACCATTATTTTTGAACAGTGGTACCAGGAACATTTATCCGATGTCCCAATACAACCGGTGTCAGGCCTAGCCTTGTGGGGGTTGAGTAAATCGGACGTCAGTTACCCTTATCGGGGTTATGTGGTGATAGACCTAGAATACCCTGAGGAAGTGATAGGCAGTAACCAAACGGTCACTGTTCTTGCTTTGATTTGTCCAAGTATTAAGAATGTAGATCAATCTCCAATCATTTTGGGGACGAATGCTAGTCACGTCAGACGCCTAGTGCAGCAGTGTCATGAGAGAGGTGTCAATCTTGCACAAACATTGGGTATTAAGATACAGAAGGATGCCCCCTTAGCCGGTTGTGCAACTCCGGAGGTGAGTGACGAACAGGATATCGGGTGTGTAGTTTGGAAAGGATCCGATTCACTTACAATAGACCCTAAGAGGGAAGCAGAAGTGGAGTGCAAACTTGAGCTGAAACAAAACATTGATAAAAAAATACTGATGGTGGATTCTTCCATTGACTCTCCATTACCTGGTAGAGTATTTCTTCAGCCAATGGTCATGCCAGGGCAAGTAGTGGACTGTGACAGTTTCCGGGTTTTGATCAAAAATGAGTCCACTGCGCAAGCGTCTATCCGGACCGGAACAGTGGTTGGACATGTATATCTGGCAGACTCTGTTTGTACGTTATCCCCTTCAGACAAAGCTGCATTTGATCCGAATTTGATAGATTTTGGAGATTCCCCAGTACCTGAAGTATGGAAAGTTAGGCTTAGGCAGAAGCTAGCTGACCGAGCTCATGTGTTTTCCATGCATGAGTGGGATGTTGGGTTAGCTAAGGGTGTTGAACACCATATCCGTCTGTCTGACCCTCGACCTTTTAGGGAACGATCTCGTAGACTGGCCCCAGCAGACATCGAGGATGTACGAAAACACATTCAAGAAATGCTACAGGCAGGGATCATTAAAGAATCAAGAAGTCCCTATGCATCTCCTATTGTGATCGTGAGAAAGAAAAATGGATCCATTAGGATGTGCATAGACTACAGGCTGCTGAACAGTCGTACGGTGCCTGATCAGTACACCACTCCTTGCATAGAGGATGCCTTGAATGCTCTGTCTGGCAGTAGGTGGTTTTCGGTGCTTGATCTCAGGAGCGGCTATTATCAAATACCTATGGCAGATGAAGACAAAGAAGTGCTCGTTTACCTAGATGACCTAATTGTCTTTGGCCGATCGCTGGAGGAGCATGAAGACCGCTTGCTCAAAGTACTTGATCGTCTTGGGGAGGTGGGGCTGAAGCTCTCACCTGATAAGTGTCAGATATGTCAGACACAGGTAAAGTACTTGGGACATGTCGTGTCGGCCGATGGCGTTTCTCCAGACCCGTCTAAGATAGAGGCAGTCACAAAATGGCCCATGCCGGCTAATTTGAAAGCGTTGCAGTCATTTCTCGGCTTTTGTGGCTACTACCGTCGGTTTATCGCAAATTATTCTGCTATAGTAAGGCCGTTAACCGACCTCACAAAAGGATACGCACCAATGCACAAAAGCGGGAAATGTGCCAAGACTGAGCCATATTTCAAAGATTCTGAATCATTCGGCAAGAGATGGGATCAGTCTTGTACAGATGCATTCTATCAAATTATTAACTGTCTTACACACGCCCCAGTTCTGGCATTTGCTGACCCGCAAAAGCCATACCTTTTACATGTTGACGCAAGCCTAAGAGGACTTGGTGCTGTCTTATATCAGGAGCATCCTGAGGGCATGAGACCCGTTGCATTTGCCAGCAGGAAACTGAAACCATCAGAGAAAAATTACCCCATCCACCAATTGGAATTTTTGTCTCTGAAAAGGGCGGTTGTTGATAAGTTTCAAGAGTACCTTTATGGAGCAAAGTTTACTGTTCGTACAGACAACAACCCCCTCACATATGTCTTATCGACAGCCAAGCTCAGTGCGGTTGGGCACAGATGGCTTGCTGCGTTATCAGCTTATGATTTTGATATACAGTATTGTCCTGGCAGATGCAACGTGGATGCAGACCTGCTGTCTCGATGTATTCCTGATGAAGACGATAAATCCAGTTGGGTTACTATACCTGAGTCAGGTGTAAAGTCTGCTTTTCAGAGAGTTGACGTAGTTACAGACTTTAGCTCCCCTCGTTATGTAGATTCATTGGGAGCCTCCCCAGACTGCATCCCAGATTGCTATGCTTTCCCAACTCGGTTGGAGTTGATGCCCCTAGAACGATTGACAAAACATGATATTAAACAAGCACAAGTTAATGATGAAATAGTAGGTCCAACTATTCAGGCAGTGAAGCAAGGTAAATGGCCTGGGGGCACTGAATCTACCAGAGAATTGTCCATCATGAAGCGTGAGATGAGTAAGCTGACATTGAAAGAGGGAATACCCTACCGTCGGAGACAGAGAGCATCGGATGAGAATGGCTTTCAGTTGGTCCTTCCTCGAGAATTTCATGCCATGGTGTTAAAAGCAATGCATGATGATTTTGGACACCTGGGGATAGACAGAACTCTGGATTTGATCAGAAACAGGTTTTTCTGGCCTAAAATGTCAGAAGAGGTTGAAACATACATAAAGAACTGCGGAAAGTGTGTCATTCATAAGTCCCTGGCGAAGAAAGCCGCTCCATTACACCAAATCGTTAGCAGTGGTCCTATGGATCTGGTATGCATGGACTTTCTTTCGATGGAGCCTGACTCGAGGGGATTTAGTAATGTCTTAATTGTTACTGACCATTTCACAAGATATTCCCAGGCTTTTCCTGCTAAAAGCCAGAAGGCTTATGAGGTTGCAAGAATTCTTGTCGACAAATACTTTGTTCATTATGGATTACCTGCAAGGGTCCATTCTGATCAAGGTAGAGATTTTGAAAGTCGGTTGATTCGGGAATTGCTGAGTTTGATGGGAATTCGTTAATAGAACCTTACTGACCATGCTTGGGACACTCAGTCGAGAGAAAAAACGTTGCTGGAGTGAACACGTTGTTCATTTAGTGCATGCATATAACAGCACTAAGTGTGATGCCACGGGCTATTCACCCTATTATTTAATGTTTGGTAGGGAAGCGAGACTTCCAGTCGACTTGTGTTTTGGTGTCCTGTCTGACAAAGATGAGGTTAGCCACTCTCGTTATGTAGAGAAGTTAAGAGAGGATCTGAAAGATGCGTATCGGCTTGCGACAGAAGTGGCAACAAAGAGACATCAAAGGAACAAAAGATTGTATGATCAACAAGTTGCTTTTCAGGCACTAGAGGTGGGTGATAGAGTGTTGTTAAAGAACTTAGGACTGAGAGGAAAACACAAGCTGGAAAGCAAGTGGGCTCCTGATCCTTATGTTGTGATGGAAAGGATGTCTCATGTGCCAGTGTACCGAATTAAACGTGAGGATGGGAAAGGAGGGATTAAGACTATTCACCGGGATCATCTCCTTTCTATTGGAGATCTAGTCAGGGTCCCTACGGTCGATGCGGAACCCGATTTGCCTACGAAACGTGTGACTAGGTCTAAGGTCCAACAAAAAAAGGAGAGATTGTCTCACGAAGAGAGATGAGGCTCATCGTAGAGAAGTGATTAGAAGAGGGATCGATCAAATTAGATCTGTGATGAACAGAGATAAAGTAGCTCTACTGAACAACCGAGATATTCAGCCTACTGAACAAGAATCTGCTGACGTTAGGTTATCTGCTGATGAGACTTCTGTACAGTAGAAATGTTTGTTTCAAAGCAGTTGTGAGAGTCAGGACGACAATCCTGAAAGAACAGTACTGGCTGAAGAAGACCCAGTATTAGTTCCTAAGCCGGTCAGTAAATTGTCAAGAGAATCTGACATTCGGTCTAAGAGACTAATTAAACCCGTTCAAAAACTTACTTATGATGAACCCGGTAAATCTAGAGATGAACCACTAACCATCATTCATAGAGGCTTGGTCATCAAGATTGGTAAATCCAAATAGTGTGCATCCTCTTACTTTGCAAATGGATCCGAATGAGGACATCCGGAGAGATTAAGAGGGGGAGGGTGTAACCCAGTGGAAATGGGGTAATATAACAAATGAGTCATAAGCCAGCAATTTATTAAGTTTATTTATTTTCATTTTGTATATTTTTGCCAGTTCTGTAAAAAAAATATATACTGTTCTTGTCACTACAAATGTAAAATGTTTACTTTATTTAATTAAGTGAAAGTAGGCTCACGGGTCGCAAAGTGAAAGTGCCGAAGAAGAAGGAATGACGTGGAACTGGAGGAAGATAGGCAGTGCGCAGAGAGAATGAGAATAGAAACCGGGATATGTGAATAACATTTCCGAAGTGATAACTGATAGATTAGGGTGACTAATCCTCATAAACTATCGGATTACATCCCAACGCTGGACAGTGCTTTGACTAAAAGCTCGGAACGAGTGATTTACGGACAGTTTGGAGTTTACCGCTAGCTGTTTGCCGCTGGCGCGAGTGCTGCGTGGGAGGAGAGACTGTACGCGTTTGCTGACTAAACAAACAGAAAGTGCAGTCAGGTTCGTGCGCCTGGATGAAAGCGAGCGCTGCAACGAAGCTGAGAGCGCGCTGGCAAATCGGCAGCAACAGTGCTATTGCATAATACGTGTGCGGTGAGCTAATTCCTTTTGTTTATTTTGTTTGCTCCCAGGAGTGAAGTAGCCACGAGTTTAGGCTACTACGAACCCAAGCATCGATCCAGGCCTGCAACGTGAACAGTATTTAATTTGATTTCAGCCGGCTGTTATCCTAGTTAGGACTAGAAAAGAAATACACAGTCAATTGTCTTTTGACTATTTCCAACTCATATTTTGTGTTTACTATTCTGTTTTACATTCAGTAAAGCGTTCTCAATTTACTTCATCTGTTGTTGCTAATTCTGTCATTTTATCTATTTTTGCTATTGTAAATTTATTTGAGATTGCCAGCAACCCGTTTAATCTTTTACTCTTATTGGAATAACAAAGATTTGAGCGTACATCAGATTTTAAAAGAACTCAGGTTAGCCTTCCCCCATAAGGATATTAATGGGGGCGCTACAAGTGCAATTATGAGTGTGCTACACACAGGTGAGTGGGCTGGACAAACCACATGTACAAACACACTCTTCTCTCTTAGGTTATGTGTATAGTCAACTGTTTATAGTATATGTATAGTTAGATTACCACTTCAGTAAGTTAGCTATGTATAGGTTTAAAAAAAAAAATTGCTCTTATGTCTAAAATAAACATGAATGAACATCTCATGCCTCATGTAATTGCTCAATCAATGTTTCAACCACAGAAAGATGTCAATAAAACAGCTTCTAAACAAAATGTAACATAACATTTCATTGACCTTTTAAGTCATCAGTGTCCACAGCTTGTTAGTTCGCTAGTGAAATGAAATCTAGAGAATAGCATTTTGTGAAATATTACATATAAATATATACTTGTTATATTTTACTTTACCTGTTAGTGATAATTTAATTATTTAATGTGTGTTTAAATTAATCTGTTATGAAACAAGTTATAAAAGCCACTGTGTAATTGAATATAACAAACAGACATTTTCAAAAAAAAAAAAAAAAATATATATATATATATATATAATTTAAAACCTACATTATGTGCAATTATAAATGTTTTAAGTTGAGTTTTGATGATTACATTTAAAAATAAATAGTGATTACATTTAAGTTTGGGCTCTGTTGTTAATTGTAACCCTATAGTAAAAAAAAGGGCTTCCTATAATTTAAAATGTAAGCTGAGGTAGATTTTTAATTTCAACATTTTAGAAAATTTTAATTATAACTGAATTTATTTAAAGAAAGAGCAACTTGTTAAGTAAACCACTGTTTAAGTAAAATAATAATAATAATAATAATAGTAATAAAAATAAATAAATAAAAAATATGTTTAGTTTTGTACGTAGTAAAAAGCATTTTTTTCTTAAAGTTGTACCCTATAAATGTGTATAATTAATTTTTACATGTCATAAGATGACGTATGATTTATTAAATTTGACACTTAAAGCAAATGAATAAAATTAATTGAATTGTATTTAATTCTGCATTCCTAATTTAAAATATAATGTGTAAGTTGATACTTGTTCAATACAATCACTTTAGCAAAGTTTGTACTATTTTCTGTTTATTTTGATAGATAAAATAATTAAATTGTTAAATAAATATACTGTAATTAAAACATGTTAATATAAAATACATTTTAAAATACAGAAACAAAATTATTTAAAGATTCTGAAAGCCTTGAAGGAGAACCCATAATATTTTAATATAGATTTACAGTAGTAACAACAAATGTTGTTAGTATATGACATGATTAATATCATTTACTATATTTCTGTTTAAAACTCAATTTAAGCTTTTAAATGTGAACTGAAATGTAAAATCACACTTTTGAATGCCACACAACTAGGGCTGAACGATATGGACAAAATTTCATATCTCGATTTTCATGCCAGATATCTCGATATCGATACGATACGATATGACTACGGGTTCAGTGAAAACCAAGCATTTCTCAGAAAAAAAACCCCATTAAAATACAAAAAAATATATATATATTTTTAAGAACTCACTGCCAGTCATCAACATTAACATAAATTACCAAAAAAATAACCCGCATTTGGACGTCGACTCGTACGGCATAACGCTACTGAACGCATCAGCAATCAAACTTTGCTTTGGCTTATTTTGGGATGACTGAGAAGTCCCCAGTGTTTCTGTTGTTTCAGGTGGTGAAATATGTTTGTTGTGCTACCTTGCTTACGCCTGTTTCACACATACTCCGTATACAGTGTGTATGCAGTCCGTGTGCGTTACGTATGCGGTGCAGAAGCAGCACGGACTGGTTTTGCTTTCACACAGGACGCGTTTGCAGTCCGTTCCTGATCCGCGGCTGTTTACCACAAACACACCATTTATCTGTTATTTTGATTTCAAATACAAACGTGCTTTTTCAGCATTGGGATACTCTTTTATTGCAGTACAGTAATACAGTCGTTCATAGACATATTCACGTTTAAACTCAATAAGTTAAACGTATTATTCAATGCACTGACTTCTAGATTTATATATTAAGTTGCTAAAGCAAGTTGCAACACATTTAGACAGCATAGGTATAGCTTCCTTTTCTTATTAAAATTGGGCTATCACAAATATTTTAAATTAAAACTTATCACAGACAGAAACAGTCGGCTTTCGTGCCTTTCACATTAAATCGTTATTAAAAACAATCTCTTAAAGAACTTTTCTACCTGGACAAATGCATTATGTTGCCTTGTTTATTTAAAAGTGCACTTTTCCTAGTTTTAAACCTAGCAAAAAAGCCACGTGTTGACTGTAAAACACAGTAGACTTAATTTATATGCATTTATGGTATAATCACCACATTTCCGTGTCAATCCATGTTCATTTTTACAGCTAACAATGCGCTGTCACTTTAATCCTCTGCTGCAAACGCACCGCTTCTGGGACGTACTGTAGTGATGGGATTTATGGCTCTTTGAGGGGATCCGGATCTTGGCGATCCGTTCCTTTCAAAGAGCCGTTCAAAAGAACGGCTCTTTTGGCTCTTTTTAAATATTTAGTCAGTTTTAAGAAGCCAGTTTGGGGGCATCTCAGTTTATCCTGGAAATAATCACTGGGAGGAATTATGAGGTGAGATTTGTAGTCAAAAAATTAAAACTCAGATATCACACACCAATATCTGAGTTTGAATTATTCTGAAATATTGATTATTACCTCATTTGTCATGTATGGACTATATTTCATAGGGTTGCAAAACATCCCTCTGCTTAGACAATGGCATCACTATTTTGGATTTACCTTTAGTACAAAGTGTGTTGCTGCGTCCCAATTCGCATACTTATACTATGCCCTTAAAGTATGTACTTTTTTTGTGATGAAAAAGTACATACTTTTGAGTATGTAGCAGAAAAGTAGGCAAGCTTTGGGACATACTACTTCATCTGTTGCTTAGTTACCTAAATCCTGTCACTGTTTAAACTGCCTTGTCAGTTAATATCATCTACATTTCGTTTAATTTGATTTCCTACCGTATTAGAGAAATATGAAGAGGCACATTCTTATACTAGTCTTTTATGCCGAGAACTATGCTCGTGTTTGCATAATGATGCATTTAAAAGTTAATGACCAAACCTATCATTATAAAAGTTCGTAATGTTGCTGCACATGAAATATACCATGGATAACATTATTTAAATATTATTTATTAGGTTACACATTGATTAGTTATCTCAAAAACCCCTTTCTCTACCTGTCCCTGGTAGCGCGTATCCGCCATGTTTGTAGTTTTTTTAAACAATTTTTATGCGTGTTTGTAGTTCTAATCGGATCCTCGTTCACCGCGCAATGTGTTGTGGGCAATATTAGCCGTTAGAGCGTGCATTGATCCGCACTTCGAATTCTTAAGTTAAGTAGTAGACCATCCGGGAATAATTTGTGTGCATCTGTGTAAAACACGCATAGGAAAAAAGAACGACAGAAAGAACGGCTTCATGTTTATGAGCCGTTCAAAAGAATCGGTTCGTTCGCGACGTCACAACTCTAACGTACTGCCGGACAGCAAACGCGTGCAGTGTGAACGCTCTAATCCGTTAACATGGGTGCGGAAAAAAAAACGCAACGCATATGCACTGCAGACGGAGTATGTGTGAAACAGTCGCAATTTTTGTTAAGCACGACCTGCACAACACGTCATATTTATGATTTTATGCTTTGGCACCAAGTCAGATTCTGCACTACCACTCATTTTCTTTCTTTTTAATTTCTCCGCTGTCTCTGTAGTGTGTGCGCGCTGTCTTTAGCGGTGCATTCAAGGGCACTCGTAAAACTGATGTTCGTTGTGTGACTGCCAGAGTTGTATGCAGGGCGGGGCGAGCACGGAGAGGGAAAATCTGTATCGTCTATATCGTTGCTTTTTTCGATAGTAATACCTTGAAAGTTCATATCTAGATATAGATACGATAACGATATATCGTTCAGCCCTACACACAACCCTAATAAATATAGCATTTCATTGTCAATATATAGATATTTCTTTTCTGTATTCTAATTCCCTTTCTCTCTCTAAGAGCTATAAAATATAAATTGTTTACCAAAGTGTTGTGCCTCATTGGCTGCTGAAAATTGGTTCCTAATTAGCATTGAGTTTTCTGAACATGACAGAATCATGTCCATTCTCCTTTCATCTAATCTCTACTCTTTCAAAAAATAATGAGATCATTTACACCTCATTAACATGGCTTGTAATGTCTGCGGATTTATAATAATGATTGCTTATCATTTCACTTTGCATTATTATCTCCTCTAATGAAACTGTTCACACAACTGTCAAGAGAGCCTTAATTGGTGGTATAAAATCACAGACAGTTAGAAGTTATGTGTGTGAAGTTTTAATTTGTGTTAGGTAGGCTCCGTCTGCACCCTCCCAATGTAAATTACACCTTACATCCACCTTGTTCTGAGTACCATTAGGTTGTTTGGCCAAACAGGACAGAAATTAAAGACAAATATCTGTTCACTGTGTGTTTTGTGTGTGTGTGTGTGTGTGTGTGTGTGTGTATGGCTACTGCCTAGCAAATACTGGCTTGGGCTGAGATTTGATGTAAACTTTAACAAGAATGTTTGTGGGTTTAGTCTTTAAAAAGACTGTTGGGGTACTGTAGTAAAGCCCTATGTAAATCGAGATTGATAACAGACTAGCGAGAGCTGGCACAAGCGAACTTGGCAAGAGACTAGACTAGAATGAATGGAGAGCTATGTCGTGAGTCAATTTAAATGCAGTGATTTATGTTTGTGTGAGTGGGTGAACATTTACATTTACGGGAATGGCGGCGGCCATGCACATGCGCGATTCATTTGCAGCCTGGACGCGGAGGGGTGTGTGTCTCCTCTCTACTCTGACTGCTGCGCGAGGCTACTGAGAGACTGACCGCCTGTGAGTGCTTTTGGACGGGAGAGGGGCTCACGGCAGCACCCGCTGCTCGTTGAGCACAGTAGGCCTAACTGCAGAGTGATTCGTGCTTTCGAGTCTCTAAACACCACAAAAGTCACTGGATTTGTTGCTTTTGACAAAAAATAAATAAAAAAAAGTCACCAGGAGGATGATTTGTTTGTGTTACAATCAGTGCTTGACGTGGGGGATAAAGGTGGCGGTACTCTCTGTGCATTGGCAAATCATTAAATTTTTATAGTGAAAAGCAAAACTTGGAGATATTGCTGTTACAACAATTTATTGTTATTTATCAACAACATAAATGTATTTAAACATGTTTGTGTGTGCGGGCGTGCGTGCATTTCACAAAAACTAAAGCAAAGCTTTAACTGTAGCCTATATTCTGACTAGTTTATTCGTTTTATATATATATATATATAACAAAATACGACCTCACGTTTTATACTTTTGCAGCCTCTGCAACGTCCGTCGTCATAAAAATTAATTCGGATGGTTCGATTTTCTGCATTTTTCGCATCCGTAGCAAATATTTTGAAGGGTGTTTTTGACAACTGAGAGCCACTAAATGATGAATGTGAAAAAACGAATACGACAGTTTCGGACCTTAAACTTGAGGCTTGCGCAGCTTCTCAAGGAGGAATCAAACAAATGAGCGCCGTTTTCTAAAGTCTATGTGCGCAGCACACAAATAAACTAAATTGACATACTGCAGTTAAATTTCAAAATGTGGTGTTTTTATATTTATAACATTTAAATACAGTTCAGCAACATGCATCACACGACCTGACGACCAAGAAAGCTGACAATTGACCATCACTTAATTTACCATCACCTCACGATTGAAAATGTGACACTGATTTCATATGACAGTTCAGCCAATTCCTCAAAGACTGTTGATGCCTTTGAGACCAGCAGTGCCTCAGAGACTGGCGATGCATCAGTGACTGGCGATGCATCAGAGACTGCTGATACCTCCGAGGCAGGTGATGCATCTGAGACTGCTGATGCCTCTGAGAATGGCGATGCATCCAAGATTGACAGTGCCTCTGAGACTGTCCTGGCTGATGCCTCTGAGAATGAATATGCCTCTGAGACAGCCGATGCCTTTGAGTTTGCCAGTACCTCTGAGATGACACTGCCTCAGAGACTGACTTTGCCTCTCAGACTGACTCTGGCCCTAAAAGGAACACTGCCTCTGAGAATAAGACTTCCTCTCAAACTGTCACTGACGCTCAGACTGACACAAGCTTTCAGATTAGCTCCGCCTGTCAGACTAACCCTGCCTCTGAGATTGACACTGTCTGAAGACCTAAGCCCTTTTTAACTTCCACCATCTGTCCTATTCTTAGTACTATGGCATAAAAAAAAATAAATACATGTCCTATTCTCTATACAGTGAATACATAAATAAAAACATACAGTTATCTGTACTTTTTCGCTGTTGGAGAACATTCATGCCACTGTGAAATGCACAGTAAGAGCAATGCTAAACCCAGTAGATCTCACAGGATGTGAGACAACTGCGATATTGTGTTAACCCTCTGGGGCGGACAGTCACGCCGGCGTGACCAACCTACTTTTTTTAAGATCAGTGCAAAAGACACTAAAAATACTTTGTCGGTTTCAGGCATACAAATTAGAGCTATACATCATTGGAAGCTGTTAAGTGTGTACTTTTATTTGTGCACACTAACAAGAGCAAAAGAACGCTGTGCTTTTTTATAGAATAAAGAAAACAAACAGTGTGATTTATGTTTTCTCTGTCTCTGCGAACTGCTTTTATCTACAGAAAGCTTGATATGTATGCTTTTAAACTAAGTAAGTTTTAGCGAAAATAAATATTCTGTAATAAAGTAATCCATATGAAACAAAGGGTATGTCTAGTCTATCCAGTTGCACCTGATTATATCTAAGCGAAGAACGATTGATATTTAAATTAGCCATGTGCTACAAGCGCGGCAAGGAAACTCCCACATCACCGCAAACAAAGAAACACGTCTTTTCAAGTTCATCTTGGTTACAGTTCGTTTCTGAAACGAAGACATGCTGTGAGGAATAAGACTTATATTTGCCTCAATCATAAAAAGGACGGGATGCGACGCAAACCCAGCAGGAGGAGACATTTACATGAGTAAGTCTAACTTTTATTTGCCTACTTCGCGGAGGCAACCACCCTCCGCTTCGCGTCGGGCGGTTATTAGCCTCCACGTCGTGCATTTAAAATCCTTTAATGCACGGCAAACCGTTGATTATCCCTTACTTAGAGCGCCATCTGCTGTTAAAAACTCAGCTCAGAATCGATTCCAGAGAGAATCACAATGCATTTGTAAAATCTCAAAATCGATCCACAAAACGATTTATTGTCCCATCCTAGAAAGCTGTTCATCACCCCATGGATGAGAGCGGCCTACATCAAAATGGCTTGCTGTGAACAGAGCTGTTTTTGATGTTTTACACTACCATTGAGAAATTTTAACCAAAATATGTTATAGACTTTTCATTAAGACCCTAACAAATCATATTAACTTGTGGAAAATGGTCATCCAGTGACTACTTATTGGCCACTAATGGAAGACAGAATAGGGTGGAGCTACAGTCACTGTCAAATTCTAACTACTTGCCCTCTACAGAAATGTCCTCTACTTCAGAGGATATTTTAAAAGGCTCAAGTGTTGGTCCACTTTCTTGGCTCTTTACTTTTTTAAATTTGTTTCATCCTTGTCAATGATCTGCTTTTTTCTGGGGGGCTGGCCTATTTTCCGGAGCAGAACCTAACAGTACGCCACTCCACAAGGGAAAGATGGCAAAGTATGTCGAAAAGGAAGAGGAGGTGCATCCTGACCACCTCCAGGAATCCCAAGGATCTAATACAGTACCTTTTTTGGCTGACAAGGAAGTTTTGACCCCAGACCACCTGTAGCATCCAGATAATAACATAAGCATAACAGGAACCTTCTTCCATAGATGTTGTAAACTAATGGTTATGATAGTTACTTCGTACATGTGCACACCAAAAGGATGGATGCTTAAATGCTGAATGTACCCAGGTATTTTATAGTACTTTGTGTCACTTGCTCTTAACATATTGCTTGTGTTAGGCCATTTCCCCTCATTTGCATTCTCCAGTTGTGGCAATGTCTCAGTCGGCGTGACAGCAAAATAAAAATAAAAACAAAAGAAGAAATACTGTACGCATACACGCCATTGTTCTCCATCAACATCAACATTTCTGCAATTCTGGCATTATCAGCTGCTCATAACATTAAAAATGAAACAACCCCTTTGCATTAAGTCACACTGACTCAACATTATTGTAAACAAGCACTCATGGTTGTGCAGTCAAATGAGGAATCCATGACCACGTAAAATGCAAACTATAGAGGAAAAATTCTTATGAGGCAAAATGGATTTAAGGATAGAGTTTGAGGATAAACACACCAACAAACTAAATAAAAAAAAAAACGTGCTAGTCTGAGTGCATCATGCTGACAAAAATGCATCATGCTGACATAATACAGAAAGTTTAACTGAACACATCAAAGCACAACAGGGAACAGAAGATCATCTTATTACCAGGAAGACTGGATCGCAGTTGTTTGGTGATAGCGATGTTGGTACAACAGTAAGGTCAACTATGTAAATGTTCTTGCCTTCTATGTAAATGTTCTTTGTTTCACATTCAGGTCCACTGTTTCTTTGTAGCTTTAAATGTCTTTAGGCTAAAATATATGCAGAAAACTAACACCTCACTGATGTCCTTGTCATCCCTCATGTGGATGTTGCATAGCAGTTTGACTGTCAGTGGTTTGTAGGCCTGAGAAAGACAAGGTTACTACTGCAAAGTTATAGAGTTATATATGACACAACACAGTGCAGCATAGTTGTTGGCTATTGTCTTGAATTGCTTGTCTTAAGTCAGGATTATTTTTTCACCATTCACAGGTCTGTAAGCATGTTGCAGCTGTACTTCCAGAAGCTTTTGGTTTGTGGAAGTGTTCTTGAGATGAATGTCATGCATCATATAGATGTGTGTTGTAGGTGCCATGCTGTTAAGGAAATTTTATTTTTTGGCAATTGAATGCTATTTACACTAAGTAAAAATAGATTTTCTTAATGATAGATGCTATTCACACTAAATGCAAATAACAATGGGTTGTTTTTACACTATGTGCAAATAGCTATAGATTCTATGTATACTGTTGAAATAGCAGGATTTTCTGATATTTATAATACTTATTGCAAACAGATGCAATTATCTGAACCTTAGTATTGTAGTACATTAATTACATACTGAGTGTAAATTATAGTTTTAAATCAGTTTATTAAATGGTACTGCCTTATTGGGACAATAAGCCCTCTCTACACCTACCCTAACCGATACTTTATTGAAAGTAAATGCCTTTCTGGTATATGAGATTTGAAAAGGAAAAAAGAAAAGTTTGCCAGAAGGGGGATTTTTAACCAAGATTGGTCGCGTCGATAGGAGTGAAACAACTATCCTCTGCACCACTGGAGCTAACAATCAACAGCCATCTTTTGTAGTGTTGACTATCACAATCACACATTGGTGGGTGGAGTTAGTGTAAATAGACACTTTGTTATTTATTTTTTGCAAGCTTTCCAAACTTGTAGCCCTGGGACCAGACTGATTCTTCTGAATACATCCTAGGAGTGTTTAATGTTCGATTCATGAACTTATAACATATGACACATAGTGCTCAGATGATCCAGTGATGGCCTTTGGCATTAGAATTGCCTGCCTTCTCAAATAATAAAAAAAAAAGTGAAACCATCAGTTTGCCCTGCTTTGTGCTGTGCGTTAGCTCCGCTAGTCTCTCTTTGTTTGGTTGAAACGGAATAGATGTAGGCACATGCAAATTAGCCTGTATGCCCAAGGCACATGCAAATTACCATGTGCGGCCAAGCCTCATGCAAAGTCATAGATGCTAACAATAGGAATGTGCTTCTATGACAACAGCAGGTCTGTTAAATCCCTTGGAGACTCTGCTTCCAAATTAAACTTTGATTTGTACAATATCATTACTCACACCTGATTCTCCCCAGAGTTTAAAATATGCAAAACTTGCTTGTGTGTGTGTGTGTGTGTGTGTGTGTGTGTTTGTTTGTTTTTGGCCATAGAAGGACAGATTTCAAAGAGTAATGAGGACCCTCTGCTATATGTCCTCATAAAAATCCTTATAAAACCTTTCCTCAGCATCTACAAACATCAATATAAATTAAAGTTGTTAAAAGTATTTTAATAACATTTTAGTTAATACTAAGCATGTCTGTTGCTGTATTGTACACTTGGACATGTATTCATTATTCTACATGTAGAATAAAAAAAAAACACACACACACACACACACACAACGTTGCATAGCAGCGATTTATAGGAATGATTGATTATGATTATTTGCATTGCTGAGTTGTATCCAGTGGATAGTCTGCTACCCCTGTGTCTCTAATAAGTTGTCTGCAGTTCGTGGTATTCTCACTTTAGCTGTTTTCAATCAAGGGGCGTTTGTGGTGGAGTATAGAGGGGAGCTCATTGATGCAGCTGAAGCTGAACATAGATGTAAACTGTACCATGATGCATGTTCAATCTTCATGTTTCACTTCATATGGAAGCGAAAGACATGGTGGTAGGTTCAGAATGACTAATACTTTTAGATTTCTATAGTGAGAAGTCAGGATTTCTGATGTAAAGATCACATGTTGCTCTTTAACTTATCAACTATGCATCGAACAACTATACTTGTATTGGATGTTGGCATTAGTGTAGTTTCTTAAAAATTAAAGTACAATTCAAAAGCGTGTCACTATAAACGTCTGTTTAGTGCATGAATTTGCAGTATTGATGGAGCACTCGAAGATGGCTTATTTGGGCGACTGGTAAACGATGAGCACAAGGCACCAAATTGCAGAATGAAGTTGATCGAAGCCGAAGGGAAGCCACATCTCTGCCTTTTTGCACTGAAGGAAATTAACTGAATGAACTGAAATCTATGGTGGGAAATAATGGCTCTGGCGTAAAGAGATGGCTCATTTAGATTTTTTTCCTATGAATTGGTGTCAAGGTTTAAAGCCTGTACATCTAGACATCTTGATAACAATGAAATCATCTTTGTCTTAAAAGCTACTGTGTGTGTGAGCGCGCTTAGTTCTAGAAAATAATGGTTGAAGAGGGCAAGAAGCAAAAAAATGTAGATTCAACCAAACAAGTTAAAGGTTTATGCAGACCTAATCAAGTCCATCTTATTCATACCGTTGATGCCAGAGTAGCAGAAGCTGGACGTAATACATACAACACTCTCAGCAAAATGCAGTGCACTATGGAATATTAATACCTTGTCTTTTTGTGAGTGTAAACTGTTGTTGTACATAAGGTGGTGCACATCGATAGGGCACAAAGACAACAAGCAATTCGAAACGAAAAGATTTTAACACCATTCAGTTGAGCTGTTCCACATATTACTTTTAATATTGGTCTATTTTGAAACTTTGAATACTTTAAGCCAACCCTAAGGTTTGTCTTGACAAACTTCATCTAGTTTATCCCAATATATGCTTCATAAGCTGTTTTCCATTACAGCAGAAAATTAAATGGTGCGCACTGGTCTGCAAATGGAGTGTGCTGGAAAGTCTTGAGCAATCAGAAATGGTTTATGAACAAACATGTTCAACAAAACATGCTTTTGTTTAGTTAAATGTCTCAGCGCACAAAGTTCCTTATAAATCAAACTGAAAATACTTAAATATTTTTGCTTTATCTGTCATTAAGCTTGACTGGACTTTGGGAAATCAAGAGAAACAAACAAAATCACACACAGCAAAAGCTGACTCGAAGGAAACTGATTAAATACACTGACAAACCAATTACCTAAACGAACATCAGGTGCAAACACTAATTAAACTGTGAGTAATCATAGTAACAAATGAATACAGGCAAAGAGAGCTGTTCTAGGAACAGTGAAACCCCAAGGTTAAACTAAATCAAACACAAAAAACAGGCTCATAACTTGGGGGTTGCTTGATAAAATAAGTGTACCAAATAAGCCAGGCTTATTTCAAAAGTATGCATTTCTTCTGTCTTCATAAAGACTGCTCCTCAATTTAAAACAGCATCTGATATGTCATCAGCAACTGAATTATCAATGAGCACTACTTCTTCAGTTGCCTCATCAAAATAAAGTATAAAACTACTTTCTGCTTCAAGAGGGTACATGCCAGTTTCAAGAGAATGGGGCCCCGTTTACACGAAGGGAAAACGCAGATATTTCCCTGCGGTTTGGCCTCTCATTTACACGAAAACCCCGTTTTTATCACAGAAAACGATTATTTCTAAAAACTCCGGCCAAAGTGGATAAATTAGAAAACGCCGTTTTCACGTTGTAGTGTGGATTGTGAAAACGGAGGCTTTTGAAAACGATGACGCATATTTATAGTCATGTGACGCATATTGTACCAATAGATATCTATGTTTACAGCAGTAATTGTGCCTGTGCTATTCACACACTGCTACTAAAGAGATTTACCTTGTACACTCTTCAAATTACAGTCCTAAAATGATGACGGAAAATTTACTCACAGTTGCTGTCCTGCAAAACATGACGACAACTGCTTTTCAGATAAAATATGAATGAGCGTGATATAGACGCGTCAGTGGATAATGAGATATTTCCGTAAATTATCCCTCCAGAAGAATTGCGTGAAAACTTATTACGTCTGTATAATTTTGGAGGCTTTACGCATGCGCAGTAAGGCGAATTTGCTGTTTTCCTACGTTTCAGTGTGGATGAGAAACTTTTGGAAAACGCTTGGAAACGCTAGTGTGGACGGAGAGCGTTTTAAAATGAAAACTCCGTTTTCAAATGTATACGGATTAATGTAAACGTAGCCTGGCTGTCACAAAAGGCAAACTGGACTATTTCTGTCTTTTGGCTCTGCATTTTGATTAAATTGTTGCTCTGAAGTCTGGAATGGAAAAAGTTGTAATGTTTTTGACTTGAATGATTAAATCAGATTTGCAAAATTTTCACAACTAACTAACTGACATAATTCTGTCACTGTCAACTTTACATCATTATCTCTGTCAAGCTTCAAGGCTTTATGTTAATATGTTCCATTTTATTAACAGCCTTGCAATAATAATACACAGTGCTTAGCTCTTAAAGCAGGTGTGTTATGTTTTGATTTATTATCGCTGAACTAGCGAGGGCAGTCGCTGGATGATTGAAGTGCCTCGTTTAAACAATTCAATCGCCAGACACATTGATGATATGTCTGCTGACATTGAGTGTTGTACTGGAAAAACTACTTCAAATTGATGAATCAACAGACTTAAAGGAACACTCCACTGTTTTTGGAAATCATTCTCCAACTCCCCCCCGAGTTAATAAGTTGAGTTTTACCGTTTTAAAATCCATTCAGCCGTTCTCCTGTTCTGGCGATATCACTTTTAGCATAGCTTAGCATAGATCATTGAATCTTATGAGACCAATAGCATCACATTCAAAAATGACCAACGAGTTTCCATATTTGTCCTATTTAAAACTTGACTCTTATGTAGTTATATTGTGTCTAAGACCGGTGGAAAATGTAAAGCTGCAATTTTCTAGGCTGATAAGATTAGGAACTACACTCCCATTCCGGTGTAAACTAGCCATAGAAGGACCAGTTCTGGATGGGCCAGCCTTGGACGGAACAACTCTGGATGGGCCAGCAGAGAAACTAGCCATAATATCTGGAATCTAGAATATCTATATCTGGTGTCATCCAATGACAGTTCAATTCACTTGAAGAAGACCTTGTCAAGAGTGTCCACTCCACTTTTGGTGTTGTTGTAATCAAGAATCATTTTTACGTCCCTGAAGGCCATGCATCATTTCGTTCACTACTCGCTTGCCCAGGTTTTTCTCATGTTGCGCTCCTGCAGGCTTGGCTGTGTATACCTGCATATTCCAGAGTAACAAGTTTCTGCATCACAGGCTGTCTAGATTTTGATGCCATATTTTGCAGGCTTGCTTGGCATGTACTGTTTGAAAGGGCACCGCCCTTTGAATCCAAACAGGCACTCATCCACAGTCACGTTGAGTCCAGTATTATAATACCTTGTTGGTCTAGGGGCACGTCTGAAGACCTCCTCTGCCCGCGCTCTCACAGTATTTCCCCATTCTTTGAGTGTAAGTTACAGGGCCTTCTTCATCTGAATCTTCCTCCTCTCACTCAAAATCTGTGTCAGCCTCTGTAAAATCCTCTTCTTCAGAAGTATCATCTACTGGATCATTTGGGGCAGCAATCTCTTCATCTTCACTAGACTGAAGCAGGTATTCAAGGATCTCCTGAGCAGTGAATCTTTGTGGCATTGTGTAGAATGACAAGGCAGGGCTCAAAGTAGCAACACTTCTACTAATTCACACCCACTTACAGATGCTGGGATTGGACTGGAGGTTAATAAGGCAGTATCTCAGCATTTGACCTGACAATCAACCTTTGATCTCTGTCAGCCTTTAACCCTTACTCCTCTGTGTTTGTTTTTGTGACATATCAGGACACAAATGTGTGTAATAACATGGGTATGACATAGGTATTACAAGGAGAGGGTGACTTATGAGGACATTGCCCATGTCCCCACTTTTCAAAAGGCTTATAAATCATACATAATACGTTTTTTGAGAATGTAAAGATATGCACAGTCTCCTGTGAGGGCTAGGTTTAGGTGTAGGGAAGGTGTAGGGTGATAGCAAATATCGTTTGTACAGTATAAAAACTATTACGTCTATGGAATGTCCCCACAATTCACAAAAACAAACATGTGTGTGTGCGTGCGTGTGTGTGTGTGTGTGTGTGTGTGTGTGTGTGTGTGTGTGTGTGTGTGTGTGTGTGTGTGTGTGAGAGAGAGAGTCTGAAAACATTCCACCTTTCAAGGGTTGTGAGATTTGATGATAAGCGAACAAGAGCTGCAAGAAAGCGAAATAACAAGCTGGCACCTGTCCGAGGAATTTGGGGAAAATGAGTAGAGAGACTTCCATTTATGTAAGTCTTTGGCCATGAGAGAAACCTGGGTATTTTTTTACTTATTCTCTTGGCACAGAGCTCCTGCGAAAAATAAGAATGCTCAGGAAGGTGTAAAGGACCGAGCCTGAGTTTCTAAGTGCACTGACAAACCCGAGAAGCATCGCTTCTCATCGCTGTTCACTGCAGATTTCCCATTCATTTCCAATGTGTGATTATAACTAAATTATTGAATTAATTTCACATACTTTCAAAAAAACTGTGCTCTGTTACGGATAGCAGACCATAGATGTGTGTGTGTGTTTATTTTACAGTCTTGATGTTTTAGAGTGTCACCACTTCACTGCTGTGAGCTTTTTCTGAATTATGACTAAATTATTAAATGGATTTCACATATTCTTATAACTTTGCTCTGTTACAGACACAGTAGTTCATGTGTGTGTGTGTGTGTGTGTGTGTGTGTGTAACTGGATGTGTCTATGTCCGATTTGTCGATTGTGCACACAAATAATTCTGTGTTTTTGTCTTTTTCCCATTCATTTCCTATGGCCGGTCTGTCACAAGGAGGGTCAGAGACTTGCGGATCCATTCGCAGCATTTATTAGATAACACAAAACAAATAAACACAAAGGGGCAGACAGAAATCGTCATCAAAAAACAGGCAGAAAGGTCGGGGCTGGCAGCGAGAATCAAAACACGGGAGGGAGTCCAGGAATCACACACACGGGAAAACAAACACGGGAAGAAACGCTCAGAATTATGACCATGAGGAACAATAAGACTTCGCCCGGAAGTGTGTGTGTCTGTGGCTTAAATGCATGTGGGTAAATGTGAAACAGGTGTGTGCAGCAATCAGTGCAGTGGGAAACAAGGAACAGGTGTGTGCAGTGATTGGAGCAGTGGCTTGTGGGGAATGAAGTCCAGAATGTGTTGTGCAAGAGTTCATGATGACAGGATAGACCACATACGTGACACGGTCATTTCTGACTGAAGACCAAGAGTGTTGCTATCTTCTTTATGGTCACTTTGCCTGTTCAAATCATGTCCTCAATTTTTTTCTGTGTTCATATTCCAAGTGCCATAAAAGTCACCAAGTTTCATGTCATTCCGATGAAGCTGTTATTTTAAAACATACTAAATGTAAAATTCTCCAGTCAGAAGTGACTGAAGACTGCACAAGGGTTAAAAAGCATGCAAAATGCTTTCATCAATGCAATTCATCAATCCACATACAAAACTGTAAAAGAGAGGTGTGTAATGCCACACAAATAAGACAACTTAAATTGAAGGTAAACTCAGTCTAGCACTCTCAGCACATTCAGCTGTATTTTGTTAACTTCACTTGCTATGTCCATATCACTGAATCACATTGAGAATTTACAAATTAATCATTCAGTGTTATTTGTAAACCAACCAGTTAATTCCAAAGAATCTGTTCAAAAGATTTGGTCACAAATTAGGTTTTGGGGATTTTGATTTAATATACTTCAAAGAGCGCTGTTCATTCAGTGCCCCATCTACATTTGGCAGCGCTGACAACCTTTGGTTTACAAGTCAGACTCTCCAACTAACTATTATGTTATAGTTGGGTTGAAGTCGACCCTTGTAATGTAAATCAATGTGGTCAGAAAATCAGATACATACACAAAATGTATATACATATCAAATATCTGCCAATGTCTTCTAATTAAATGCTTAGTTTTATGATCAATCTCTGTACTTTTAAATCATATAATGATTTTAGCTGGTCAACCAGCCTGGTTTTAGCTGGTCATAGCTGGACAGCAGGCTGGTTTTAGAGGGGTTTTGGCCACTTTTCCAGCCTGGCCAGGCTAGGAGATCAGCTGAAACCAGCTACTTCCGGCTTAAACCAGCTAAGACCAGCCAACCAGCCTGTTTTTTTCAGCAGGTTTCTGTTGCACCAAAAATCACCCTTTGGGCTTATAGCAAACTTTGATCTTGACCTTGGATAATCAAATAAACTTGAAATATTACTATCATTACTAACTAACATATTACTAACAATATCAGAGTTATTCGTACATTTACTTCATAAAGATTTCACAGCAGAAAGACACATGACCCACCAGCTGAAGGTGGACGTTTTATTTTTTATGTGGATAAAATAAATTGTGTTTGAACTGTTGCTGAATCTCAGATAGATTTGAAGAGCGTCATTCTTGTGTTGCCAAGAGAGAAGTGGATATAAGTGTTCTTTTCATGTGGCACACGGTGACTACCACCGAACCCCATATCGCAGTGCCAGTAGCCCCCATACTTAATGTCAAACTCCTGTAAGGAAAGACACAGTATTAAACGATAACTATTGCCAAAATGCAACCTGGGCTGTTTTTTTTGTTTTTGTTTTTGTTTTTTACTGTAAACGAGACAAACATATATCTAAAAGCATAATTACGACAAACGAGCCGTTTTTGAGATTGGCCGTGATTTTGTTTTGTGGTCAATGGCTGGTGAAAGACTTTGAGCGCATCAAAATCGATATTTTTACAACACTAAGAAGGCTCGACACACCATGAAACTTTGGTCGAAGTATCGCCTGGGTCTCTATGGCTAATTTGTCTCGTTTTCAGTAAAAAAAAACAGCCCAGGTTGCATTTTGGTAATAGTTATCCTTTAATGTTCCATTACTCACTAAACAAAACCACTCAATCTCCACCATAAAGCTCCTGACAAAGACAGCACATGTTTACAGTACTGAATAAACTGCATTTCACTAAAACATCCTAGTCTCTCAGGAAAACCCAACCTTTTTGATGTAGCGAACAATGTCATTATCGTCTGTGAACATATTCCCAGCCTGATGAGCGACCTGAAGAAACTCGCGCTGCATCTCGTCACTCATCCCTGACTCATGAATGTTCAAGGTCTTTGACATGGTTGATCTGCAGCTGTAAGCACAGATGCTGTTTTAATGAGGAAGAATGAAAGTAATTGTAAACCAAAATGCAACCAAACTTTAATACCACAAGTTTGAACAGTGGAGTAGTATTAAAGAAAGTTACCCCTGTAAAGCCTGACCTGATATAAAAGAAAACAGATTTAAAACAAACAAAAAAGTTAATTGAATCTTTAGACAAAATATTAAAATAAATATTTAAAAAGGCATATGTGTTTTTGTTAAGAATCATATTTGATGTACCAGGCTTTCATGACTCATAATGCAATGCAATACAATGATGACTGACAGATGAACAATTAAACCTTCCTCAAAAGCCGGATGATCATATTTAAGTCTAATAGACTAATATCATGATTTTTAAAAAACAAATAAAGAAATAATGGAAAACGGATAATAAATACATCTCTTCTGTTCAGTAAGCTGAAATATTACTAACAATATCAAAGTAATTCTTACATTTACTGATAAATGAGTGCAGATTTGACAGAAGAAAGACACCGACGCACGAGCTGAAGAACAAAGTCTAAACTCTTAATCAGACGACAGAAGGACTGTAGTAGATATACTGTAAGTTTGGATCATGCTGATATATACAGTATATATATATTTATTTATTATTTATATATTTATTTATTATTTATTATATATATATATATATATATATGTATGTATATAAGGAAAATTCTTACCTTTTTTATGTGGTGATTAATAATTCAATCTCGGTGATAGAAGGACTGTAGTAGATTGTGTGAAACAGGTTAAAAAGTGTAACTGACTCCACCTGTTCTTGCATCACAACCACATCCTAACCACATTTCACTTGACAACACTCCCAACATTACAAAACGGAACTGCAAAAATAATGACCATTTCTAAACACACAGGAAAGTTACAGTTACAGTTTTGTTTACTATTTATTGTATAAATAAATGATACAAATTGAGGTGATACTTTCTCCTCAGCAGAGACATGAAGCAGCAACATTATTGCGGTTTAATATACAATAAATTGTCTGAAATTAGCACCTCATTATGATTGTCACTTATTTTCACTGTAAAGGTTTTTTCATATATAAAGGTTCTAACATGAAACTTAAACCAAAACTGTGTGAATTGTAGAACAAGTAGGACTAGATTTTTGTAACGCTCAAATTACAACAGATGAATGGCGAGATCTCACAAAGCCCATGACCGCACAGTTCTGACAAACACCGTCTCAGGACATCTGTGCTTTACTGTGCTTCAAACTTCACAGACAGACGATTCAGACTTTGAATATTTCAACATAAAAAAGAAAGTAATGATTTAAATAAAGTAATAAAAAAATAATAATAAAATGAATTTTTTTATTTAGCAAATGATGTTCTATTTACCAAGAATTCTTTGCAATAAGTGTAAATAGTAATTAGATGTGATTTATCCTTTATTCTGGAAGATATATACTATTTGCACCTCAGCATTGTTGTACATTAACAGGATGCAATAATAACAGTGTAAATGAATATATTTATTAAAATTTATTAAAACACTCGTTAGGCACTTCCATTTTAAGAACATTTTCTTAATTTTGATTGAAAATAAATGCCTTTCTGACGTGATATGTGATGGGAAAGAAAGAAGAGTGAGCTCAGCAAAAAGCAGATTCGAACCTGGGTCAATTGTGTCACAAGTCAGTTTACGAGAATTTTTTGATATTTGTACTTGAAATAAGACAAAAAAAAATACTCAGTGAGAAAATGCAGCATGAATGATTGAATGAAGTATTTAAACATTGCTTGTGCTTTAAAAGGTGGAGTAGACCAAAAGAAACTCTGGGTTGCCAAAGAAAACCTGCTCCTGACCAGGTTAGGTTCACAGGGTAAGTTACAATGGTAACTGAATGTTTGTAACAGGTAACAGGTTTGACATACCTCCCATTCTGAAACGCAACCCCAGGGTTTCCCTTATTTCAGGGTTAACATACTCAGTTAACCCTGAAATAAGTTTTCAGTTAACCTCCTTTCTGAAATGGGCCTATTGAGATTTATTTGAAATGAGGCAATATGTCCTCTAGGTGTCTCAATTTTGCAAGATAAGGTATACCTGAATTCAGTGGTGTCCCATTTCCACATACATTGGGCTAAATGGATAAAGATGGTCTAATTTTACACAAAACATCTTAAATTTGAACACATTGTTAGAATAATTAATAATAATTATTGTATTTGTTCACAATCCATAGTGTCCTAACTCTGCATTGAGCTGGTTGCTATTGGGCGGTGAGCATCTACATGCCAATATTCCGTTATACAGGTTCAGCTCAAAAAATGAGAATATCATGAAAAAGTTAATTTTTTGTTTGTAACTTATTTTAAAAACTAAAACTTTCATATATTCTAGATTCATTACATGTAAAGTAAAATATTTCTAAGGTTTTTTTTTGTTTGTTTTAATTTTGATGATTAGAGCTTACAGCTCATGAAAGTCAAAAAATCCAGTATCTCAAAATATTAGAATGTTTCCTAAGATCAATCAAAAGATTTGTTTGCAAAACAGAAAAGTTCAAGTTGTTTAAAGTATGTTTATCTATCTAGTCAATACTTGCTCGTAGCAAATTACAGCATTAGTGAAGTGTGGCATGGATGTGATCAGCCTGTGGCACTGCTGAGGCACTATTGAAACTTCAGATTGTCTCTATATTTTTCGACTGTTTCTCATCTTTCTCTTGAAAATATCCCATAGATTCTCAATGGTGTTCAGGTCAAGCATGTTGGCTGGCCAATAAAGCACAGTAATATCATGGAAGTGGTTTTTGCACTGTGGGCAGGTGCTAAAGTCCTGCTGGAAAAGGAAATCAGCATCTCCATAAAGCTTGTCAGCAGATGGAAGCACAAAGTGCTCCAAAGTCTCCTGGTAGATGGCTGCATTGACTTTGCACTTGATAAAATACAGCGGACCAACTCCAGCAGACGTCACGGCACCCCAAAGCATTACTGACTTCAGACTTCCTCCAGACTCTAGGACCATGATTTCAATGTGAAATGTAAAATTTACTTTTATCTGAAAAGAGGACTTTGGACCACTGAGCAACATTCCAGTTAATTTTCTCCTTAGCCCAGGTATGATGCTTCTGACGTTGTTTCTGTGTCAGAAGTGGCTTGGTAGTGCTTTTCCTGAAGACGTCTAAACTTGAGGACTCTTGATGCACAACTCCGGCTTCATTCTCCTCTTGTGAAGCTCTCCTAATTGTTTAAATTGGCTTTTCTTGACAGTATTCTCAAGCTTTCGGTCATCCCTGTTGCTTGTGCACCTTTGCCTACCCAATTTCTTCCTTTCAGCATTTAATATGCTTTGATACAGCACTCTGTAAACAGCCACCCCTTTCAGTAATGACATTTTGTGACTAACCCCCTGAGTGGAGGGTTTCAATGATTGTCTCCTGGACCATTGCCAAGTCAGCAGTCTTCTCCATTAGTGTGATTTTAAAGAACAAGAGATACCTGGAATTTATTAGGGGTGGGAGAAAAAATCGATGCATCGATGCATCGCGATTCTTTCTCTAACGATTCTGAATCGATTCTCAAAGATTCAGAATCGATTCTCTGTTCAATCAAATCGCGAATGCGCGCCGGAAACATAAACATCACAACGCTCATCTCTTACATGTATGCTGTCGAATTCTCTTCTTTTGAACAATGGACAAACTACAGCCTGCACCATCAAATTTGAAATCGACTGTGTGGCAACATTTTGGATTTTGTGAAGACGAAGAGAAAGGGGTCGTTGATAAAAGCCATACTGTGTGCAAAATCTGTCGCGCCAAATTTAAGTATTTCGGGAACACGACTAACATGAAGAAGCATATTACACGGTTCCACCCAGAGCTGGAGAAAAGGCCTTCTATCCCAATCGTGCCCACTGCCGGTCCCACTCAAAGGACCCTCGAGCAAGTAGCAAAGCTTCCACCGAATTCTGAAAAGGCCAAGCGAATTACCCGGTCAGTGGCGGGTTTCATTGCCAAGGATTTGCGCCCTTACTCGGTAGTGGATAACCAAGGATTTCGCACAATGTTACAGGTGCTTGAGCCAAGATATAGTGTGCCCTCACGACGTTATTTCAGTGACACCGCAATACCCGCACTCTACAGGGAGACTAAAGCTCAAATTTTAGAATCACTATGCAATACGGAGAGGGTTGCAATAACATGTGATGCATGGACATCAATTTCCACAGACTCGTATGTCACCATTACGGCTCACTACATCACGGATGAGTGTAAGCTCGCGGCTTGTGTTCTGCAAACGCGGAGTATGAACGAAAGCCACACAGGCGCGAATGTTGCTGAACTTCTGCAAAGTGTTGCATCCGAATGGAAAATTGCGAACAAAGACTTAGTTTTGGTGACTGACAATGCCTCTAATATGGCTGTTGCAGCACAGCTTGGCAAGTTTCCACATGTCAAGTCAAGTCAAGCCTTTTACAATACAGATTGTGTCAAAGCAACTGCACAGTATTTAAACAGCACAATAGTGTGTAAGTAACGCATTATTGTAACAATCAATTTTCAGTTAAAGGCAGTTCATCAATGAATTCAGTGATATCATCGTCAGTTCAGTTCAAATAGTATACGATATCGCTGGAAAATGTCCCCAACTAAGCAAGCCAGAGGCGACAGCGGCAAGGAACCAAAACTCCACAGGTGACAGAAATGGAGAAAAAAACCTTGGGAGAAACCAGGCTCAGTCGGGGGACCAGTTCTCCTCTGGCCAGACCAAACAACAGTTTGTACCAATGTCTGATTGTAGAGAACTCATCAGGATCCTGTGGTGTAGCACCGATGGCCGTCAAGGTTGGCGAGGTCTTTATTGATGATCCGCCTTGGAGCTCATCTGGTTGACATCCACGGCTATTGAAGTCATCTCTAGGTGGTGATCCATATTCTAAGCTGGGTACGGACTGGATCCGGGGGACTGGAGTGACCATCTGATCCGGATACAGGCTGGATCTGGTGGCTACGGTGACCTCGGAATAAGAATGAAACAGACTAATATTAGCGTAGATGCCATTCTTTTTACGATGCAACGAGTGCATCAGGTGTTATGGGAGGTGTTTTCGGTTCCAGTTGACCTAATTAATGCAGCCTAACAATCCTTTAACGGATTTGAATTATAGAAATGTGTTAATGATTTTATGTGTAAGCCAGGTTAAAGAGATGTGTCTTTAATCTAGATTTAAACTGACAGAGTGTGTCTGCCTCCCGAACAGTGTTAGGTAGATTGTTCCAGAGTTTAGGCGCTAGATAAGAAAATGATCTGCCGCCCGCAGTTGATTTTGATATTCTAGGTATTATCAAATTGCTAGAATTTTGAGAACGCAGCGGACGTGAAAGACTATAATACGATAGGAGCTCTTTCAAATACTGAGGAGCTAAACCATTGAGGGCTTTATAAGTAATTAGCAAGATTTTAAAATCTATACGATGTTTAATAGGGAGCCAATGCAGTGTTGACAGAACCGGGCTAATATGGTCATACTTTCTGGTTCTAGTAAGAACTCTAGCTGCTGCATTTTGGACCAGCTGGAGTTTGTTTATTAAGCGTGCAGAACAACCACCCAATAAAGCATTACAATAATCTATCCTTGAGGTCATGAACGCATGAATTAATGTTTCAGCATTTGACATTGATAGCATAGGTCGTAATTTCGATATATTTTTAAGATGGAAAAATGCGGTTTTGCAGATGCTAGAAATGTGGCTTTCAAAGGAGAGATTGCTATCGAATAGGACGCCTAGGTTCCTAACTGATGACGACGAATTTACAGAGCAGCCATCTAATATTAGACTGTGTTTTAGGTCATTACTTGTGGAGGTTTTAGGTCCAATAATTAATACCTCTGTTTTTTCAGAATTTAACAGTAAGAAGTTATTCGCCATCCAGTTTTTAATATCAGCTATGCATTCTGTTAGTTTTTCGAATGGATATGTTTTGCCGGGCTGCGAAGAAATATTGAGCTGAGTATCATCAGCGTAACAATGAAAGCTAACACCATGTTTCCTGATGATATCTCCCAAGGGTGACATGTAAAGCGTAAAAAGTAATGGCCCTAGCACTGAGCCTTGAGGTACTCCACACTGCACTTGCGATTTAAATGATACCTCTTCATTTATTGCCACAAACTGATGACGGTCTGATAAGTACGATTCGAACCATGCCAGTGCACTACCACTAATGCCTACATAATTTTCAAGTCTATTTAAAAGAATGTTGTGGTCAATAGTATCAAATGCGGCACTAAGATCCAGTAGCACTAATAGAGAGATGCAACCACGATCGCTTGACAATAGCAGGTCATTTGTTACTCTAATTAGAGCAGTCTTAGTACTATGATATGGTCTAAAACCTGACTGGAAATCCTCGCAGATACCATTTTTCTCTAAGAAGGAGCATAATTGTGAGGATACTACCTTTTCTAGTATCTTTGACAGAAAAGGGAGATTCGAAATTGGTCTGTAGTTAATAAATTCATAGGGGTCAAGTTGTGGTTTTTTAATGAGTGGCTTAATAACAGCTATTTTGAAGGTTTTGGGGACATATCCTAATGATAGTGACGAATTAATACTATTCAGAAGAGGATCTATGACTTCTGGAAGTACCTCCTTTAGTAGCTTAGATGGAATAGGGTCTAACATGCATGTTGTGGGTTTAGATGATTTAACAAGTTTATACAATTCCTCCTCTCCTATAATAGAGAATGAATGGAATTGTTCCTCAGGAGATCTACAACGCACTATCTGATGCGATACTGTAGTGGGCGGCTGTATGGTTACAATTTTATCTCTAATAGTGTCTATCTTGGAGGTAAAGTACATCATAAAGTCATTACTGCTGTGCTTTTGGGAAATGTCTAAACCTGTTGCTGCTATATTTTTAGTTAATTTAACCACAGTATTGAACAAATACCTAGGGTTATGTTTGTTTTCTTCTAAGAGAGATGAAAAGTAATCCGATCTGGCAGTTTTTAATGCTTTCCTATAAGATAAATTACATTCACGCCAAGCAGTACGAAAAACCTCTAGTTTTGTTTTCCTCCAGCTGCGTTCCATTTTTCGTGCTTTTCTCTTTAGGGCGCGGGTATGATCGTTATACCACGGTGTTACACTGTTTTTCTTAATCTTTTTTAGGCTTACTGGAGCAACTGTATCTAAAGTGCTAGAAAAGAGAGAGTCCATAGTTTCTATTACATCATCAAGTTTTTCTGAGCTATTGGATATGCTGAGGAATTCAGATAAGTCAGGAAGATTACTTACAAAGCAGTCTTTTGTAGTAGAAGTGATGGTTCTACCGTATTTGTAGCAAGGAATTGAATTAACAGTTTTAGCTATCTGGATTATACAAGAGACTAGATAATGATCTGAGATATCATCGCTTTGCTGCAGAATTTCAACGCCATTAACATCAATTCCATGTGACAGTATTAAATCTAGAGTATGATTTCGGCAATGAGTAGGACCTGTCACGTGTTGTCTAACCCCAATCGAGTTCAAAATATCTATAAATGCTGTTCCTAATGCATCTTTTTCATTATCAACATGGATGTTAAAATCACCCACTATTAAGACTTTATCTGCAGCCAGCACTAATTCGGATAGAAAATCAGCAAATTCTTTAATAAAGTCTGTATGGTGCCCTGTGGCCTGTATACAGTAGCTAACACAAACGTCACAGGGGATTTATCATTAGTACTTGTTTCTCTGGATAATGCTATATGAAGCACCATAACTTCAAACGAGTTATAATTGAAGCCTGTTCTCTGAGAGACATTGAGAATACTGCTATAAATAGTAGAAGCACCTCCTCCTTTACCTTTTAGACGCGGTTCATGTTTACAACAGTAATCTTGGGGGGTGGACTCGTTTAAAATAATGTAATCGTCTGGTTTTAGCCAGGTTTCTGTCAAACAGAGCACATCTAGGTTATGATCAGTGATCATATCATTTACAAAAAGTGCTTTCGTAGAAAGGGACCTGATATTCAATAAGCCAAGCTTTATCAATTGTTTCTCTGTATTATATATATTTTTTATTTGTTGGACATCAATTAAATTGTTAGTCTTGATTTGATTCAGGCGTTTTTTGTATTTTCTAGCTCGGGGAACAGACACAGTCTCTATAGAGTGATATCTAGGTGAAAGGGTCTCTATGTGCTGAGAATTAACTGATTTCTGTGACGTGAGGCGGCTAGCAGACGGTCGGTTTAGCCAGTCTGTCTGCTTCCTGACCTGGGCCCCAGTGAGTCAAGTGCAAACTCTAAGACTATGTGCCATATTTCTAGATAGAAGAGATGCTCCACATCCGGAGGGATGAAGACCATCTCTTTTCAACAGGTCAGGTCTGCCCCAAAAGCTTGTCCATTTGTCTATGAAACCTACGTTATTTCGCGGGCACCACTTTGACATCCAGCCATGGAGTGACCACAGTCTACTGTGAATCTCGTCACCACGGTAAGCCGGGAGGGGACCAGAGCATATTACAGTGTCTGACATCGTACTTGCAAGATCACACACCTCTTTAACATTATTTTTAGTGATCTTCGACTGGCGAAGTCGAACATCATTAGCGCCGACGTGAATAACAATCTTACTGAATTTACGTTTAGCATTAGCCAGCACTTTTAAATTTGCCAAGATGTCAGGCGCTCTGGCTCCCGGTAAACATTGGACTATGTTGGCTGGTGTCTCTATTTTCACGTTCCGTACAATAGAATCGCCAATGACTAGAGCACTTTCATCAGGTTTCTCAGTGGGTGCTTCACTGAGTGGGGAGAACCTGTTTGATGTTCTGATCGGAACGGAAGAGCGGTGTTTTGACCCGCGACTATGCCGCCTCACAGTCACCCAATTGCCCTGCTGCATGGGCGTTGTTACCGGAACCGAACAATGTACAGGGCTTTCTGAGCTAGTCACATCCAAAACCGTATCTAAGGCCCTCACATTCTTACTATCCTTCATTAAAGTTTGGATGCGTGACTCTAGTTCTGAAATCTTCTCTGTCAGCCTGACTATATTCCTGCATTTATCACATGTATAAGGCTCACTGCTGACAGAGATAGATAAGCTATACATGTGGCAAGCAGTGCAGACTACAATTGTAGGAGAAGAAGCCATTACTCACCGTGATTGTAGAATGATTTCAACTTACCAATGTTGTTAGAGTTCCTGAAGAACAGATCAGGAGGAGAAAAAACGGAACGGAACCGGCTAAAAGAGTACTAACGATATTAAACACGAGAAAAAATAAATAAAAACGTGAATGGAACGCAGATGGCAAGTTAACCGGCCAGCGCAATGCTAAAAATAGTAAACAAGAGTTAAAAGCGTGAATGGAGTGCGAGCGGCAAATTAACCGGCTATGGAATGCTAACGTGCTGCACTCGTGATTATAGAGTAAGACGAACAATCAAATTAGTCAGATTAGTTTGATGGATAAGACCAGAAATTAAATTAAGCTATATCTATCAATTTAAAACGGCAGAATTAACAATAAGATAGAGAATCCAGTAGAAAATCCAGTAGAAAAACGAAGCTGCAGAGAGCTAACGTTACAAACAAACAGACCACTCTGCAGCGAGGCAAACAGGAAGCAGGGAAACAGCGAAACATGTGAGATGTTACGCACACACACTTAATTTGGCCTCTCAGCGAGCGCTAAAGTTGCCGGCAGTGTCGAGGCTGTTAGCGAGGGTGAGGCGCATTGTGACTTTTTTCCATCGCAGCACAACTGCAAAGCATCAGTTGGAGGAGAAACAAAAACAGCTTAATCCGCCGTGTCATAAACTGAAATCTGACGTCATCACTAGATGGAACAGCGCATATGAGATGCTTGAACGATTCCTTGAGCAACAACCGGCTGTCTGCGCTGCGTTACTGTCACCTGCGGTGAGAAAAGGAGCGTCTGAAATCTTCACTCTTACAGAGTCAGATATTTCATGTGCCAAAGATGTTGTAAACGCCCTCAAGCCTATGAAAGATGCCACCCTTCTAATGTCAGAGGAGAGCAGCCCCACAGCATGTTTGATTGCTCCATTGCATGCTAAGTTGATCCAGGACATGAAAGAAAACACAATCTTTATTAGTCAATGTGTAAAAAAATTTATAATATTTCACTGTGGATTGTATGACCTCAATCATTTAACTTAATAGTTATGTTTGATCAACAATATGTTCATTTTCTTCTCTTGTGATTGATTAAAAGCAGGAAGATAAGGCAAAAGAGCAGGAAAATTCAGAAGACTGCAGAGTGACAGAAGCCAACAACTCAGTGAGCCCACAGCCTGAAGTTGCAGAGAATCTGGATGAGCGTCCTTCTACTGTACTTCAACAGGAAGAGCTTCATCTTTGCTTCACTGTCTGCTGGGACAGACCTTCTCTGATGCTTCAGTTACACCACATCATCATCAGTCAGCTCATGCCGTAGCTGAAGAGGAGATGACCAGATATCGGAGTTCCCCACCACTCTCTCTATCTGAGGACCCCCTCAACTGGTGGAACGTAAACAAGGTGTCCTTTCCTTTGCTTTCCAAAATGGCAAAGAGGTATTTATGCATTCCTGCAACCAGTGTCTCTGCAGAGAGAGTCTTTTCCACTGCAGGAGATATTGTTACAGCCCAGCGAAGCACACTTACTCCTGAACATGTGGACCAACTACTCTTCCTTCACAAAAACTTGAACTTGGCAATATAATTACAATAGATAAACTATAGTGAGATGTTGGATATTTAAGTTATTTAATTTGTATCCTGATATTTTTTGCAGTATGGTTGAAAGATAATTCATTGCATCTCTGAAGATAATTCTAAACTTTCAAAACAAAACTAATAACAGACATTTCTTCCTTTGTTAAAAGGTTCTAAACAAACTGAAAAATTGTCATACTTTGTTGATTGAGAACTGTTTGTTCTTAACAATTGTTCTTAGTAATTGTATGGGCTTTCCATGTTTAATTCAGAGCTTGTTCATCCTGAATATAATTTTGTTAAAATAAAACAATAAAAGTCTTCATTTCACTTTGTCATTTTTAAGATTGAAATACTGCCAAACAGAGATTCTAACTACAAACAAAAAACATAGAAACTCTATATTTAAATTAAGCATATTTGCAAAAAAAAAAAAAAAAACTAAAAAAAACATGTATATGAAGAATCGTTTTGGAATCGGATTGTGGATCCCAGAATCGGAATCGGATCGGATCGCGAAGTACCTAAAGATTCCCACCCCTAGAATTTATATTGTAGGTATGGTAATATTTTGAGATACAGGGTTTTTTAGTTTAATGAGCTGTACACTCTAAACTTTTGAAATCTTTTACTTTACATGCAGTGAATCTAGAAAAAAAATGAAAATGTAACTTTTTAAAATAAGTTACAATTTAAAAAAAAAAAACTTTTTCATGATATTCTAATTTTTTGAGCTGCACCTGTTGGCAATCTGTTGGCAACAGTGAATGTCATGTTTTACATTAAAAATGCAATGTCCAATCTGCCCTCAATTTCTTGTTCAATAAGAGTCCAGGCCTGAAGACATCTAAAGGCCAGTTTTCAGTTATAATAATAACGCCACCTGCTAGCAAAAGGACATTTTACATTACATTCACTTAAATATACCATGTGCAATTTGCACCAAACACACGTTTGATAAAAGTCCTGGTCTGAATACATCTACATGCCAATATTCAGTTATAGTTATAGTGCCACTACTGGCAGCAGAAATTTGGCACAAATAAATGATTTTGAAACTTTGTAAATTTACCACTTCAAATGCATTTGCCTACCATTCACTGTTTTCCTAAGGTCACGGGGTGGATCTAATTTTTTTCTTTCTGATCAGTTCAGTGTGAGAAAGAAAAAAAAACTCTGCTGTGTCCTGCTGGACTGGAAGAAATCTCTCCATAGTCATGCATCAGTGTAACATGGGGTTTTGTTTTGGGGTTTTGTTTCATGTTCATGTTTTCATGTCTTTTAATTTGTATTTGGTTCATGCTGTTGTGTCTTGCTTCCTTTGCCCTCATGTATTCCTTATTGGTCCCTTTGTTCCATGTGTCTTGTTCTGATTGGTTGTCTTTGTTGCTATGGTCTTGTTCCTTGTTTTTCATTGGTTCATTCTTGTCATGTGTCCCTCATTGTCTGTATAAATAGCCCTTGTGTTTTAATGGTCCTTGTCGCGTATTGAAGTTGTAATTCTGCTGTTTGGTGAGTGTTTATCAAGTCTGTATCAAGTCAAGTCTGTTCATGCCAAGTCAAGTCTCGTCGTTGTTTGGATTACGTTTGTTGTTTGGATTTCACGTTTGGATTGTTTGTTTGGATTTTGCATCACTGTAAATAAACTGCATTTGGGTTCAACACATCTCGCCGTCACAGTGGATATTTGTTACAGAATACGCAAACTACGACAATGAACCCAGCAGTTTCTCGCATCATTTGCCTACGTCAGAACCACCGGGCTATTGAGGATTATGTTCAGGACTTTTGTGAACTCTGTTACAAAGTAGATTTTAATGATGTGGCACTAAAGGACTTTTTTCGTTTCGGGTTGGACGAGCCCATTCGTTCAAGTCTGCCAGGAGGCAAAATTTGTTGGTCCCTGGAACGTTACATTGACTTTGCTCTGTTGCTGGCGGGCTCAAATTTTACTGTGGGGGTTGTTGATAAGGAGCCACAAAATCCCACAGTATCCCTCACACATCACTCTGCTAATGTCATGTCTGGTATTATTCACATCACATCTGCCAAGCCACAACCTGCTCACGCCATGTCTACTGCTTCAAAGCCTGCTCACGTCATGTCTGCTGTATCAAGGCCTGCTCACGTGATGGCTGCTGCTCCAGAGTCTACACCTGTCATGCCCGCCATTCCAGAGTATGCTCACAAGATGGCTGCCGCTCCAGAGTCTGCACCCGTCATGGCCACCATCCCAGAGTCTGCTTACAAGATGGCCGCCATCCCAAAGCCTGTTCACAAGATGGCTGCTGCTCCAGAGTGTACACCTGTCACGGCTGCCCTTCCAGTGCCAAGTCACGTCTCGCCCGAGCGTCCTGAGCCACACCATGCCTCGTCTGAACTGCCAAAGCCTCGGCAGGTCTTGATTGCCAGCATACTGGACCCTCCTTTAGTGTCAGTACGGGCTGCAGGCATACCTGCCGAGCCGACGCTCCCGAGCCACGCAGAGCCAACGCTCCCAAGCCACACGCCCACAAACCCGATGGGCCTCCCTATATCCACTGCACTGCCTGTGATGGCTATTGCCGTTTTAAGTGTGTGGGCTGCTCACTGCATCCCAGAGGCCACGTCTGTCCACGAACCCGCTGCGCCCATGCCTCTTACCGAGGTGGCGTCCATAGTGGGATTTCTTGCTCTGCCTGCTCCGCCAAGGCTTCACGCTCTGCCGGCTCCGCCATGGCTTCCTGATCTGCCTGCACCGCCAAGGCTTCATGCTCTGCCGGCTCCGCCAAGGCCTCCTGCTCCGCATGCACCGCCAAGGCTTCATGCTCTGCCGGCTCTGCCAAGGCCTCCTGCTCTGCCGCCTCCGCCTAGGCTTCCTGCTCTGCCTGCACCACCAAGGCCTCCTGCTCTGCCTGCTCCGCCTAGGCTTCCTGCTCTGCCGGCCCCGCCATGGCTTCCACTACTCCACAGTCTGCCACTGTTTCATGGCCCAGGTCCTCCACTATGCCACAGTCTGCCTCTGCTTCACGGCCCAGGTCCTCCAGTGTTACACCATCTGCCATTGCTCCATGGCCCAGGACCTCCATTGATTCATCGTCTGCTACTGCTTCACGGCCCAGGTCCTCCAAGTTTCCACTGTCTGCCACAGCTCCATGGTCCAGGTCCTCCACTGCCTCACTGTCTGCTATTACTCCATGGCCCAAGACCTCCATTGCTCCACTGTCTGCCTCTGCCCCAAATTCCAGGCCCTGACTCTGATCCTGTTCCCCTGCGTGGACCTGGCCCACCGTCCCACCCCCATAAACTGTCTTTGCTCCACCACCCTCCTGGACATTTTGGGGCTTTGTTTTGGGTGGTGTTTCAGGGCGTCTGGAGCCGCCCTTAGAGGGGGGGATATGTAACATGGGGTTTTGTTTTGGGGTTTTGTTTCATGTTCATGTTTTTATGTCTTTTAATTTGTATTTGGTTCATGCTGTTGTGTCTTGCTTCCTTTGCCCTCATGTATTCCTTATTTGTCCCTTTGTTCCATGTGTCTTGTTCTGATTGGTTGTCTTTGTTGCTATGGTCTTGTTCCTTGTTTTTCATTAGTTCTTGTCATGTGTCCCTCATTGTCTGTATAAATAGCCCTTGTGTTTTAATGGTCCTTGTCGCGTATTGAAGTTGTAATTCTGCTGTTTGGTGAGTGTTTATCAAGTCTGTTCATGCCAATTCAAGTCTCGTCATTGTTTGGATTACGTTTGTTTGGATTTCACGTTTGGATTGTTTTTTTGGATTTTGCATCACTGTAAATAAACTGCACTTGGGTTCAACACATCTCGCCGTCACAGTGGATATTTGTTACAATCAGGTGCAAAAAATGAAACAAAAACAAAAATGTTGAGGGTTTACTATGCCAATATTGTCAACTGACTATTTTATTTAAACAGAAGTTACACAAACACTCAATGTTAGCATAATAAGGTGCATTATGTGGCACTGTGTTTTCTTGACACCTCAGACTTACAAATAAGACACATGATAACAGCTAAAAAAGATCATATTAATACAGAACTGCTTGTGATGGAGTAAAACAAACACATCACAGGTTTGATGTGCCAGATTAGCCACTGTCCCACATTGCACTAATTTGCCTGTCAGAAAAATGATGTGAGTTTATTATAGCGATAGGAAAATAATGACAATTTAACACTTTCCTTTCATATGAATATCCACTACTGATTTTGTATATTACAAAAAAAAAAAGGTATTATAAAAGAGGTTAATATAAAATGAAAATAGCGGACTGCTTTGAAAGGCAGAAACCTAAATCATAAATAATGTGGTCAAAATCAAGATGATTCCATAAAATAACAAAAGCAAGACCACAACAAGAAAGCATGAACCCTATTTCTCACATATAATTTTTTTCTTCTTTGAACATGACTGATCATTCCAGCTGTTCAGGACAGGATGTGAAGGGTTCAGCTCAATACAGTCCTCATCTCCATCTTGGTTATTCAGCTCCCCTTCATGCCAAACCTGAACAACATGTATCAGATTTTCTATTAATCAATAACTAAACCAAACAGTGTATCACAGTAGAGTAGTACACTTACCCTTGTTTCAGTGGTGAATTATCCACCAATTTCATGTTGCCCTCCTGCTCTCTGTCAGACAAACCAATCCACACTCTCTCCTTGACTAATGAAAATATAAACCTCTGTGTGAATAAAAACAGAAAGACATTGCTTGGTAACACATTATTTTGAGGCAATATAAATTCACAAAAGTCAATTAAATTTGTCCGCATCTTTCAAATCTATACAATTGCAATGAACAGGTACAACGCTTTTTACAGCAGTAAATGCTCATTGGCTCTCACCTGCTTCATCAAAACATTGTGTGTTTTGGGGATTATCATTGGTTTGAAAAAACACATGGCTTGCCACCTTCATGGAGTGCAGCGAAGCAGGACAAAATGACACTTGAGGGTGTATAGATGCTTTGGCATATTGTCACCAAACTTTGTGTGTGCCGTTGTCAACTCACACAGAACACACCACATTGATTTGATAACAGTGTCACCTACTGGTCAAGCGTGATAAGCCAATAAATCATATTACTATAGGTTGTATTTATGATTTTTCAGCTCTTTTGACTAAAATCATCCTAAAACGGCTTCAGTTACTCATTGCTTCAGTCGCTCTGATGCTTGCTGCCTTGCTTGCCTAGTGCTTGGCCCCATAATTGCTGCTTGCAGCTATATTTATTAACATTATTGGTCCATACATTGGGCCCATCCAAATCCCTGGACAACATCAAATTGCAACAACAACAACAAAAAAATTGCTGTTGCATTGTACGAGTTGGCCACCTATGCACAGTTGTAGCTGTGTCTGCCGTGTGCAGGGCCATGTGGTTTAAGTTGTTTAATACGGTCCAAGTTGTTAAAACAGCTGATTAGTCACATGGGTTTAATATTTGCTATGTCAGAATGTATGCACATGAAAACAGGGTGACGGAAATACAACATATGTGAGACAAATATAAATATATATATATGAGGACTGAAAATTTTGACTGGAAATGCTGTATGTAAATATGTAAATATTTTTTAATTCCTTTGGTTTGCACACACACAATATGTCTAAACATGTGCATAAATAAAATTAAGCTCTACACAGTTCCACAGAGTCAATCTTGTGGCCAGTTGACAGAAATAAAATGCGAAAGAAAAAAAACATTTGACATTAAAATAAACACTGCAGCAGCATTTCCCTTAATGAGGTAATTACATGATTATGTGGCGGGAGCTAAATTTCAGAAAGAGACAGGACCTCACAATTATTTCAATCCGACTACGCCAGGGAAATACTTCCCACAAAGACACACAGGTAAGTTTTACCAATTGAGGGCAAAGAATTAAGAATAAAATGAGACGTGGGTGCCAATACAAAAGATATTAAGACAGTAAATTAACAAAACCAAAAATGAAATGAAAAACACACAATTAGTATCACAATGCAATACACAAAACAAAAGAAAAACAGGAATAAGTCGGTCGGTAGTAATACTACCAAAAAATAAATCACAACTGACACAACTTCAATAATAAACAAAGTTAAAGAACACTATTACAAGAAAATAAATCTAATAAAGCAATCCAATACAAACAAACAAAAGCAAAACTACCCTTGAAAAAAAATCAAAATAAAGATTCAGAACAGCCTAATAGGCTCAAAGCTTGTAGCTCTCAGCCAAACGGCCCACAAGACAGCAAAGCAGAAGACGAAGCATCATTAATGTTCGCAAACAAAACAGCAACGCATATCCATATTAAGCAAAACAGCAACGGTGTCTCATGTAGCGATGTCACTAAGAATGGAGCATAAAATTCGTAATATTCTTCACTCCAAACCTAATACAAGAAAAAAAAAAAAACATTAAACTACAGCTATTAACCGAAAAATAAGAAAAGGCAAAATGCTTACTTACGTTGGGTCAAACAACCACCAAACGTTGGTGGTTACTCACAACTGGTTACTCACCACAAATGTTGCAGCTCAATCTACCGCCCGGCATTCCTACCCTTCTTACGCTGCTGTTAGTATAAATGATACAATAAATATTGCAGCCAAAACAGTGATTACTAGACTCAATGTGAATACACATACCTGAAGGCGAACACCGACACGAGCTTGCCACCCGCCTATACCGCCACGCAGTTATAATTAACCTATAAATAGTGCATATTAGCTTTTAAACTAGTCACCCAGTTACACTGTAGCAGCATCTCATCATACCTGGATACGAACAGGAACGGAAACGGAAAGTGCCACGCCAGGAAAGGGAGGAACAAGAATCAGTCAGGCACGTCCACACCCGTCAAAGTAAAAGTCCTTAAATAGACCGTTCCCCTTATCAATCTACTTACCACATCCCCCTCCGGCCAATAGACCAAGCTCTCATTTATCCTGCCACAATTACTTGGGTGCTGATTGATCATTAGTGATGAACACCAGGGGGGTATTCCAGAAAGCAGGTTATGTGACATACCCGGGTAAGTTTAAGGGTAAGTTAGTGGGTAACCTCAACTTTCGGTTCCAAAAACGGAGGTAACTTTCTGAGTATGTATGTAACCATAGCAACGTACTCTCTGAGGATAACCTGCTCGGTAGCAGGTTATGTTCCAGGATCAGTTTGTTTCAGAAGGTTACTCAGCATGGCGTGCCCTTTTGATGACGATCCTGTGGACGTGGAGGCACAAATTTAGGTTTTTTTCGCCGGGAGAGAGTTATAAGACCGCGTATTGATGTCTTTTAGTTTCCTAATGATTATTTTAAAGAGCGTTATCGGTTTTCAAAAGAATCGTTAATTTATTTAACACATCTCTTGAAACCGCATATTGCAAATGTCACAACATTTTCTGCGCTTAGCACAGAAAACATTCTGTGCATAGCACTTCGGTTTTTTGCGTCAGGGCATTTTTTGTACAATGTGGGCGATGCAGAGCATGTGGGTAAGGCAACGGTGTGTAGAGCGGTTCGTACAGTATGTCTGGCACTTAAACGCTTCTTACACACGTTTGTACAGTTCCCTGGCCATAAACCTCTGCGTGTTATTAAAGAGGAATTCCACAGAGTGGCAGGTTTGTCCTTTGTATAAAATCTATGACGCATATCTTATGTAGTCATACTATGTATATCTATTCATCCTGAACACACACTTGATACTTCCATTTATGACTTTGTATTTCAGGGTTTCCAAATGTAATTGGGTGTATCGATGGCACCCACATTCCTATTAAAGCTCCTTCAATAAATGAGGGAGACTATGTTAATAGGAAATCTATTCATAGTATCAATGTGCAGGTAACAACTTAATTTTGTGTCCTTAATTTTTGGCCTTTTTAAAATCCTTAAAGTAATTACTTTTTCCCACTAACTATAGGTAATATGTGATGCAACTCACATCATTACTAATGTTGAGGCAAAATGGCCAGGATCTGTGCATGATGCTAGAATTTTCCGCGAGTCACCATTATGCCACACATTTCAGCAGGGTATGTTTTGCTTTATACAAGGTTTTTTTTTTTCTTTTTACTATATTTGTATTGTACACCGGAATCATTACAGGACAGTACAATGGTTACTTGCTGGGGGACAGAGGATACCCTTGTCTGCCCTATTTAATGACACCCTACCCTGAACCTGATCCTGGACCACAGACACACTTTAACCTGGCTCACAGCCGAACACGGCCCAAGGTGGAGATGACCATAGGGATCCTCAAGTCTAGGTTTCAGTGTCTGCGTGGGCTCCGGGTCAGTCCAGAGAGGGCATGCGACCTCATAGTGGCTTGTGTTGTGCTTCACAACATTGCCACTATAAGAGGAGAGTGCCACCCTCCTTGTATTGAAGAAGATGGCCCAGAGGAACCCCTACAGATTTTTGCACACAACAGAGATGGAAGACTTTTGAGAGACAGGATTTGTCAATTACTTTTATTAAATTCTTTGCACTGGTCTGTTGTGAGGTTCATTTCTTTATTTCCTGAAAAACAAAGAAAGTAAAATGTAAAATGAAAGTATTTTTATTACATTGCTTTATAAACACTTGTAACATGCATCTGTAACGTTTGGGAAATAAACAAAAGGGAAACAAGTGCAGGTAATAATGTTTATTGAAAAGATGAAGTAACAGATGGTGAACAAAATCCAGATGTGGTGAAACGGTGATACTGTGGTGGTGAGATCTCTCGACTGACTGACGCAAGGACTGGATGGCAGAGTGTCAAAGTGTGGTGAAGTTTCCTGTGAAGTGAAGACGATCCAACGACGAAATACAAATCCACAAACAACAAGATACGAACCGGACATGAGCACGAACATCCAACATCCAACATCCAAGACGAACTATCGGACAGGGGAGAAGAGAATGGCGTGAGTATATGTAGCAGTCTGTGATGATGAACACCTGGTGCCGGACTGATTAGCAGCTGCGCTGAATGAGCATGACAAACAACACAGACAGACACATGGCTACGAGACAGAGCACATGGCATGATAAACAACACTGACAGACACATGAACACAAGACCTGAGAACACGGCAGATGCATGAACCGTGACAGTACCCCCTCCCCTAGGAACGTCCCCTGACGTTCCCAGACTCCTGTACCTGTTGATTGAAGTCATCAATAAGGGAGTGATCCAGTATGTCCCTGGCAGGCACCCAACTTCTCTCCTCCGGACCGTAACCTTCCCAGTCCACCAAGTACTGAAATCCGCGTCCCCTCCGCCTAGAGTCCAGAATGCGATTGACCGAATAGGTTGGTTCCCCATCTACGAGTCGCGGCGGTGGGGGAACCGGGGCTGGCGGATTAATGCGTGCAAAAAAAACGGGTTTAATCTTGGAAACATGGAACACGGGATGAATCCTCCTGTACACTGGAGGGAGGTTGAGGCGGACTGCCACCGGACTAATGATCTTGGTGACAGAAAACGGGCCAATAAATTTGGGAGCAAGTTTATTCGAAACGGATCGGAGAGGAATGCCCTTAGTAGAAAGCCACACTCTGGAACCGACGACGTATACGGGAGGCCTAGACCGGTGGCGATCGGCTTTGGCCTTGGTGCGCGCTCCCACCCGGACTAGAGTCTCACGGGCTCTAGTCCAGGTGCGACGGCACCTCTGGACGAAGGCGTGAGCGGAGGAGACCGCGACTTCAGATTCCAGACTGGGAAAAATTGGTGGCTGGTAACCTATACTACATTCAAATGGGGATAGGCCCGTGGATGATACTGGTAACGAATTGTGGGCATACTCCACCATCGACAGCTGTTGGCTCCAGGAGGAAGGATTTCTAGTGACCATACATCGTAACGCTCTCTCCAAGTCTTGGTTGGCTCTCTCAGTTTGCCCATTGCTTTGAGGATGGAACCCCGAAGAGAGACTAACAGTGGCCCCCAGTAATTTACAAAACTCTCGCCAAAATTTGGACACAAACTGGGGTCCTCTGTCGGAGACCACGTCTGTCGGGAGGCCATGTAACCGGAAGACGTGGTCCACGACTGCCAACGCTGTCTCCTTGGCTGAAGGTAATTTGGGCAAGGGAATGAAATGAACCGCCTTCGAGAATCGGTACACCACGGTCAAAACTACCGTGTTACCCTGGGAGGGTGGGAGGGCGGTAACAAAATCTAGAGCGATGTGGGACCAGGGTCTCGAAGGGATTGGCAGCGGTTGTAGGAGCCCATCAGGAGGTCTGTTAGAAGTCTTACCAATGGCACAAACTGAACAAGCCAAAACAAAACTGCGAACATCACGAGCCATAAGTGGCCACCAAAATCTTTGTTTTACCAAATGTAAGGTTCGACTTACCCCTGGATGACACGCCACATTGGAACCATGTCCCCACTGGATAACTTCGGACCGTAGACCTTCTGGCACAAACAAACGGTTAGGTGGGCAACCGACCGGAGGCGTTACCCCAAGTAAGGCTGTCTTAACCTTCGATTCGACCTCCCAATTGAGGGCAGAGACAAAAAGTGTCTCGGGAAAATACCCTCGGGAGTGGACGGGCGATCGGAACGGTCAAAAATACGTGATAAAGAATCGGGTTTAACGTTTTTGGAACCCGGGCGGTACGAAATGGTGAAGTCAAAACGTCCGAAAAAAAAGTGCCCACCTAGCCTGCCTAGAGTTCAGTCTTTTAGCTGTTCTGATATATTCTAGGTTCTTATGATCGGTCCAAACTATGAAAGGTACCCCTGACCCTTCCGACCAGTGACGCCATTCTTCCAATGCCAGTTTGACCGCCAACAGCTCTCTGTTACCAATATCATAATTTGACTCAGCTTGCGACATACGATGAGAATAAAACGCGCAGGGATGCATCTTGTCGTCCGAGGATGAGCGCTGGGAAAGCACCGCACCTACCCCCACCTCTGATGCGTCGACCTCCACCACGAACTGACGTGAGGGTTCAGGGGTAATAAGAATAGGTGCCGAAACAAAGCGGCTCTTGAGTTTAGCAAATGCTGTTTCCGCAGTGTTTGACCACCTGAACGCCGTTCAGGGGGAGGTCAAGGCTGTCAGAGGTGCGGCTAGTTGGCTGTAATTACGTATAAAACGTCGGTAAAAATTGGCGAAACCCAGAAACCTCTGTAGGGCCTTACGGGAACTGGACTTGGCCAATCCACCACAGCCCTCACCTTCTCGGGATCCATGCGCATACCCTCGGCCGACACGATGTACCCTAGGAAAGGAACAGACTGTGCATGAAAATCGCATTTCTCCGCCTTGACAAAAAGCCCATTCTCTAGCAGCCGCTGGAGCACTCGTCTGACATGCTGAACATGTTCCTGGAGAGACGAAGAAAAAATCAATATGTCGTCCAGGTAGACATAAAGAAACTGATCGACCATGTCTCTCAACACGTCATTGACGAGTGCCTGAAAGACCCCTGGGGAGTTGGACAAGCCGAAGGGCATGACCAAGTATTCAAAGTGCCCCCTGGGGGTATTGAAGGCAGTCTTCCATTCATCTCCCCCCCGATGCGGACCAAATGATAAGCGTTTCTTAAATCCAATTTCGTGAAGATGGACGCTCCCTGCAACCTCTCGAAGGCTGAAGATATTAGCGGCAAAGGATAAGTATTCTTTACCGTAATATTATTCAGCCCTCGGTAATCAATGCAAGGTCGCAGAGATCCGTCCTTCTTCCCCACAAAAAAGAATCCCGCCCCCGCTGGAGAAGAGGAGGGTCGTATGAACCCCGCTGCTAGAGAATCAGAAATGTATTTCTCCATAGCCTCTCTCTCAGGGACTGAGAGTGAATAAAGTTTGCCCTTAGGCGGAGACGTACCTGGCAGTAAGTCTATAGCACAGTCATAGGGACGATGAGGAGGAAGAGAAGCATCCATAAAATTACCCTCAGCTCCCGAATCCAGCAGTGCAGTGCAGTGCAGGTCGTGATGCTGCCATCCTAGTCTAACTGGGAGGAGCGTTGAGGTGGTGGTGGATGAGGACTTTGCAGCGGAGATCCCACCCGACAGTAGCCTCATACTTACTGCCGGGCTGGCCCTTTTACCGGGCAGCTAAAGGCGTAGTGGCCAGCCGCCCCGCAGTAAAGGCAAAGGCCATGAGATCTCCGCCTCTCCTTCTCCTCCCAGCTGAGTCGGGCCCGACCCACCTGCATGGGCTCGGGATCGTTGAAGGGGGCGACCGCGTTGTTGCCGCTAGCTCGAGGTGGAAGTCCCTCCCCAGGGGGAAGCCGAGCGGGCATCCACCGCCGCTCGGCTCGGGAGAGTCGAGCATCTACCCGCAGTGCCAGATCAATGATGCCGTTGAGATCTGCGGGTAGTTCCAGGGCGTAGATCTCCTGTTGAACGCGGTCAGCCAGCCCATGCAGGAACATATCCGCCTGCGCCGCCTCGTTCCACTGACACTCAGCCGCCAGGGTGCAAAAGGCAATGGAGTAATCAGAAACCCCCTGTCGGAGATCCGTCAATTGCCGCGCGGCTTCTCTTCCGGTGGCCGCGCGGTCAAACACCCTCCTCATTTCATCGGCAAGTGTCGTGAACGAGGCACAACATGGATCCTGGTTCTCCCACACCGCCGTGCCCCACAGGGCCGCCTTCCCCGTTAACAGGGTGAGCGCGAACGCCACCTTGCTCTCCTCACTAGGGAACGTGCGTGGTTGCAGCGTGAAATGCATGGAGCACCTAGTGAGGAAAGCTCGGCAGAAGCTCGGCTCACCGCTGTACAGCTCGGGTGGGGGAAGGCGGGGCTCCGGTTGATGAGCCGCCCCTGCTGGTTCGAAATGGGCGGCTGGAGCGATAGGAGCGGGCGGCGTGGGTGGCGCAGGGGACAATGATACCTGATGTAATCGCTGGGTCAGGTCAGACACTTGCGTCACCAAAGTTCCCACGCTCCTTTCCTGAGTGGTCAGTCGAGAGAGACAATTCACCAGTGCTTCCTCCACCGTGCTCGGGGTGCCTCCTGCTGCTTCCATGATGGTCCGATAGTTCTGTAACGTTTGGGAAATAAACAAAAGGGAAACAAGTGCAGGTAATAATGTTTATTGAAAAGATGAAGTAACAGATGGTGAACAGAATCCAGATGTGGTGAAACGGTGATACTGTGGTGGTGAGATCTCTCGACTGACTGACGCAAGGACTGGATGGCAGAGTGTCAAAGTGTGGTGAAGTTTCCTGTGAAGTGAAGACGATCCAACGACGAAATACAAATCCACAAACAACAAGATACGAACCGGACACGAGCACGAACATCCAACATCCAACATCCAAGACGAACTATCGGACAGGGGAGAAGAGAATGGCGTGAGTATATGTAGCAGTCTGTGATGATGAACACCTGGTGCCGGACTGATTAGCAGCTGCGCTGAATGAGCATGACAAACAACACAGACAGACACATGGCTACGAGACAGAGCACATGGCATGATAAACAACACTGACAGACACATGAACACAAGACCTGAGAACACGGCAGATGCATGAACCGTGACAGCTACAGAATAATATTCACACAAGTTCTCACCTTAAGGCGATGCTCCAGTAATTCAATTTCTAGTGTTGCCTTTTTAATGGATAGCCGTTTCTCTTCCATTTGAAGCTGTATAAGGTCCATTTCCATGTCACTTTTTCTTATCTGTTTTTGAAGATGGACCTTATACAGCTCCTTTGCTGGCAACGCGGAATGCCAAAAAAATTAAATAAATGAGATTCTGTCAGACAATAAAATTTAAATATGGACAACTGCACATAAATTCTTACACTGCTTAGATTGTGCATTGAGGTTGAAGGAACTTCATCTGTGGGCAAATCTCCAGGTATGTACTGGGAATGGACAATGACAGTTTCTTATCGTAATGTAAAAAGGGGGCATGCATTATAATGGTATGCATCATACCTCAGTGGATCTACCAGCATTGTCCACTTCTGTCACAGCAGATGTTGTCTCTTCATTGTCATTTTCATCATCTTCATCCTTTAGTGGAAATATGCAAGTTTACATTATCTGGCAAAAAAAAAAAATATATGTATCTAAAAGTACTAGAGGTGCCTGACAACAAAACACTTACAACTGTGACAGACTGTGTTCTTTCTGTAGGGTCCAACAATACAATCCCTCTATCAGTATCTATAAGAAAATACAACGCATACAATTCTCAATATCATCAAAGAAAAAACAAAAATGCAGGAAAAAAAAAAACATGTCAAAGTAATACAAGATCACAGTAGCCTATCATATGCAGTTAAATAAAATAAGCCTGCATAAAAGGATTAAGCATGTTCAAAAAGCCTTTCAGTGACAGAAATAGTAATGTATTAAGTCATATAATGAAAACAAATCATAGTGGTAGACTTACATTTCACAATGTTACTTGTGGTGCATGGCGTGTGTGTTGAAGTGCCCCCTGGAATGCCAGCAACCACAGGTCGCCCTTTATTAAGGGACAGTGCCAGCTCCTCAGATGGAGTGAGGGGAGGTGGTGGTGGGCCCCCGCCAGTTAGACAGGCTTCAGCCTTCTTTCTATTAGCTACATGACAGAAAGAATATACTAAACCGTATTTAATAAATAGGCTCCAGAAGGATTACACCCTATTAAATAAGAAACCATATATTCCTAGTCAATATACATTGTCATTTTAAGCTAAAAAAAATGACAGGCAGGACAAGTAAATGCTTTCATAGTGATTTAACAGTCAAAAGGATGTGGAAGGGGTGTTAAATTATTTGGCATTATAATAAAAGGGGAGGCGATATCAAATTTGCTATTTAATACACTCACACATTTACTCTGTCCGTGATTTTTTGCCAAGCCAACTCTCTTTCTTTAGCCGATGCAGCCGTATTGCTTTTTTCAGTATTATTGGCTTGAATTCTTCGTATGCGTGCATTAAAACCTCCAACTCCGCTTCTGTGAAGTATGCCGCTCTCTTTTTTTCTCATTGATTTTCCATTTTCACTCGTGAAATCGGCGATCCATTGAAAACGTCTTTATGTATGGACCGTGCGTGCGCATTAACTCTGGGTAACCAATAGGAGGTTGATTAAACTCTTCTCAGGTGTTTTGGAACCGACATACTCATGGTATGCGGGTTTGGGGTAAATCAACTCAGAGGTTAAGATTTACCAATTGGTAAGTTAACCAAGCTTTCTGGAATACCCCCCAGGGGCCCATTTCAGAAAGGAGGTTAAGTGAAAACTCTGAGTATGTCAACCCTGAAATGAGGGAAACTCTGGGTTTTCCATTTCAGAATGGGAGGTTTATCAAACCTGAGAAAGCAGGGTAAGTCAAGCCTGTTTCTGAAAGAGAGGTAACTTATACTCAGAGTCAGTTACCATGGCAACTTACTCTGTGAATCAAACCTGGTCAGGAGCAGGTTTTATTCTGTAAACCCAGAGTTTCTTCGGTCTCCTCCCCCTTTTTAAAGTGTAAGTGATGTTAAATACATCGTTCATTCATTTATGCTTCAAAAATGCTTTTCTTAGTGAGTGTTTTGGAATGTAAATTTAGTGCATTTTACTTAAAACAAGAAAAATAATCTTAATGCAAATGGAAACAAGATTATTTTTCTTACCTAATTGGCAGATAATATGCAAAATAAGAAAAAAATCACTTATAAAGATTAAATAAACACCTTTAAAAAACATAAAATTATTGAAATAAATTGCAAAAACAGTAATTTTACAGATTTTTATTAAAGGTTTTACAGAAAAAAAAAAAAAAAACATATTTTACATATTTTTTCCTTGTTTCAATTAGGATATATTACTTTAATTTTATGTTTTTTTTGTTTGGCAGCTGTAGCTGCCAGTCGTTTGACCTTTTTTTTTTTTTTTTTTTTTACAGTGTAAAACCCTTTTTTGACCGATTTTACCTAGATTATTACAATGAAAGCACTAAATGTTCTACAGAGAAACGCTGTTATTTTACAAATCATTGCAATAAAAAAAACCTTCAATAAAGTGTCAAAGCATGCTCAAGGGGAAAAATAAAACATTTCATTTAAAAGACAAACTACAAAGTCTGCACAAATGCCATATTAAATTTACATTTTACATTTAAGCTCTTTTTTTAAGAAATAGAGTACAATTACATTTAAAATACTGTGATGATAAAGAACATGGAACAGTTTAATCAAAATGTTTAATTAAATATATATTCCACTTAAGACAACTTCACGTCTAGAGAAAATATTGCCTGCTAATTCACTCAACCCCATTTAATCCAAGATGTTCATGTCTTTCTTTCTTCAAGTCAAAAAGAAATTAAAGTTTTGAGGAAAACATTCCAGAATTTTTCTCCATATGGTGGACTACAATGAGAGCCAGTGGGTTGAAGGTTCAAATTTCAGTTTCAATACAGCTTTCAAAGGTCTTTACAAGTTTCCAGTGACCCTTATTCCTTGGCTGGGATCATGTAGAGTCCTTTGAAGCTGCACTGAAACAGAAATTTGGCCTGTTAACTCCCATCAAAATATGGAGAAAATCTAGGAATTCCTCAAAAACCTTTTT
>NC_133364.1:37530001-37560238 GCF_049309525.1 Garra rufa | reverse complement strand
GCATCATTTTATAGTCAAATGGCCCTGGGTTAAAAAAAATTGCGGTTTTAATGGGTTTCAATGTGGACATTTTTGTCCTTAAGGCCCTGAGTATTTTTTGTACGTAGGATAAAATAGATTTTTCTTAAGGAAATGAGGGTGAAATAAAATTTCAATAAAAATAAACACCTGAGCCAAAATTGCAGTTGGTTTTAACACAGGCACGCTTATAACAAAAAAAAAAAAAAAAACTGAAATGGACAAAAATGTCCATAAGGTCGCACAAGGGTTAAATAAATTTTAAGCTTTTTAATCTTGTGGCCCACCTGGAGGATCACTGAGTTAGATCATTATTGAATGACTACATGTATACGTCTACTAGACAATGAATTTGTGTCTAGGCTGAAACAAGACGGAATTTGGGCCAAGTCCTAGTCCAAGAATAGACTAGTCATCAATTAATGAGAAATATATAAGTAGTAATGGCAAAATTGTGACAATGACAAATTATAAACACAATGAAATTGAAGATTTTTTTAAAAAGTGAACATTTTAACTACTTAATTATTAGGACAGGCAACCAATATTTTTAACATAGCCTCAAATATGTCAAAATAACAAATCTTATACAAATCACAAGACAACAAACCATCACTGTCTATGGGTAGGACAGCCTATCGTAATACTCAGACCGAGGAATGTGAATTGGAAGAGCATTTCATGATCCTACGCCTTCCATAGACGAAATACAACATTTCGACCACTTATATTAGTTGATTGCTATCGGGATGTTAAGAGGCTTTAAAGCAGCATCATATAAAAGAAATTGGACCAAATCATCTTCCCTGCCATTGAGCTTACCACAACATGACGTACTCTATACTGGGATCCACAAAACTTTCACAGTCCCTACACAAAAACAAGTACTAATGTAGAATGACATCATGCCAAAAAAGAAAACACAGATACTTTCCAAGTGTAAGATCAAAGTAAGAATGTCCTTAATGTGTTCCAAAATGCAGCTTCAAAGGGCTCTAAATGATCACAGCCGAGAAAAAAGGGTCTTACCTAGCAAAACGATGGGTTATTTTCTTTAAAAAATTACAATTTATATACTTTTTAACCTCAAATGCTCATCTTGTGTAGCTCTGTGTGTACTCTGTGTATAGATTAAAAAGTATATAAATTGTAAATGTTTTCGAAAATAACTGATCCCTTTGCTAGATAAGACACTTCTTCCTTGGCTGGGATCATTTAGAGCCATATTTTGGAAGTTCAAACTCGGAGGCACCATAGAAGTCCATTATATGGAGAGAAATGCTGAAATGTTTTCCTTACAAAAAAACATAATTTCTTTACGACTGTATAAAAAAAAAGACATGAACATCTTGGATGACAAGGGGGTCAGTAAATTATCTGTAAATGTTTGTTTCTTTAAGTCTGTTGTATCTGTTATATCAGTGGGCTATTTATGGGAGTAAAATGATATTTGCTTCCAATAAAGGAGTATCTACAGATGTGGCCATTGAGAATGTATACTGAAAGAGATATATACTCTATTATAGGAAAGACATGATCAGTAGGGGGCAATCATGTTATGGTATATTCTGTACTGAGGCAGTAGAGCACATTAAACACGAGTGAGATGTAGCTATTTATATTTTTAAATCCTAATGTTATTTTTTCCTGTGTCACAACCATGATTTGTCAACACCATCTTCTAGTTTCCACTGAAATTATTAGCAATGTTTAGATCATTTTATTCACCTGAAGCAGGTTATGTTGGTAAATTTTTTTATGGCACCATCAGATGTAAACACTGTAACTGTCACAAGGAGGGTCAGAGACGTGCGGATCCATTTGCAGCATTTATTTAGAATCGTCAACAGGCCTGAATAATCACCAGAAAACAGGAACAACGAAGGTAATCCGGGAAACAGTTCAATAGACAGGCAATGGTCGCAATGGCAGGAAGCAGGAATCGTCAACGGGGTACACAGTCCAGAGTCATACACAGATAATCTAACACAGAGAGAAACGCTTAGAATAACGACCATATGGAACGATAAGACTTCGCAAGGTGGCTGTGTGTGTGAGTGGCTTAAATGCATGTGGGTAAATGATAAACAGGTGTATGCAGCAATCAGTTCAGTGGGAAACGAGGAGCAGCTGTGTGCAGTGATTGGTGCAGTGGCTTATGGGGATTGCAGTCCAGAATGTGTGGTGCAAGAGTTCATAATGACAGGATAGACCAGATACGTGACAGAGCCCCTCCCCAAGGAGCGGCTTCCAGACGCTCTAACCACATAATACAACCTGGAGGGTGGTGGAGCGGAGGCGGAACAGGGGGAGGGATGGAGGGCCAGGTCCATGTAGGGGTACTGGAACCAGGAACTGAGGCGGAGCCGACGGAGGGAGAAGCCATGATGGAGGAAGGGTTGGCTCCTGCATGGGGCCGACCGACGGAGGTGGAGCCGGTGGAGCCCGAGGCGGAACCGGAGAGTCGATGGTCCTGGGTGACACAGAGGATCCGGAGGGCCAAGGCGGAACCCAAGGCTCTGGCGACCCCGGCGGAGATGGAGGTCCGGAGGTACGCAGCGGAGCCGGAGTGACAGAGGATCGAGGCTGTGCCCACGGGAGGGAGGAGGTCCACAGAGACGGCAGGACGGAGTGATGAGGCGCAGCCAGAGGAGTAGAGTCTAGAGGCGAAGGTGGGGTGACGACTGACCGGGGCGGAGCCGGAGAGACGATGGAGCCCGGAGGAGCTGGTGGGCCGACGGCCGACAACGGAGACGAGGGAGCACAGAGCCGGGGTGGAGCCGCAGGGTCGGAGGGCCGAGGTGGAGTCCAGGACTCTGAGACTGGAGGTGATGGTGAGGGGTCCTTCAGTCTGGACACCGATGGAGACTGGCAGTCCCACGGCAAGTCCTCTGCACCGAAGGTGGGATGTGGGTGAGCAGAGGGACTGTCAGGAGACAGAGGTGGCGGAACTGGAGCAGCAGGGAGGGTGGGTGGGAACAGTCCATGCATGAGCTCCGTGACCAGAACCGGGCAGACAGGAATCTCAGGACGACTGGATGGAACCAGCGGAGTCTCTGGAAGGCTGGGCAGAACCAGCGGAGTCTCTGGAAGGCTGGGCGGTACCAGCGGAGGCTCTGGAAGGCTGGGCGGAACCAGCGGAGGCTCTGGAAGGCTGGGCGGAACCAACGGAGGCTCTGGAAGGCTGGGCGGAACCAGCGGAGGCTCTGGAAGGCTGGCCTGAACCAGCGGAGGCTCTGGAAGGCTGGCCTGAACCAGCGGAGGCTCTGGAAGGCTGGCCTGAACCAGCGGAGTCTCTGGAAGGCTGTCTTGAGGAGCGGGCTCTGGATGACGCTCTTGTGAAGCGGGCTCTGGACGACGCTCTTGTGAAGCGGGCTCTGGACGACGCTCTTGAGGAGCGGGCTCTAGAGATCTGGACGACCCCAGCAGAGATTCAGGAGGGCTGGGCGTCTCCAGCGGAGACTCTGGAAGAGCAGGCTCTGAGCAAGCGGTCACTGGAGGGCGCTCTGGCGGCGCAGTCACTGGAGGGCACTCAGACTGTGCGGTCGTGTTTTGGCTTGACTCAGGATATGAGGTTGCTGCTTTGGCAGGTGCTGACCGTAAGAGACCGACTGTTCGTGCTGACAGTAGTGGTGGGTCCTCTAGGCTGGATGTGAATCTTTGCCAAGCCGTGGTGTAATGTGGGTGTTGTGATTCTGGGCTAGTGGCCATCTTGTGAACAGGCTCGGGAGGGGCGGCCATCTTATGCTGTGGCTCTGAGCTGGAACTTACAGTGGGAAGATGGTTCTCTTCCACAATTCCCACAGTAAAAGGAGAGCCACACAACAAAAGAGCAAGATCTATATAATATTGCAGAGTCCAGCCAGGTTCACACATTGGCATGAGGGAAGCCAATGGCTCTAAGAGTCCTCCCCGAAAGAAAATCATCAGGCACTGCTCCTCCATAGTCGACTGATTAGCTAATTCGATGAAGTCCATAGCATACTCCTCAATAGTCCACTCATCCTGCTTGAGACGCATGATCTGTACAGTGGTGTTCGTGCTGGAACCGGATGACACCATACTCGCTGCTGGATCCTTGTAGTGGCGAAGTCTTCTGTCACAAGGAGGGTCAGAGATGTGCGGATCCATTTGCAGCATTTATTTAGAATCGTCAACAGGCCTGAATAATCACCAGAAAACAGGAACAACGAAGGTAATCCGGGAAACAGTTCAATAGACAGGCAATGGTCGCAATGGCAGGAAGCAGGAATCGTCAACGGGGTACACAGTCCAGAGTCATACACAGATAATCCAACACAGAGAGAAACGCTTAGAATAACGACCATAGGGAACAATAAGACTTCGCAAGGTGGCTGTGTGTGTGAGTGGCTTAAATGCATGTGGGTAAATGATAAACAGGTGTATGCAGCAATCAGTTCAGTGGGAAACGAGGAGCAGCTGTGTGCAGTGATTGGTGCAGTGGCTTATGGGGATTGCAGTCCAGAATGTGTGGTGCAAGAGTTCATAATGACAGGATAGACCAGATACGTGACAGTAACCATCTGACGTGGTGACCGGCCTATGTGAAGTCATATTTTTAATAAATAGTGTTTAATTTTTCTAATAATGTATAAATACTGAATATGTGACCTGACAGTATATATTGCTTTTGTGGATTTCTTTAGTCATCACTTCTAGCAGAGTTGGGGGTTGAGGGAACAATTATCTTCCTACTTATTACCATAAAACAAATCTAAACATAATGCAGTTCTTTTGTAATTTTGATAATTTGTTAAGATGTTTAAATGTGAATATTGAGATGCAGTGGATATAAAATGGTAAATGGACATAGTTAACAACTAATTGGTTTATTTTTTTATAAGTTACCTTGTTACTAAAGCAGATGCACAGCAGACATACTTTTCTGCTCAAAGGAGCAATCTCTCCTTTGAGAGCCACATTTCGAGCATCTGCAAAACCGCATTTTTCCATCTTAAAAATATATCGAAATTACGACCTATGCTATCAATGTCAAATGCTGAAACATTAATTCATGCGTTCATGACCTCAAGGATAGATTATTGTAATGCTTTATTGGGTGGTTGTTCTGCATGCTTAATAAACAAACTCCAGCTGGTCCAAAATGCAGCAGCTAGAGTTCTTACTAGAACCAGAAAGTATGACCATATTAGCCCGGTTCTGTCAGCACTGCATTGGCTCCCTATTAAACATCGTATAGATTTTAAAATCTTGCTAATTACTTATAAAGCCCTCAATGGTTTAGCTCCTCAGTACTTGAACGAGCTCCTATCGTATTATAGTCCTTCACGTCCGCTGCGTTCTCAAAATTCTGGCAATTTGATAATACCTAGAATATCAAAATCAACTGCCGGCGGCAGATCATTTTCTTATCTAGCGCCTAAACTCTGGAACAATCTACCTAACACTGTTCGGGAGGCAGACACACTCTGTCAGTTTAAATCTAGATTAAAGACACATCTCTTTAACCTGGCTTACACATAAAATCATTAACACATTTCTATAATTCAAATCCGTTAAAGGATTGTTAGGCTGCATTAATTAGGTCAACCGGAACCGAAAACACCTCCCATAACACCTGATGCACTCGTTGCATCGTAAAAAGAATGGCATCTACGCTAATATTAGTCTGTTTCATTCTTATTCCGAGGTCACCGTAGCCACCAGATCCAGCCTGTATCCGGATCAGATGGTCACTCCAGTCCCCCGGATCCAGTCCGTACCCAGCTTAGATCGTGGATCACCACCTAGAGATGACTTCAATAGCTGTGGATGTCAACCAGATGAGCTCCAAGGCGGATCATCAATAAAGACCTCGCCAACCTTGACGGCCATCGGCGCTACACCACAGGATCCTGATGAGTTCTCTACAATCAGACATTGGTACAAACTGTTGTTTGGTCTGGCCAGAGGAGAACTGGTCCCCCGACTGAGCCTGGTTTCTCCCAAGGTTTTTTTCTCCATTTCTGTCACCTGTGGAGTTTTGGTTCCTTGCCGCTGTCGCCTCTGGCTTGCTTAGTTGGGGACATTTTCCAGCGATATCGTATACTATTTGAACTGAACTGACGATGATATCACTGAATTCATTGATGAACTGCCTTTAACTGAAAATTGATTGTTACAATAATGCGTTACTTACACACTATTGTGCTGTTTAAATACTGTGCAGTTGCTTTGACACAATCTGTATTGTAAAAGGCGCTATATAAATAAAGGTGACTTGACTTGACTTGACTTCTGAGATTAGAGAAAATAGATTATTTGTGTTTCAGTGATATATGGAACATGACCCTCATTGTTTGAGATCCTACAGTGGACATATTGGACTTAAATGTGCATATTGGATAAAAGCTTTATAAATGATAACATACTCATTGTTTGTTGTATTTTTTTAATACAGTAATGGATGTATTCAATTCAGGTTTTCATCAACTCCGTCATATTTTGATAATATTTGAATATGACATTTTATTTTTGTTCAGGAATTGTTGGTCAAGTGATAATGTAATCTGTCTACTAACATGAGAATGTGTTTTGAAATGTTAAACATCTTGAATGGTTGATTACAAAATGAGTGAAGGCACATTTTGATAAAAACTAGAAAACCAAGGTTGAATATTGCACCCTGTTTTGTCCCACTTCTCAAGAACCAGTGACATGCTGTTCTAGAAAAAACTAGGACAGATATTGCCTAGGGTAGAAAATAACATCTAACTATGAGAAATGTGTGAGTGTGGGACAAGAGGATGATACAACAAGGAAGAGTTGAGAAGAAGAAAAATATTTGAGGTTTTGTTTAAATGAAATTGCCAGAGGGGTTGGTGGTATGAAAGAAGGCATTTGTAGATTAAAAGAGAAAGCGAAATGATCAGACAAATTGCAGAGGTTTAACCAAGATGCTATCTGTGATACAATTAAGTGTATGGATGAAGTCATACCTGGTTACCTGATTTATGAGTACCTGTACAGGTGAGCCACCCAAGGTCGTTTGGAAAAAATGAGTGAAATTATAAGTTAACGACCCTTCATTGCAGACATTGATGTTTGTGCACAACTAAATAGCTTTTTTAGAACCTCTTTACTGGCAACATTATCTAAAACCTCAAAGCTTTCATTTTGTAAAAATGTACATCCACAATGAACTTTCAATAAGCTAAAGAATGTGGTCTTTCACCACAGATGCCATCTAGAAAGTCAACATACACAGAGGTATGGAAAAAATGTTTTCATGTGTGGCAATGAAAAAAAAAAACTGGCAGATTATGTAGCACACAGCAAAATCAAATTAAAACACACTGGACCTAGGAAAATGAACACTTTCAAAAGTGTTAAAGTCACACTGACTCAAGTTAAACATTTTTTTTTTTTGTAGTCAAACAAGTTAAAGGTGCCATAGAATATATTTATACAATATTTTAAATTGTTCTCTGATGTCTACATAGAAGGTATATAGCATAGGAAAGGGTAAAAATCTCCAGGAAATGGTTTTACAGGTCCATTTACAACCTTAGGATTTGTCCCTAGATTAAAATGCTCTGTTATTGCCTTATTTGGAAGGTTAATGAATATTAATGAGCTCTGCTCTGATTGGCTGTTTCACAGAGCTGCTCATCTCTATAGCTTGCACACGGATAAAAATATATATTTAATTAGGAGCTCTAGCCGCTTTTAATATGCGGTTTGTTGAATCTGCCGTTTTGATTCGCCGACATTTTAGTCTCATGCAGATGGAGTGCTTCTTACCACACAAGTTCAGCTGCTTGTCAGTGATACTCGGGATCTGTAAATCATTCACCATCATCAGCGCAGTCATCTCTCTGTTTATGTGGTAAGTGAAATCCTATGTATTGCAATGTAACAGGCTAGCGCTAGCATTAAGCTAACCGTGTCCCTTCAGGGGCTTGCCTTATTTTACTGATGTACTGACGTTACCGATGATTGGGCGATGCAAATGTTGGGGGGCGTAACTATTAACGATCCCGGGGCTATTGCGTAACAGTCAGTGTTATGTTCAAGTACTCCTCGCTGCAGACTGTAGCGCGGTGACGTCAGGTACCTACGTCACGTATGTGTTTACCGCGCATGCGCAGTGTGACGTATGGTATGACTGTGTAATTTGCATTGCGTGGTGACGTAAGGTGTTTTCGCGTCGTGTGTGACGTAACGCGTCATTAAAATGCATGCGCATACTTAACATAATACTCTTGTAAAATGTAAAAGTATTAAAAAAAGCTAAGGTGAAAAAAAGAAGGGGAAAAACAGTCATATGTAGTACAGCACAAATCCATGATTTTAACCATGTCTGAGGTAAAATTATATGGAATTACAGAGTTTATTCTGTAATATTTGTGTAGTATTATATACAAGCTATTAACATTGTTGCACTTTATTTCACTGTGTATATTGTAACATTACTCTACACCTTATATGTTTCTTATTTTAACCTTTCCTCTGTCATGATTCTTGTTTATTTAGTATAATTATGGACATTTTTCTGTTGCTTTGGCAATTCTGCCTGTGGAATATTTAAGCCAATAAAGTAGTATTAAGTTAAATTGACTGCATGCAGTATATTTTCAGTGTCTACATCCCATTTTATGCATGGTGCCTCCAAAAAACCAAACTGATAACAGTGATCTTTTTTTTATCGCAAAGAACAAAACAAAATATAATTGTATATACATTTATATTTTTATATATAATAATTAAAACTATAAACATGACACATGAGATCAAGAGAAAACAACAACAACAACAACGACAACAAAAATATTACATCTAATCGTTCTGAAATTTAACTCCATCACTGAAAAAACAATCAACTGAGCAGTAGCCCTCAAAATCTTTGAAGGAATAAAACCCTCGCAGGACTCCCCTTCTGCCATTGCCAACATACCCAGGTGGGCAGTCTTTAAAATATTTCACGGCACCGTAGGCACTGGGTCAGTGAATACGGCACCCGGAACTTCTCTCTGTATTGTGCAGAAAATGCACTCCAGTTCACAACGCCTAATTTACATAAAAGAACAAACAATATTTAAACAATATTAAATCATTTTGAATTAAGTCAAAAGAGTCATACAAGGAAAAGATTTTCAAATGTATTTTCAAATGTATTATAGGATGGTGTTAGGAAAAGGGTGTTATTTGCTTTGTCTGTTATTTGCTTTTCTAAGGACAGTAGCATGCAAAACAAAAGCACATTCACAGTCAAGTAAAGGTTTCTATATCTCACATTTACAGGATTTCTGCCAGTCACATGAAGGTAAATTTAAGAGGTAACACTTTACAATAAGGTGCCAATGGTTAATATTAGTTAATGTATTAATTAACACGAACTAACAATGAACAATACATTTGTTACAGTATCTATTAATCTTTGATAATGTTAGTTATAATGTTAGTGAAAAAGATGACAACATTTTTTTGCAACGCATGTTGGCATTCAATGGCATCAATCAATGACGTTACTTCATTAATATAAGTCTTTCTGCTCTATTTTAAGACATCTGTATAGGCTAATTTTAGGCGAAATAAGACTTTTAAAGACCCTTTAAAGACCAGCAGAATCCCTGTCACGTCAAATACTAACACATCATAAAACATGTCATAAATGTTTGAAATCGCACACATTTGCAATGACACTCTCTATGATTATGACCAAAGCATCCTTACAACTAAAAGCCGTTAACACAAACACACATTTTTTTTTTTTTAAACATAAGTAAATTAATGTTCTTTGACTTACTGCCACCGAATCTCGAATCCACCATACATCCAGAAGTTAATGAACATGTACATGCGCACATTGCGCAGTAACGCCAGTAAGTATGGCACGCATGCATGTTATAGACATACCATACGTCACTTTGTGCATGCGCGGTAAACACATACGTGACGTAGGTACCTGACCTCACCGCGCTACAGTCTGCAGCGAGGGGTGTCTCGTTATGTTGGAATTGACCTATTTTTCGGTGGTCTTTTGCAAACACTAGATTTATATAAGAAGGAAGAAACGATGGTGTTTGAGACTCATGGTATGTCATGTCCATGTACTGAACTGTCATTATTCAACTATGCCAAGGTAAATACAGTTTTACATTCTATGGCACCTTTAAACATTTATTTCTGAAGTATTAGTAACTCTTTGCATACTTTATATATACAACATGCACTGTCAAAGTCAAACACCATAAACGTCTCTGTTTACTATCGTTATTTGGAAAGCTTCTCTGATATGGGAACTTTTCCTGAAGTCCTATTGTCGAATTGACTGGCCAATTGTTGTGAAATATGCAAATTGCAGCGTGGCTCATAGCTTGTTTAGGGTGAAGACCACTGCCGCCAGCCATAGTAACCGAAGACATTCCCCTTTTGATCTTTTACAAGACATTGCTGAGCTTCTCCGCTAAGCTGAAGCTCCTGGACAGCTTTAGTCATGACCCTCACAAGCTCCTTCTGGAGGTCCCTTGCTGTCTGGGCAGTCACGTTTCGATCCCGCCCAATCTCCTTTCTCTGAGGCCGAGATGGATATTGTGTCATTCGACCGGCAGGAAGAGGATGATGACTCAAAGTCTGCAGTGTTCAGAGGGTGGAAGCAGTCCTTGGGGAAGGTGATTGGGGAGTGGGGTGACCAATCTACGCTCTCACCTCTAGGAGGGGGAGGTTGTTCTAAGCAAAAAATTACTTGTTTTTTTTTCTGAAAACAAGAAAATAATTTTTACTTGTCTAGAAAGTCCTTCTTGATTTAAGAATTTTTAGATATTTTGGCTGGAAACAAGACAAAAAAAAAAAGTTTTAAAAAAAGTCAGCAATCTATCACACCACATTAAAGAGCGCCAAAACGTTATTTATTGCTCGAATTTCCTAATGAAATAGACAGAATCTAAAAATCTGAAAATTATACATATCAAAAGTAAAAAACCCTGAACTTTACTGGGTGGGAGGTCCACTTTGTAGGCGTAGCCTACTGTTCATTCATCAACTGAAAAAGCATAAATCCAAAAATCGATTGGGATTTAATAAGCGATATTGGCTCATAAAAATGAGAATATTGAATTGAATGTAACACAAAAATAAAAACAATTAAAAGTGTTGTCAAAATATGAAAATGACAGGTAATCGATTATGACGAACATTTATGACCCTGTCCATCAAATTGACAGACAATGTTAAAGTCAAACATAACCTGTTTTCAACAATAAAAAAATGGCTAATCAAAACAGTAAAAAGGCACAACATACATGTCCACATTTGGATACCTAAATTTGAAATATTATCTGCATTACCAACAAATTATTTCAGTCTAAACCACTCTAAAACTTAATAATGCTCATTGAACAACAATGTAACACAGTACGTTTTTTCAACCACATAAATAAACATTTTCACCCAACACAAGAATGTTTGTGATATTACTAAAAACTGACAGTTCATCTTATACCTTAGTGCATCTAACTAAATCAAGTCTATATTCAGTGCCATCATTGTATCCAATTGGTAAAGTATATGTCCATCTGCATTATGATTTGTAAAACATTGGCTAAATCATGTTTTTGAACAGTTTCTTTTTTTGTTCAAACCTCTTGCTCCAGAAATGAAAAAGAGATCCTGTTTTTATCATTCATGAAGGATAATGCATCATTTTTTTGTGAGGGTAAACCACTTTGAAAAGCGGATCATGCTCACTGATAAAATGCTTAAAAAAAAAAAAAAAAAAACAGGCATAAGTAAGTAAGCTGCTATTTTCTAGGCTGATAAGATTAGGAACTGCACTCCCATTCTGGCGTAATAGTCAAGGAAGTTTGCTGCCGTAACGTGGCCGAAGCAGGCGGAATAGTTCCTAATCTTATCGGTCTAGAAAATCACAGCTTTACATTTTCCGCTGGTATTAGTAGATGATATAACTACAGAAGAGTAATGTTTTAAATAGAACAATTATCGAAACTCGTTGGTCATTTTTGTACGCGATGCTATTGGTCTCATAGGATTCAATGATCTATGCTAAGCTATGCTAAAAGTGATATCGCCAGAACTGGAGAACGGCTGAATGGATTTCAAAACGGTAAAACTCAACTTATTAACTCGGGGGGAGTTGGAGAATGAGCATATTTCCAAAAAAAGTGGAGTGTTCCTTTAAAAGACAATGCAATAATCTGCAGTAAGATGAGCAACAAATTCCAGTTTGGAGCTCCTGGAGGCACAAGGTAAAAAAAAAAAAAAGTGAGGGCGTGTTTCGCTCCAAACATTGTCAGAGTGTCTGATTAAAATTAATATCAATGGAATTTCCATCGTGTTGCAAGTTTACATTTGTTTGATGGTTTTCTGTGCTCATTGTACCCAAAGTTAAAATAATACTCAAATGCTCAAAAAGAGACAGGTATCCAAATAACCATACTGGGCAACACTCTCCAGTATATTATGCATTATTTCAAAGGAAATGCAGAGTTTAACTGGCATCTGGCTGAATGTCCCAGCAGTAAATATCAAAGCTGGCTTTATCATGAATCACTACCCTTGGCTCACCTTCACTATAAACATTCTGGGCATCACATTTTTCAGTTAAACACAAAAGCATAATTGCTGTTTGCAAATATCCAAATTCTTTTTCTTTTTTTACTCACTATGATGCCCAATACCTCAGAGTTTTTCTTGCAAGTCTAGTTATGTAGAAATACAATTGAAATATTTTCAGTTTCGTCAAAACTTATCCCACAGTGTCAGTCATTCTTGCAACAATCAAAACACATGAAAATGAGAATAAAAATAAATAAATAAATATATTAATAAATAGTATTGCCATTACAGCATCAAGACAGAGATGCAAATTTTATTATTTGTGGTTGTTTCATTTGAACTGAACTGAGTTAATAGATTTGCAACATTTAATAATTATAGGATAAAATTAAAAATACTTTTTACAAACATTATAATGTTCATTGTAAGAAAGTATTTTGATCATATGTCCATGTTCAATTACTCTCCACATTTAAGGATGCAAATTTTAAATAGCAAATGTAATTGGAAAAACTTATCAGTGAAAGGGGGATAATCCATAAAGAATACCACTACTTTTATACCTAATATTATATAATATAATCTCTAAATTCAAAAACTTGATGAGGTGCCATATTCAGGTATTAGCCCATTTTTCATTGGTTGACCACATGGATATTATGTCAAAGGAGGTGGAGCAAATAAACTTAATATACATCTTCTTAGAAGTGAAACTAAGGATCCAGAGATTGTACATCCTTCCATGCAGGCACAATGGCAACCTACAAGGTGACTGTATATACTGATAGACAGATGTGTGCTGAGACAACGAACAGTATTTACCTGACGCTGGTGGACTCAAAGCATCACAGCAGTAAAAAAACCCCGGTGAATAACTCTTTGTTATCACCTTTTGAAAAGGTAAGAACTTGATTTTTTAAAAAGTTATTGTTATTACCATTTACAGGATTTCACACACTACACCATGAATGGCAAAGCTACACACATCCTTTGCTCAAGTAACACTACAGATACTCATGTTTAAAAAAATGTGTTCAGCGAGGGTCAAAAACACTGGCGAACCTAATCCAACAGGGCGAGAAAAAGAGTAATCCAAAGGCCAGGCGGAAGATCGGTAACCACACGGGAAAACATAGAAACACGGAAACAAGGCTAGAAAACAAGGGACTGCTTCGTTTGGCTGCAAGGCAAACTCAATACTCAGCAGGGATTCAATGGATTCATTTATGTGGCAGGTGATTGGCTGAGGGTGAAAGGGCAAAGAGAAACAAAGACAGATGGGAAATGAAGTCCAAAATAGTGAGTGACAGTCAGTGTGATGAATGGGCGACCTCCGGAGGTGAACAGACGAAAGGACACAGGCAGAGTTTGTAACAAGTATGTGGTTCATTTGAGAGGCGAACTCATGCAAATTCAAGGAGCTGCGCGATAAGGTGATCTGCGATCAGCTCATTGAGCACACTGATAACAACAAAATTAGAGAAACACTGCCATTACACCCTGATGACCTGACTCTATCTGAGGCAATAGCTTTTCAAGTGGAAAGTGCTTCTGAATGTGCAGCTACACTCACAGGTCAAACAAAATATTGTGGACACAACCCTAGCGGTCGAACAGTCACCTGACAGGGGTTCAGAGGCGTCTGAGAATGTTCCCGACTCAGTGATGCAACTCTTACAACAATAGAGTAGACGTCAACGTCAGAAATTACCTGTCATGTTTTCCTAGTGTTTTCCCCGTGTTTCTAGTATATTTGGTTTGTTCCGTTGTCTCCCCCTTTTGGTTTAGGTTAAGTTGGTTTAGTCATGCCCATGTTTGTACTTCCCCTTGTTTTCTTGTTATGTTGCCACTCCCCTGTTTCAGTGTACAGTATGTAATGTCCTCAGTTCGTCACTCCCCTTGTCTGTGATTAATGTTACTTTGCTTGTTTCTCCTGGTTTGTTTTTGTTCTGTGTTTCACTTTGTTTTCAATAAATATCCATTTATTTGCTACTCCAGTTTCCTCCAAGTCCTTCCTGGCTCATATCCACGGCAGTGTGACAGCCAGACATGTCATAATTGTGGAAAACAAAATAATTTTGCCAGCTTCTGCTGTTCAGCCCCAAATCGACCACAAACCCGCACCAATCAGTCCTCACCAGCAATCATCCACAATGTTACTTCAGGTCTTCTGGTGCCATTTAAAGGATAACTATTGCCAAAATGCAACCTGGACCGTGATTCGTTTTGTGGTCAATGGCCGGTGAATGGGAGAACTAGGGTCATAAATTTGAGCGCATCAAAATCGATATTTTTACAACACTAAGAAGGCTCGACACACCATGAAACTTTGCTCGAAGTATCGCCTGGGTCTCTACACATGAACTCCAGCATTGAGAACATTGTTTGTGTACACAGAGTTTACTAAAAAGAAAGTTTTTGAACAACTCACTTTCACTGTTTAAGTTTCCGCTTGCGGCCGTCTTCCCAGTCAAGAAGTGTCGATCTCTGAATGCGAGGAGAGTAAAGATGGATAGCTCCTAAAGCATATTTCCATATAAATGCACGGCTAATTTGTTGGTTTGTCGCAACTGAAAAACAATATTAACCTTCTAGTTGTAAAAAGAGCCTCATATAAGCCTAATATTTAGTCCTAAGGAGTCCATTCATTCGCATTCGGAGATGGACACTTCTTGACTGGCAAGACGGCTGTGAGCGGAAACTCAAACAGTGAAAGTGAGTTGTTCAAAACAAAATCATGGTCAATCTCAAAAACGGCTCGTTTGTCATAATTATGCTTTTAGATATATGTTTGTCTCATTTACAGTAAAAAAAAAAATAAACAGCCCAGGTTGCATTTTGGCAATAGTTATCCTTTAAATCATGTATTGTCATGTTAATTGAAGTGTGTGTCCCATTGCTGCTGGATACTGGGGCCATGCAAACACCTTCTTCAGCGAACTAGCTTTGATTTTGAAATTAAATTGTAGATGATAATTGTGTTAAATGCATTATTTTATAAATCCATCATAACATTTACAATTTAAAATATTTTCATTTGTAAACATAATAGCAGCTACAACTGCTGGACATGTTTTGTCCCATGTTTCAAGGATCAGTGATATCCAATTCATATCCAATTTTTTCCACATATGAATGAGGCTTGAAATCAGTCTCAGAATATCAGAATCCATTTTTTGCCACGTGGGAGGAAGAAATCGGAGTTGGGTCACTTGAACCATGCAGTGTAAATGTGGCCTTAAATATATGTGCTCATGCATTGTATCATGCATCACGCATTGTTTTTCTTGATCCATCAGGAAGTGATGGCCGCCATGCTTGAGCCTATCATCACGGCTTGCAGTGTGCGGTAAAATTAGATTAAATGATAAAACTTGGTTATCCTGTGCAGATAAGCAGGCTGGCACAATTAGGATTAGTCCCTCTTCACCAAAGCCTGCGGAGTATTATTATTTTTTTGTTCGTTTTACAACAAATACAACATGAATGTCTAATGAATTTGTCATTAAAGGAGATCTCTGTCGAAGTCAACGTGAAGAAAAGCCTCGCAGATATTGTCAAAGTGAAACTTCAAAAGGAGACACATATTGTCAATCGACCATGGTTTTGTAAGCATATCAAAGTGCAAACACCCGCTGGAGACTGCTTTGAGTTCCCCTGTTACTGCTGGTTAGTGGACGACGTGGAAGTGACTATCCGAGAAGGCACTGGTATGTGCAGACTTATTTTGTTCATTATCCCGTTTTTAATAAAGCATTAATATTATTATTTTCAAATTCAATTGTGATTAAAGCACATCTTAAATTCTGTCCTTTCTGTGTGTAACATGTGTACTACTGTAAGTATTTCTTTGTGTGTTCATTTAGCTCGATTGCCTCAGGATGACACCAAAAAGCACAGAAAAAAAGAACTGGAATCTAGACAGCTAAATTTCAGGTTTGAATATTGAATTTTTATTGTAGGTCTCAAGCCCCTGCATCTTTAATTGCTGATCCTGCCCTTTTAGTCCGATTGGAGCTCAGCAGTAAGAGTCATGTAGATACAGCCAAGCCTGCCTGTCAAGAAGAACCTTCTCAGCAACTCCAGCAAATACCAAAATTGTGGCTTGTGGCAAGCCTTTACATTTTGTTCCACAATTTGGTTAATGTCTAAAAAGAAATTTCCAATTGTTAATGCCATTGTTCTATACCCTGATAATTACTTATTAGTTGCCATGCCCTAAACTCAGACCATTAGTTGAGGTAAGGGCTGGGCGATTCTTTCGATTTTTTCGATTAATTCGAATTTACGTTTTAAGACGATTAATTTTTTTATTAAATCGAGGTATCGCAATTTTTTAAATAAAAATATATATATGTATTCAGAACGGAAAACAACGTGTTCTGGTAAAATAACGCGAGTCACTAAGGGGACATGATTAGCTGCTTGCTAGCAAGTTAGCCTGTTACATTACAGTACATACAATTTCACTTACCTAAGATGAGTGACAGCTTTTAATCATTTTTAAGGGAGTTTGTAAACAAGATATTGATTTATTACAACAGTTAAATAAACAAGAAGTTATTATTATGGGACTAACATTGTCTGACTATAACACTATTGCCTGATTTTGTTCTATTTCGTCATCAAAAGTAATCTGAAACAAGTCACAGCTGAGCCGCTGCGCATCTCCACTCAAACACAGCGGTGTTTCGTTTATGAATGAACTCAAGTGAAATGTGAAATGATTCAATTTCCCATTCATAAAGAGTCACTTGCTTTATTCTTGAATGAACCATCCGTTCAAACGAATCAAATGAATGAAATGATTCAGTAATTAAATCAGTACCACCACCTGCTGGCAGATCGTTTCAGTTTTTTAAATCATTTAATATTTCTGTGTTCAAAACTGTATATTTTTTATACGATATAAGTGCAAGAGAAAAGCATGGCAATATATATTTTCCTCCCATCTCATATTTATTTGTCTTACAAACATTTACTGTGTCTGGTATGATAAGAATGGGGCCTGGTGGAAAGCGATCACTTATGCAGTTGCAATGTATATTGCAAAATATATGGTGCCCATATATATTGTGGAAAAGCTGGAGTTTCTTTACATGTTAAAAGAAGTAGCGGGGAAAAATCTATTTAAATCGTGAATCAGATTTTTTTGTGAAAAAATCGGGGATTTTATTTTTAGGTCATATCGCCCAGCCCTAGTTGAGGTAAAACGCAATGTGTTGGGTTTAGACAATGATGATTTCTATTAGCAACTCAATGGAAGTACAGTTCTTGCACTGGATGCTGACCTTGATCTGTGCTTCGTGGACACTTTGTTCTGGATGTTTTTTTTTTTCTTTTTCCGTTTTAACCAGTCAATGAGCTTTAAATACTATGTGACTAATCACTCTGGAAAAGCAGAAAATGCCTTATGGGAATGCTGACACTTATTAGAGCTCTTCTTAAAGAATTTATTGATTGTTTGATTCTTTGCAATTGATATGTTTTGTAAAAAAAAAAAAAAAAAAAAAAAAAAAAAAGCAAGGCAACTGACAGATGTCTTACTTATAATTAGCTCTCCAATTTAAGGTGGGCTATAAGTAAAAAAAACATGTTGTAAATGTTGTTATTTTTCTTAATGAAGATGGAGGGAGTGGAGTCCAGGCTTCCCTATGTGCATAGATGGCAAAATGGATGAACTTCCTAAAGAAGTTCAGTTTGACGAAAAAAAGGAATCAGACTTTAATTGGAATTTTGTGAAAGTGTAAGTTTGAGGGACTGTTGATTTCTTGATTTTCCACAGATCTTGTTGATTTGTTACAGAATTATTCAATTTTCCAGAATGAAATTCAGCACAAATGTAGTACCATGCAAACAGTATTCATGCTTCTAATTATGCTGTATGCATACCATTTCAGGATTGAGGAATTAGTTATTGACAAAGTCGACGGTTTCTTTGAGTCCTGGAAAAACATTATAGATTATGAAAAGATACTTGTGCATTACGATACCAAGAACACTCCACTAGGTTTGTATAATTCCTTCCTCTCTCAAGAATGTTTGTTCCCATATTTTTTGTTGTAACTTTTTACACACCCCAAGTTCCCTTGAAAGGGAAGGTCTCAGGTTATGACAAATAATTATTCCCTGAAAAGGGAACGAGATGAAGTGTTGGCCTACCATGTTTGCTGCATGCATATGATTGATTTGTTTTGGACTACTTAGAAGATAACATTGTTTGTTACAGATATGTCTATGACGTCCCGTCTCGCCATTGGTCAGTGTTGCGTCTGCGGTTTTCTGTGGAATTGGGCTACTTTAACACTGTTGCTGCAGGCTGTTTGTCCATGTCCACTGGTTGAAGCGACCCCCAATAACATAATATTTATCATCTGGAATGCTAATTTTATACAATTCCTACATTATCTCGAGACGCAATTGGGCTACTTTTGAGTAGCAATTGAGTGGGTTTTGTTGTGAAAACCTGGCAACCATGTTCCAAATAGTGTCTTTCTGTAATGCCAAGCCAGCAGAGGGAGCCCTTACCCATGAACTGACTGTTGCTGCTCCCTCTGCTGCCTCATTGGTAACTTCCTGTTTGGTGGCCATATAAGCAAGGCCTAACCAAGTAGGCCCTTGCGAAAGTATTGTTTTGCTGCGCAGACTCTACTAAGCGTTTTCTCTGATTTTCTTGCCCTGTTTTCGTTATTTTCACGGTTTGGTTTATTGTCATAGTTTTGCCATTGTTGTGTTCTGTTTTCTTGCCATAGTTCCATTGCCTCGTTTATTTGTTACGTTTTGGACTGCTCTCTCTGGTTTTGGACTCTGCCTGTGTTTACTGGATTACGCTTTTGTCTTGCCCTGGATATTACTGTTTGCTGGTGTTCAACCCTCCCTGTCTTGACTACGATCTGTAATAAAGCTCGCACTTGGATCTTACCACGCTGTAGTCGAGTCCTCGTGATACACTTTCTTTTTTTCAGAAATCATGATCACAGGCATAACCTGAGACATTCCCTTTCAAGTGAATTTGTGCTGCATTAGAAATGTAATTTTAATCAAAAAACTGTATATCCAAAAACTGTTGTGCGGAAACCTTGACGGTTGCTCTTTGAAATCTGGATAGAGAATGTGATGGACAACTGGAATAAGGATTACATGTTTGGCTATCAGTTTTTGAACGGATGCAATCCTGTCATGATCAGGAAGTGCATAAACCTTCCAGACAAGTTTCCAGTTACAAATGAGATGGTCAAGGGCTGTCTGAAGAGAGGTCACACACTGCAAGATGAATTACAGGTCAGAAACATTGAGACGGAAATCACTTGCTGCTCAGTTATCAAATCCAAGACTTGCTTGAATTGTGACCTCCATCACATATTTGAGTCTATATAAAAAATCTAATAAACTACACCTGTGAACACATTTACAGGCAGGAAACATCTACATAGTGGATTATGAAATACTGAAGGAAGTGCCAGCATCCAACAGCCAGCGCTTTTTGACTGCACCCATCTGCCTACTGTACAAGAATGAATCGGACCAAATGTTGCCAATCGCCATTCAGGTAGGGTTGCCACCCGTCCCTTAAAATACGGAATCGTCCCGTATTTGAGAATGAAATTGCGCGTCCCGTTTTGAATCAATACGGGACGGGTTTTGTCCCGTATTTTTTATAATTTTTTTTAAAGCAGCGTCTCATGCAAATAATCACTGCGGTAAAGCCAGCCGCGGTTCAGAAAAACACGGTCAAGCCAGCCGCGATTGATTTTAAATGTGCGCGCATATTACAGTGATTACGGTAGTTTCAGGAACAACACAGAGAGAACGCGCTTGCAGAGCGCTTTTCATTTAGACGCCCAGGACTGAGAGATAATACTACAAAATGCTCGTGAATTTTTACTTATTTATTTGCATTTCTGCTTTAATATCCGTTTTATTTATTGGTGTACTTGACGGTTCTTTTCTGAGAAATGGGACATTATTAGACTTTATAGTCTAATAAGTAGAAAAAAAAACAATGATCAGTTCTTATTCAGGACGGCCCATATATGCAAAACTCATATGAAACCTTTTTACTGCAGCATTTTTGAGATATGGGACATTATTACATTTTAACGGGGTATATAGACCCCATTTCTAAAAAGTAGAAAAAAACAATGATCAGTTCTTATTCAGGACGTCCCATATTATATGCAAAACTCATATGAAACCTTTTTACTGCAGCATTTTTGAGATATGGGACATTATTACATTTTAACGGGGTATATAGACCCCATTTCTAAAAAGTAGAAAAAAACAATGATCAGTTCTTATTCAGGACGTCCCATATTATATGCAAAACTCATATGAAACCTTTTTACTGCAGCATTTTTGAGATATGGGACATGATTACATTTTAACGGGGTATATAGAAGACACCATTTCTAAAAAGTAGAAAAAAACAATCAGACCCCCCAAACTTTAACTTCTTTAACAAATTAAAGAATGAACTAAAAATGAAAGTCATTTTGCAGTGAATTTACTGATTAAAGGAATAAACTGTCCTGCTTTCCTTCATTATATCTGAATCAGCTGAGTCAAACCCCAGGGGAAATGAGCCCAATCTTTCTCCCAAGCGATAATGAATATGACTGGATGCTGGCCAAGATGTGGGTGAAATCGTCAGACTTCAATGTACACCAGCTGGTCACACACCTCCTCAGGACACATCTGATATCAGAGGTTTTTGAAATAGCTGTATACAGACAGCTGTCCGCAGTCCATCCTGTTTACAAGGTACCTGTACCACAGTCATGGTGTTTAGATTCAGTGCTAAACAGGACGATGTTTCTTCAAGTACATCAATTTATCAATATAGGGTTGCTGGTTCTGATAACCAGAAAACTCCAGAGCATGACATAGAATCCACTTCTGCTGTTTCAGGTTATGCTTTTGTAATACATTTTTATGCTCATCATATGCTTTTTACAGTTACTGATGCCGCATCTTCGTTTCACAATTGCAATCAACACAAAGGCCCGTGAAAAGCTCATCGGTGAAGAGGGGATCTTCACTAAGGTAGATTTACATTTACATTTACAAACATCTTGTTAGGATTCAAAACAATTCTATATGTATCTGATAATTGGTGAGCCATCATTTCTATTTGTGATAATAGGTTAAAAGATGTACAAGGTGTTAACAAATCTTCAAATCATGACACAACTCAGTCAGTACCTGACTTTCTGGCTTGCAATATTCTGTCTTTTTGCAGAAATGCTCTTATTTTAGCTGGTGTACATAGATCATCATTTGAGTAGCCTAAGTAAATGAAATAGCTTTTATAGACTAACTGTATTCATGGAATCCAAAGGTTGGTAGCATCAGTGGAACTGGGATGTGGATACTGATGGAAAATGCCATGAAGACTTTAACCTTCAAGTCCCTGTGCCTTCCTGAGGACATAAAAGCTCGAGGAATGGAAGATGTGCCCAATTACTATTATAGAGACGATGGCATGAAGATCTGGGAGGCAATACACTGGTAGGTGTTAGCAACAGTTCAGATGCAAATGTACAAATTAGTCCACATATGTGACCCTGGACCACAAAACCAGTCATAAGGTTAAATTTAGCTAAACTGAGATGTATACATCATATGAAAGAACAATAAATAAGCTTTCTATTGATGTATGGTATGTTATGATAGGACAATATTTGGTCGAGATGCATCTATTTGAAAATCTGGAATCTGAGGGTGCAAAAAAATCAAAATACTGAGAAAATCACCTTTAAAGTTGTCCAAATTAAGTTCTTAACAATGCATATTACTAATTAAAAGTTACATTTTGATAGGTTTACAGTAGGAATTTTACAAAAAATCTTAATGTAACATGATCTTTACTTAATTTCCTAATGATTTTTGACATAAAAGAAAAATCAATAATTTTGACCCATACAATGTATTTTTGGCTATTGCTACAAATATACCCCAGCGACTTAAGACTGGTTTTGTGGTCCAGGGTCACATATGTGTCCTTGTGTGAAAATATTTGCCATCCAGAGTTTCTTTTTCTTTCTATCTTTCTGTAGCTTTGTTTTTGCTGTGGTCAAGATCTACTACGACAGTGATAAGGCAGTTCAGCAAGATGTGGAGATTCAAGAGTTTGTTAAGGACGTTGCCTGCTTTGGGATGAATAATTCTGACAGTGAGTACAGTTTCAATTTATCAACATGTCAGTGTATGTTTGTCTGTGCAAGCATGGATGATTTTTTGTAATCTTTGTGTGTATTAAGTCACCTTTAAATGTGTACTGCCACTGTTTACAGAGTTTCCAAGGTCTCTGAACTCTCGTAAGCAATTAGTCGAGTACCTGACAGTCGTGATTTTCACAGCTTCAGCACAACATGCTGCTGTCAACTTTGGACAGGTGAAGTTACTCACTGTCATATCATTGACAAGAGTGTTACAAATTCCTAGGCACAATTCTGGATAACACCTTTAGGGTAATATCTGTGTGTAAACATTTCGTCTGTAACTAGTTTGACTGGTACGGCTGGATCCCTAACAGTCCGTCCACCATGCGCAAGCCACCTCCCCAACAGAAGGGACAAGTGGAAATGAAGTATATCATGGACAGTCTGCCTGACCGTGAATGCTCCAGCAAGGTTTTGGGAACAGTTTGGGCCCTCAGTCAGACACAGGACAATGAGGTTTGATGTCTGATTTGCACATACTTTTTGCTTAAAATTGTAGAGAGCAGGGCAGTAGTCTAGTGTGGCGACTCACACGTTTCCGTTTCACTTCCAACTGGTTGGGTTTATTCGGAAATTAAAGTGATTTCTACATTTTATCCATTCAAAAGACTATGAAAGTGATCCCAGTTCTGCATATACATGTAGCACAATATAGACTAAAATTGTAGCAGGGTATTTCTGTCCATGGTTAGCTGAACAATCCTGTATTTTCTGATTGGCCATACCTGCAGTCAACAGAAATGCTTCTCTATCGGTGTTTGTCCTGCTCCTCACAGCACACATCATGAAAGCAGACTGCAGTTTTGACATTCATTATAGCAAAGTGTAGAAACGAGGTAAAAATAGATCAAGTATACAGTGTAAAGGGCTTTGTCAATGAAAATGCAAGTTTCTGAAATTGCGATGAACTAAGACAGGTGACAGCTTTTTAATTAGTATAAAGGGAGATTGCAAAAGTGAAATTGAATTTATGCAATGGTTTTATACATTTTTGAGTTTATACGAAAGTTAATATTACACGACTTGCATATGAGGAACACTGCTGTCTGATCATGCTCCATTTCATCAACAAAAATAGTTCCGAACAAAGTCCTAGTTGAGCCACACATCTATAGTTCATGAATTGAACAATTCAAGTAAGTCACTGATTTAATGACCCATTCATGAGTCACTTGCTTCATACATGAATAAGCTGTTTGAACGAATCAGTTGAATAAATGATTCAGTGAAAAAGACAGTGACTTACTGCCACCTACTGGTGACATCAATCTCATAACACTGTTATTATGAAATGCACTGACTTAATCTTTCTGGTTGTGTCTTATCATTTTATTTTATTTATTATTTGATAAGTCTGCAACCACTGTTTATCAGTACATGGAAAAATATGGTCTAAAATAAATTTGGCAATTTCATAATTTTTACATATTATTCGCCACTTCACAAATCATATTTAAGAATAGACATGTTCCTCATTAATAAGTCTTTTTTTTATTAAACACAAGGTGTCATTAATGAAGCTTACGTTATAACATGAAAATTCACCAAGAGCGTATCTTAAATTTGCCTAAATATGAAATGTTTAATGCTATTATAGATTATAAAGGGTTTTATAATTAAATATACTCTTCTTACACTAATGTCAGTTTACTACAACAAGTTGGTACCCTTATACAATTAAAAATTTAATAAAATCAAATTGGCTGTACAAGTCATAGATTCAGTATTTTGCATCTTTAAAACAGTTGAAACAAAGTTGAATCTTGTACAACTTATAAAATCAAGCTGAAATTGGTTCAATTATTTTGATAAAATTAAGTAAACTTTTTCCCCCAGCTGTTTTTAGGCAAGTATCCAGATATGTACTTCACAGAGCAACCAGCGGAGGATGCCATTAAGGCTTTCCAACACAAACTAGAAGAGGTGACCAACACCATCAAGAGCCGGAATGAAGAATTAACATTGCCTTATTGGTATCTGTCCCCTGACAAAATCCCCAACAGTGTTGCAATTTAAGAAAGTGTTTGAAGAAACATTCATATTTTTTATGGCTAATGGATGCTTGACATAGAGAAAAGAATAGCTCTACTCAAAATAGAAAGTTTTATAAAACAGAGCATTCTGCCTTTTTAAGACACCTATTTGAAATGATGTTTGATTGAACTCTGTTGTTGGGAAGTAAGGGATATTACTTTGTAAAGCCTAAATCTATGCATGCATGTTATCTGAGAGGTGATTGTCAGGAAAACATTACACTTAATTTAAGTATTTATGGATTTGGTGCTGATGATCTTGTTTTGCTGTTGCTGTGTGGAGGGGATACAGCTTTATTTTTTCTCTTGGTATGTGGGAGGTTTTATATACAGGAATTATATACAGGCTCAGACTACAAATTATGGTGGGCTATTCGAAACGCCAATAAGGTTACTCACTACAATATGGTGCACACGTGTTATGACCCTGAAGTGGGCTAAGGGTACTGGGGTCGAACATTTAAAATATAGACATTAAAACATACAATGAAAATGAAAAACTTACAATGAAAATGAAATGATTAGACACTTGCAGACGTTTAACCAAGATGTTATCTGTGATAGAATTAAGTGTATGTATGAAGTTTTTAGAACCTCTTTACTGGTAACACTATCGATCTAAAATCTTAAAGTTTTCAGGTTGGTTAATAAAGTAACACTGAAACACGAGTTAAACATTTATTTCTTAAGTATCAATAACTATTTGCATACTTTATATATGCACAATATGCACAGTTAAAGTCATACACCATAATTAAACAATTAGGGATTTAATTCTTGTAGGACCTGAGCTAATAAGTTTCATAAATAAACCAATGCAAAGCACTGTACTTTACATAGCAAAGCATTTTGATGTGGGGAAAACATTTCAAGGTTTTTAACTTATGTAAACTAGGACAATGTTTAAAAATGTATTAAAAGAAAAAACAATAGAAAGGCACAGCATGCATATCCACTTTTGGTCCACATGCATTTTGAATATAATAGAGTTTATCATTCTTAAGATTATCAACATTATCAATCGAATCCAAATTTATTTCCATCAACCACTCTGAATACATAATAATGCTCATTGAATAACTCTGTGACAAGTTTTTCAATCATAAAAAAGATTTTACTATAACTGGCACTTCATCAAATCTTCATTGCTATTTGTAAAACATTGGCTAAATCATGGTTTTAAACAGTTTGTGTTTCGCTTCAAATCTTATGGTCCAGAAGTGCGATAGGGGTGCTGTTTTTCTCATGCATGAAGGATAATGCACCATAAAATGATACTTCAGTATCAACCTCTTGTGAAGGAACACCGCTTGGAAAAGCTGATAACGCTCACTGATAAAATGCTTCAAATAAACACAGGCATAACGTAATGACAGGTTAAAGGACAATGTAATAATCTGCAGTAAGATAAGCAACAAATTCCAGTTTGGATTTCCTGGAGAAATACCACAAGGTAACGAAAAAGTAAGGGTGTGTTTGGGCAACACCCTTCAGTATATTATGCATTATATCAAAAGAGTAATTGCAACATACATGCTAAAGTGTTCAGTGAGGAGTCTCCTTTAACCGCAAATTTTGAAAACAATGGGTGGGCTTTGCAGTAACTTCCAACACTAAAATCTGTGTATACGTCAAGACTGAAGTCAAACCCTGATTCAAAATGCTTACAAATATTTGTATTGTGAAGCATAAATCTTAGCTTATCCAAAATGGGGGTGTACACAAATGTCTCTTGAACTGGAACGTGGACATAGGTGTGATTTTGTATTTTTTTTTTTTTTTTTTTTTGGTTTACTATTATATCTAACACCAAGAACTATTTCTAATGGGTCATCACTGGATCACTTTCAAAACAATAATTTCATGGTACAGACATTATTGTATCTGACTGAGTACAACAATCAGTATGAGGAAATTTTTCAAAAACAGAACTGGGAATTTCGTCCAAACATTTTGTAAACCATAAAGTATGTGGAAAACTGCTTTAGGCAACTTTGTTTCAAAGTGTAGATTTGTTTGCATTCAACAATGCAGCTCTGTGGTATGGGGAAATAATACGATTGCAATGTAGTGGACTATGCCACCCTATTACCAGGGAACTAGAAAATTACTCTTAAAGGGAGCACACAGGTTCACTAGTGTAAGAAGGGCCCAAGATGGGGATATCAAAAATACAAAACTATTCAAATTAATACATAATAAAGACTAGAAACTGCATAGCATGGGCATTAACACAATTCACTGATAGCAATGTGCTGAAACATCTGCTTGCTCATGTCATTATACTCATCTATTAAAACTGACACAAAGTATGCAATCTCACCAACTTCAACTGAAGGTGCACCAGTAAGTTCTGCCATTTCTGTTAGTAGACGTAATAACTCCAATAACTCATTTTCAGTTTGACAGGCAATCTTTTCCTGTACTAAAAAAGTAGCATCCTGAGCAAACATCAGTTCTGAACTGCATGTCCACTTGATTTTTCCCACACCAGGAGTTTTCCCACACGTCAAAAGTTGCATCATTCCCATGACACTTGTGCTGGTTAATGTGACCATTAAGTTCAGTTCACTGAATCTCCTGATTCACAAGATCAATATACAAAACAGAATGACACAACACCTTCAAATTCTGGCAAATGTGCAAGTATTTCAGGTTATTAAAAGTTGGACACCAACTTTCAGATCCACCAGCATCAAAATCATTAAGTTCTGCTCATAAGACTTCACAGATCTTGTTATTGCCTTTGTTAGTTGTGTTGAGTGAAGTCTTTGGTGGTCAATCTCACAAAATCTGCAGTAGTTGGTACTTTTACTGAAATTTTCAACAAAGCCAGCAGTGCAATGTGATCCAACATTATCTCCAGCTATGGCACACAATGTACCTTTATGTAGCTTTCCTTCAGCTAATACAGCACCATTTTCCTCAAGGACTCGAAGGTCTTTTACCAGAGTGGCAAAAACTAAATCTTGTCCAGAAAACCTAAAATCATGCTGCTGCAAGAATGTTATGTTTTTTTTTTTTTTTTTTTTTTTTTTACCAGATCCCAGAGGATTGTCATCTTCAAAACCATCTTGACACAAGATTAAAGTTAACAGATCTATATCAGCTTTCAACAGCATGTTTCCTCTATGTTTCTGCTGTCCCATACATCACAGAGGACATCTTCCCAGGTAAAAAAAAAAAAAGTGCACTAAAATACACTTTATTTAAGTATGCTTAGTACACTTTTCAGTAATGTACTAAAAGTGCTCTATTTTCGCACACTAATTGTGTACTTATTGTACTAAAAAATAGTATTAAGTATATGTTAAGATAAACTTAATACCATCTAAGTGTACTCAACTGTGCTATTTTGAGACACCATGAAATTGAACTAAAATGTGCTTTTAACATACTATATCTGTATTTAAAAAAATATATTTAGTTACAACTAGAAATACACTTGAACCCTACTTTTGAACATTTATAAATATATTTATGACTAATTTAAAGTATAACAATAATATATTAAAAGAATATACAAAGTGTGAAAAAAGTGTGCTAAAATACAATTTAAGTACACTTAGTGCACTTCCCTAATGTACTTAAAGTGCTCTTTTTTCGGGCACTGATTTTGTACTTAATATACTAAAAGTTATTCTTAAGTACTCCTTAAGATAAACTTAAGATCATCTAAGTGTACTCAACTGTGCTATTTTGAGACACCATGACGATGAACTAAAACATGCTTTTAACATACTATCTCAGCATTTCCAAAAATGTATTTTGTAACCACTTATAATACAATTGAAACATATTTCATAAACCTTTAAATATACTAATTATACATAAAAAATAAACTTACTGAATATTTAAAATACAATAATAATATATAACAAATGTATACAAGGCGTATTTATAATGTATTGCCCACATGTTTTTATTAATAAAAAATACACTTGTTGATTATTTAAAATACATGAATAATATATAAAAAATGTATACAAAGTGTATTTATAATGTATTGGCCACATATATTCATATATATATATATATATATATATATATATATATATATATATATATATATATATATATATATAGAATTTTTATGAGCTTTCAAAACTGTATATATTGATGAATTTTAATGTGGAATGGGACATTTCCAATGATACAATTTATCACTGTGCATATTTTATTATTATTTGTATTACATATTTAGTTGTAATTTTTTTTACCTCACTCAGAAAATTTAAATGTGTGTTGGGTTTATATCCACAGTAAATATTCATGTTACTCAAATATACTTTACAAATCTACAGTTTCCCTTCAGTCAGTCTCGTTTGACGTAGCGTCAGAACTGACTGACGAATTGGGGATCACTTTGGGAGACCAGATGAGCCCCCGAAAGTGACGACTGGTACCATACGAGACGGATCAGCGACTCGGCGGGGTGTTCCTTACCAAAAATCCAAAATACGACCAAAGTACACTCCTTCTGAGCTGGCCCAGAAGAAAACCTAGATTGGGGAATATACGCAGGCACTCCAGACCTTTACAGATACTGGCATCTCAACCTTAACACTGAGATGGTCATGTTTCCACAGTAAACACAAGTACCATCCATTAGTAATCAGTAATCATAACCATTACTGGGGTGCAGGTAGCGAGCACATCCAGTAGTATCACACGGTCTGTATGTCAGCTTGAAAAAGACGCAGCATCAGACTCTTTTAGGAAATTTGCTTCCCATTGGTGCTGAGGCACACAGGAAATGGCTGCGGCTACACAACAGTATGAAATTGCAAGCTGTTGTGAGCACTCCCACTCCGAGCTGTAAAAACAGCTTTTTTAAGCGACCCCACTGTCAGCGCCATCCCACCTGCACAAACACGCAGGGACTCCTTTCACAACGAGCTCGATCCTACACCACTTCAGTAGAAAACACACCCAGCTTATAACAGCACGGCGAAAATCAAATATGCGATGCACCTCTTGCTAATTAGATACTCACGCTGCAGTGTAGAGCAGCTGGCACAATTATTGCATGCCAATAGACATTGGCTGTATCCGAAATCGCCCCCCTATACCCTCATTCACTATTCCTACATTAGTCACTCATTCAGTTCACTAGAAGGAGTGAATGAAAACGAGTGAGTGAATTCGGACACTGAGTGCACCGGAAGGACTGACACTTTTGCATTGCTTGCTTGCTGTTTAATAATCATTTGAAACGGGCAGTTTCAGTAGTAAGATTAAAGGATTTATCTTGGACTCTGTCACGGAAATGATGTATAACCATAGTTAAACAATTTAATAAATCAATTTACAATTTATTTTTTTTCCTGTGCTGTACGTTGTATACACCGTGGATGAGCATGTTGTAAAATTAATGGATGGATGATTCAGCTGCAAGCACCATCTTCTGGCGAGACGCGGGAATTCAA
>NC_133364.1:37455524-37529501 GCF_049309525.1 Garra rufa | reverse complement strand
TTTTTTCTTTTTAATGCTTTTTCTCCAAACATTTCCAAGGACCCCCCCCCCAGCACATTATTTTGGACCCCAGTTTGAAAACCCCTGGTCTAAGGGAATTGCCATTGTGAATGTCATTGTTCAGATATTCTATCCTCTGTTAAATGACTCATTAGTTGCCATGCCCAAAACTCAGACCATGAGTTGAGATGGAAAGGGAAGTGTTGGGTTTAGACAAGGAGGATTTCCATTCAACTCAATGGAAGCACAGTATTTGAACTAGATACTGACCTAGATCTTTGCTTCTTAGGCACTTGGTTCTGGTTCTGGAAAAACACTTGTACACAATGTAATTTTTGGTGTAACTGTATGAGTAAATGTTTTGTTTGTTGTTTTACTTGTTGAAGATGGATCGAGTGGAGCACAGGCTTCCCTATGTGCATAGATGGCAAAGTGGATGAACTTCCTAAAGAAGTTCAGTTTGATGAAAAAAAAAATCTGACTTTAAAATTAATTCCTCGGAAGCGTAAGTTTGGGGTTATTGATTTGTTACAGAATTTCTTCCAGAGGGAAATTCAGTACAATGCAGTACCATGCAAATAGTGTTTATGTTTCTAATTTTACTGTATGCACTCCGTTTCAGGATTAGGAAATTCAAGATTAGCAAAACTCAAGATCCTTGGTCCTGGAAAGACTTTGCTGATATTAAAAATATATTTGAGAATTGCAGTATCAAGAACACTCTACTAGGTTTGGATGATTTCTTCCTCTGTAAAGAGTTTTTGTCCCTTTTCATGGGAACTTGCACTGTGACGGAAGTTATAATGCTAAAGGAACGCCTCTTGAAAGCCTCTGCTCGACTGAGTCGTGAAGCAAGAGTGAAATCAGTCCAATTGTGTAATGGAACATCATAGACGTCATGGACTGAAGCAAACATTTACATGGATACTTGAAGTACCATAAATCTGAATGTAGTGCTTACATGAACACTAAAAAAAGCGATCAGATTGATTGTGCATGTTTATGTCACAAATTTCAATCAGATTTTTTTAATATGCGCACACTGCACTAATATACAATTTAATACTGTTACAAACCCTGCCCATGTTCTTCCGTCCGTTCACCACCAGAGGTCACACTCTTACCACATGGACTCTTACACCACACAGACTCTCACGTCACCCTGGACTACATCACCCATTGCACTAATTACACCCACAGCTGCCACCAATCAGACACTCTATTTAAGCCTGCCCTGCTGAAAAAAAAAAAAAACATATGTGCTTACATACATAGTCTACTACTAGGTTATTGTTTGATCGTGTTACTTTTGCTTCATAGCTTGTGTATGTTATAAACATGGGAAAAGACAAGACTAGATAACACAGGAAATGCTTCGTAAGTTCACTTTGCAAACAATACTCGGCGGTGTGAACTAGGAAGTCCCACCCTGCTGAAAAAAAACAGCATATGCTGGTTAGGTATGTTTTGGTGCTGGGTTGCTGGTTTTAGCTGGTTTATGCTGGTCCTTTGCTGGCTTATGCTGGTCCTTGACCAGCATAGACCAGTAAAGGACCCGCTAAAACCAGCATCCCAGCACCAAAACATACCTAACCAGCATATGCTGTTTTTTTGTTTGAGTCCTCTATTAAAAGCATTTCCATTGTTCTCTCATTTTAAATTAGTAGATAAAGCATTCCAAAGTTTTGGCCCTTTCACAGAAAAAAAAAAACTGACTGACCATATCCTGAACAATTGTTGTGGGAAACCATTAAAGCATTTGATGTATGACGTTTCTCTTTTCAAATCTGAATAGAGACTGTGGTGCAAGACTGGAATAAGGATTTCATGTTTGGCTATCAGTTTTTGAACGGCTGCAATCCTGTCATGATCAGGAAGTGCATGAAACTGCCAGACAAATTCCCAGTTACCCCTAAGATGGTCCAGAGCAGTCTGAATAGAGGACACACACTACAACAGGAATTAAAGGTCAGACACATTACGATACACATCACTTGAACAGCTGGTCAGTTATCAAATCCAAGACTGTCTGGCTTGTATTGTGACTTCATTCACGTATTTCAGTTTATATAAAAGACTCAAATCAGGGTTCTTTTGTATGCATTGTATGCATTTACAGGCAGGAAACATCTACATAGCGGATTATGAAATACTGAACGATGTGGAAGCAGCCAAAGACTGCTACTTGACTGCACCCATCTGTCTACTGTACAAGAATGAATCAGACCAAATGTTGCCAATCGCCATTCAGGTATCTGTATCATAATCTGTATCGCATAAAAACAATTACCTAAAATTAAAAGTTGTCTTGCAGTGAATTTACTTTCTGAAGTAAAAATTGTCCTGCTTTCCTTCATTATATCTGAATCAGCTGAGTCAAACCCCAGGAGAAATGAGCCCAATCTTTCTCCCAAGCGATAATGAATTTGATTGGATGCTGGCCAAGATGTGGGTGAAAACGTCAGACTTCAATGTCCACCAGCTGGTCACACACCTCCTCAGGACACATCTGGTGTCAGAAGTTTTTGAAATGGCCATATACAGACAGCTGTCCCCAATCCATCCTGTTTACAAGGTACGTGTATTTCACTAAAAAAGTTGAGGTTTCATGTATGTCAATGTATTGATGAAGGGTTGCTGGTTCTGATATCCTTGCTGTCACGCTGAGACATGGATGAGACCAGAGACACAGATAAGGTGCAAAACAAACAAGAGTTTATTGAAAAGGTTGAGATATTGCAGTGCAGATGAGGGAATATCTTAATGAAGCTAATCTGTAAGTATTTGAGTAATTAAAGGTTGTTAACAGTCCGTGTAGTAACTTGGATGAGCGGCTTGAGATGATCGCAAGGAGAATCCAGCCAAAGGACTGCAAAGAAGATTAGTAAAAGCATGGGGTTGTGAACGGTAGACCTAGGGCTGGACAATATATCGAACGATATTGTGAGGCGCATTTAGTCAATGAAGCCGGTGCTTTGATTAGTAGTAAATCTCCATCACGTACATTCCGCTCAGGTTCCGCTGGAGCGGCAATTAATACACAGAGACGTAAATCTCTGACAAGCTACGCCATATCGAGCTTAAAATCGTAAGCTCGATATGGCGTAGCTTGTCAGAGATTTACGGAACGCACGTGATGGAGATTTACTACTAATCAAAGCACCGGCTTCATTGACTAAACACGCCTCACAATATCGTCCGATATATTGTCCAGCCCTAGGTAGACCAGACAACAAAGAACTGAACTAGAGAGTCTTCTATAGAGCGTGGCTGATGAGGTACAGGTGTTCAGAACTCAGGAGATTGTAATCAGGTGTGGTTTGTTGTGGCTGGTGTAGGTGGCTGTGGTGAATGCCTGACACTTGCCTTTTTTCAACCATGGTTTAATGTTAACCAAAAGCTTCCAGAGCACTACATGAAAACCACTTTTGCTGTTTCACATTATGCCTCTTTATTCTTTTTTCTGATTTCATGCACATTTTAATGCATTATTTGCTTCTTACAGTTGCTGATGCCACATGTTCGTTTCACAATCGCAATCAATGCAGAGGCCCGTGAAAGGCTCATCAGTAAAGACGGGACCTTAACCCGGGTAGCTCTAAAGCTTATTTATTATTTCTATACATAAAAAACATCTGTCTTTTTGCTGAATGATATTATTAAATACATAGGCATCATTATATTTTGTTAGCTGGTGTTTACTTTTATAGACTGTGTAAACCAACAGACCTATATAGCTTCTAAATTACTACAAATGCTGAAAACAGAATAAAACGTCACAGATTTCACCAAGACTTAACTGTATTCTCGGTATCCAAAGGTTACTAGCTTGAGTGAAGATGGGATGGGGACACTGGTAAAAAATGCCATGAAGACTTTGACCTTCAAGTCCCTGTGCCTCCCTGAGGACATAAAAGTTCGAGGAATGGAAGATGTGCCCAAATACTATTATAGAGACGATGGCATGAAGATCTGGGAGACAATACACTGGTAGGTGATTTCACAGTTCAGATTCAGATGTACAAATTAGTCCTCATTTGTGTCCTTGTGTGAAAATGTTTGCCATCTAGAGTTTTTTTAACTTTCTATCATTCTTTAGCTTTGTTTCTGCTGTGGTCAAGATCTACTATGCCAGTGATAAGGCAGTTCAACAAGATGTGGAGATTCAAGGGTTTGTTAAGGATGTCGTCTGCTATGGCATGAATAAATCTGACAGTGAGTACAGCTTCAACTGATCAACATGTCAGTGTATGTTTGTTTGTGCAAGCATGCATAGTTGTTTGTAATGTAAATTTAATATGCATCTTTGTGAGTAAATGTGTGCACAAATTAAATACATATTACTACCGTTTACAGACTTTCCCAAGTCTCTGGGCACTCGAGAGGAGTTGGTCGAGTACCTGACTGTCGTCATTTTCACAGCTTCAGCACAACATGCTGCTGTCAACTTTGGACAGGTGAGCTGTTACTCGCTGTCATATCACTGACAAGAGTGTTTAATATTGACCCTGGATAATATCTGTAAACTAATATCTGTGAGTAAACATTTATGTTTCAGTTTGACTGGTACGGCTGGATCCCCAACAGTCCGTCCACCATGCGCAAGCTGCCTCCCCAACAGAAGGGACAAGCGGATATGGACTTTATCATGGAGAGTCTGCCTAACCGTGGATGTTCCAGAGAGCTTCTGGGAACAGTTTGGTCCCTCACTCGGACTGAGAGCAATGAGGTTTGATGTCTTATTCGCACATACTTTTCACTTGAAATTCTGTAGTGAAATACATTTCCCCCAATCATTCCTCAACAAAAACTTAACAGGCAAGCTTCTGCTCTTCTCTAAAGATGGTGTCACAATCTGGTCTGTGGTCTTCATTCCACTCACCACCAGAGGGCGCCTGCTTATTACATTGACATTCACACCACACAGACTGTTGCATTACACCCAGACTACACTTCCCAGTAGGGATGCACCGATCCGAATTGGCCGATCGTGCTTGCGCGTTTTGTCAGTAAAGCCGGTTCTGCAATCAGCGGTAAATGCCATCAGGTGCGTGATTTCACGTTGAGCCATATATACTACACACAGCCGTTGTTTACCGACGAGCTGCGCAAATTCATGTTCATTATCAGTGTGAATGTGCGCAGCTCGTCAGTGAACAATGGCTGTGTGTAGTATATACGGCTCAACGTGAAATCACGCACCTGATGGCATTTACTGCTGATTACAGAACCGGCTTTACTGACAAAACGCGCAAATGATCGTCCGATTCGGATCGGTGCATCCCTACTTCCCAGCATCCTTTGCAGCGATTACATTCACACAGCTGCAACCAACCAGAGACTCAATTTGAGCCTTGTACTTCCTCCCTCATGTGACTTCAGCAGACAGGTATATTAGGGCAATACCAAGCTGCAACCTCCCAGTCTCTCTATTAAAACCAATACGGAATTGATGCTTTTATCTGATTAACTACACAGTTTACAGCATTTTGCTGGGGATTTCAGCTTTCATAAAGTGAGTGAGGTGTGAAATAGGAGCTCATCTTTATGGGAGTGTATTTTCCTTCTATTTTTAATAGTGCATGTAAGAGGGCAATATTTCCATGTACTTATGATGCTTTGTTTCTTTTGTACAGTATTCCCACTGCTGTATTGTGCTGTATTGTATTGTAGTGCATCACGAAAAATTAAAAACTGAGAAATGTGGAGCAGTGAGATTTAAGGTGACTTAAACTGCAATTTATCGACTGGCCACTAGAGACTGGCTACAAAAGGGAGTCAATCCCATAGACCCCCCATGTTAAATGCCCAACTTTACAGCAGAAAAAAAATATGTTTATAGCCTGGTACAAAAAGTGGTTTTGGTCTATATGTGACCGAGGATTTTGATTTACCACCAATACCACATTTAGTGGGTTCGCTTACTTTGTAGTTTATTTATTTCATATTTTCAAAAGAATTTGTTCTAAAAAGCTTTCACAAAATAGACCAGAAAAAGTAAAAGTGATTTTTGAAAAATAAAGAAAACAAAACAAAGCAGAGAAGGATACACAGAGCTGGGGCTGTGACTTAAATCTCACAGCTCCACATTTCTCAGTTTATAATTATCTGTGATGCACTATGATACAATACAGCACAATATGGCAGTAGGAATACTGTACAAAAGAAACAAAGCATTAAGAACATGGAAATATTACCCACTTACATGCACTTTTAAAAATAGAGCAACCAGCATTTTGCCCCAGCAAAATGCTGTAAACTGTGTAGTTAATCAGATAAAGCATCAGTTACATGAAAACGCATGAAACATATCCAAAATGTAAAAGTGTAAGACATTTTGTAAAACCCCCATTAAACAGGCCTACACCACATGGTGTAACACGATATAACTTCGTTAATACAACATTTCTTAGAAACAACACAACACAAAATAGATCCAGAAATGATTATTAACAAGAATATTAGCAGGAAATACTATATTTACCATTGGATGAACACTGTTACTGAGAGTGCACATCTCCCTCACTCCGCTCACTGCGCATCAAAAATATCTGAGGACGAGATATCTGCGCATTTCCCATGTGTGACGCACACAGCACCACCCACTGACGACTTGAGGAAACTACATGTATTAACTATCTCTTTTGACTTGGCAATTTACAGAAAACAGCAAATAGAAATAAAATACATTTAAACATGCAAAGAGAGAACCAAACTTTTATACTTTTTACCACCTGGTTACATATACAGCTAGTTTTGCCCTTCCTTTCAACTGTGAGGGGGATGATTTGTTTTTAATAACTCATCCGTTTAAGTTATATTAAGCTTTCAAATTCTGCATATTTAAGGGAGAGGTCACTTGAGTGATGGGGGATTGCAACTGCTGTCACCACTGGCGCGCCAGGAGGGCATGGTTTCAGCAACCAGCTCCACCCACATCCCACCTCTTTGCCCATTTTTAATTATCCAGGAGTAACGCATGATTCCAAGATGGCGACGGCCGAGTCCTGCCCACTATGAGCTTCAAAAATGCTCTTGAGAAACCTACGGGTGACATCACAGACACTACATCCATATTTTTTATAGTCTATGGGCAATACATACAAGTAATCCTTAAAACAGGTTGAAAGTTGATCGGCGGCTAATGTAATCTAAAGGGATGAGGCGATGGGGAATCCAGAAAGACAGTCCAAAGTTCAACCAGAGGCAAAAAGAGTCTGAAAGGGCAATCCAAATAGTAAATTACAACAGGCGAAGAAACCAAGGTAGGCTGCAGACAAAAGAAGATGAGGGAAAACAAGGAAAGAAAACAAGGCATGAGAATAACTGAACAAAACTTAGAAAGTGGCAAAAGGCTCTGTAAATACGCTAGCACTCAGGGAGCTGTAAATGCACTACAGTTAGTGATGGGTCGTTTTGAACGATACGTTCATTTTGAACTAATCTTTAATGTGACTCGAGAAGAATTCGTTCAGTCGCGCATGCGCAATTGCGCAAAAATGAACAAACGACTCAAACCCGAAGACTCGAGAGATGAACTAATCAATTCTGTTTACGGCTCAGACAACATAGGTTAAGCTTATGGGTTTGGCACGTAATGAACGAATGACTCGAACCCGGACAGATAGAAGTGAGGGAGCTAATCATAAAGACCCATGTAAACAGTGCATCAATCTTTTGTTTCTAATTGCTTATAGTTTTGTTTTGTTAGTAGTGTGATCAACGTTATAAAAACGTGTATGAGCATTACATGTGTTATGGAAGTAAAACGTAGCATTTTAATTATATTTTGTTAAAATGAACGAAATGAACAAAATGACTCGGAAAAAGATTTGTTCATTTTGCTGAACGAGACTCAAAGATCCGAGTCGGTAAAATGATCCCATCACTAACTACAGTGCACGGCAACATGAGGGAGGGAGTACAAGGCTTAAATAGAGTCTATGGTTGGATGCAGCTATGTGAATGTAATTGCTGGAAAAGAATGCTGGGAAGTGGAGTCCAGGTGTAATGCAACAGTCAGTGTACTGTGAATGTCAATGTAATGATCGAGCACCCCCTGGTGGCGAGTGGAACGAAGAGCAAGACCGGATTTGTGACAGTTGGTCTATAAATGCCCCTTGTGTCTATGCAGTTTTGAACTAAAATATCTGAAAGTTATAGAAGAGACCATTTATCTTAAAGAAATTGTTTAGAAATAGAGTAAAACATTGTTGCTGGAGCTCATACAACATCAACACAATTCATTCATGTTATGATTAAGGTCACTGAGGGGACAGTAAAAAAGCAGTATTGTGATTTTGTAGTAGTAATGTTAGGAAGAGTTCTGTTCACTCATACTAATGTTGTCCGCTCACTAACAAATTGCCACCTTTATCCAATTAAAAATTTGTAGTAAAATTAAATTGGCGGTGCAAATCATATTGACTTGTTCTTAAAAAACTTAAAAAAAAGTTGAATCTTGTACAATTTGCAAAATGAAGCTAAAATTATTTTAATGAGATGAAGTGATCAATTGATCACTTGATTGATTGATCAATCACTTGCATTGATTCTGATTTGTAGTCAGCTGTTCTGCAGTTCTTAATCATGTTCCCACATGATGTTCTTTAAAGAAACAGCAAATACCTCCAGATGTTTCCATTTTATGAGCACATTATTTTCTAGGGTGTTTTATAAGCTTATCTGAATGATTGACAGCCACCAAGGGGGTGGAGTTTAGAGACGAGTCAGTTTACCTTGTAAAAATGAAAAATATGTTTCTGTTGTCTGAAGAAATTTCTGTCTCCAGCTGTTCTTAGGGATGTATCCAGATATGTACTTCACAGAGCAACCAGCGGAGGAAGCCATAAAGACTTTCCAACACAAACTAGAAGAGGTGACCAACACCATCAAGAGACGGAATGAAGAATTAACATTGCCTTATTGTTATCTGTCCCCAGACAAAATCCCCAACAGTGTTGCAATTTAAGAAACATTTTGCCAAGCCTAACTGTAGTGATTTTGGCCAATGCATGTTTGACATAGAAAGAGAAAAAACAGCTCTACTTAAAATAGAAAGTTTTGTGAAACAGAGCATTCTGCCTTTTTAAGACACCTTTTGAAATGATTTTTGGTTGAACTCTGTTGTTGGGAAGAAAGGGATATTACAATCCATTTATTATTCACTTTCTTTTCAATTCTTTTTTTAATTCATATAAATGTGTGTATTCATACATCCATGGTTTTCATTTATTCATTTTTTGATTCAGTTATTCATATCTTTATTACCCATGATATGTTTGTGGTCTATTTTGGATATTAATTTGACCTTACAATTTTTACCTTATTGGAATCTAACATCTTTATGGATTTGGTGCTGATCTTGTTTTGCTGTTGCTGTGTGGAGGGGATATTATACCAGCTTTATTTTTTTCTTGGTATGTGGGAGGTTTTCTCTTATAGAGCTTAGCTAATAAATGATTGCTGTCATTGACATTAAATAAATGTTTTAAGAATGCTGGAAAGGAACTGTTTTGAGATTTTTTTAATTTTTTTCTCTGTGGAAGCTCTCATAATAAAGAATGCTTTAATGAAATAAGGAGAAATACTGTTTCATTACATACAGGAATTATATACAGGCTCAGACTATGAATTATGGTGGGCTATTTGAAACAGCAATAAGGTTACTCACTACAATATGGTGCACATGTAACAATCAGGATGCTTTTGATATCAAGTTCTGATATAGCTTGTCAAACAAATGTCTTTATTATCTTTCAAATTCTAATAAATAAACTGATTGTACAAAATTGTAGAAATAAAGTGCAGCAGATTGCAAAGAATGCAATCAATGACTGTGGTAACTTTAACATTTGAAAGAATACTAAGTTATTGCTTTCCTTATTCAAACTGATTTTTTTCCCCCCACAAATATATATTTACTTGAAGAATGAAAGATATATTATACCTTTGTAAAATTATGAGCTATATCACGCTTGAGGACACTAAGGCTGTGACAATACACTTAGCTCATGAGATGAGACAAAATATAGATACTTGGTTCACCAGAACATTGAACATTTTTAAAAAATTCTCAATGACAAAATATTTGTCTTTTAATCACAAAAAATTAAGGGAAAAAAATGCAGTCATCTAGGGCCTCAACTAACGATTATTTTGGTATATCAAGTAATTTACTGATTATTTTGACAACTGAGTAACCTGATATATTTTAGTAGGCAAGGCAAGGCAAGGCAAGTTTATTTATATAGCACATTTCATACACAATGGTAATTCAAAGTGCTGTACATAAAAAGGAATTAAAATCACAATAGCATAAAAATTTAAAATAATAATCACAACAATAAAAACAAAATTAAGAACATTTAAGATGATTTAAAAAAAATAAAAGAAAATGATTTCAAATTAATTAATACAGTAAAATGATTATGCATAAAATAATGCAAACTGTTCGGACGTAGCACAGTGCTCATTCAATAAATCCACAACTGAACAGGTGAGTTTTGAGTCTGCAATTAAATGTGGCTAATGTATTAGCACATCTGATCTCTTCTGGAAGCTGATTCCAACTGCGGGCAGCATAATAGCTAAAAGCAGATTCCCCTTGTTTTGTGTGAACCCTTGATATTACTAACTGACTCGATCCTAGTGATCTGAGTTGTCTGTTAGGTTTATATTCAGTGAGCATATCTGCAACGTATGTAGGTCCTAGGCCATTGAGTGCTTTATAAACAAGTAAAAGTACTTTAAAATCTATCCTAAACATAACTGGAAGCCAGTGTAAGGACCTAAGGACTGGTGTAATATGCTCTGATTTTTTGGTTCTAGTCAGAATCCTGGCAGCAGCGTTCTGTATGAGCTGCAGCTGTCTAATGGTCTTCTTGGGAAGGCCGGTGAGGAGACCATTACAATAGTCCACCCTGCTGGTGATAAAGGCATGAACAAGTTTCTCCAAATCTTGACGGGAAACAAAACATCTAATTCTTGCAATGTTTTTGAGATGATAGTATGCTGATTTAGTTACTGCTTTAACATGGCTACTGAAACTGAGGTCTGACTCCAGAATCACATCCAGATTCTTGACTTGATTTTTTGATTTTTGACCCCTAGTGTCAAGGTACGCATTTACCTTATGAACTTCATCTTTGTTTCCAAATGCAATGACTTCCGTTTTCTCCTTGTTTAACTGTAAAAAGTTTTGGCACATCCAACTGTTAATTTCATCAATGCATTGGCAGAGAGAGTCAATGGGGCTGTAGTCATTTGGCGATAAGGCTAGGTAGATCTGGGTATCATCTGCATAGCTGTGATATGCTATTCGGTTCTCTCTCATTATTTGACTTAGTGGGAGCATATACAGGCTGAACAACAGAGGCGCTAAAATTGAGCCTTGTGGGACTCCGCACGTCATGGACGTCCACTTTGACTTATGTTCTCCTATACTCACATAATAGCCTCTCCCTTCTAAGTATGACCTGAACCATTTGAGAACCATCCCAGAAAGCCCTACCCAGTTTTCCAGTCTATCTAAAAGAATGTTATGATCGACAGTGTCGAACGCAGCACTGAGATCTAGTAGTACCAGCACTGATATTTTGCCAGAATCTGAATTTAGGCGAATATCATTTATTATCTTTATGAGCGCTGTTTCTGTGCTATGATGTTGTCTGAAGCCAGATTGGAAATGGTCCAGGTATCCATTTGAGTTTATGTAGTGATTCAGCTGATTGAAAACAACCTTTTCAATAATCTGTCCTATAAAAGGAAGACTTGATATTGGTCTATAGTTGCTCAATATGGTGTTATCAAGATTTTTCTTTTTCAGAAGGGGCTTAACGGCTGCAGTTTTCAGGGAGTTTGGAAAAGTCCCAGAAAGAAGTGAGGTGTTCACCACTTTTAAAAGATCTGCTTCTAAACAGCTAAGCACACTTTTGAAAAAAGATGTGGGAAGTGTGTCGAGGTGGCAGGTTGACGATTTGAGGTGCTTTACTTTTTCTTCCAAAATGTTGCTATCGATTTCTTCAAAAGTAGACATAATGACTTCTTTTTGAAATTGCGGTCGAATCTGTCTGACCTCTGCATAACTTGAGGATGTGCTAATTGTCTTTCTGATATTATTGATCTTCTCAGAAAAGAAGGAAGCAAACTCATCGCACTTGCTGTCAGAGAGCAGTTCACTAGGGATCTGACTAGGGGAGTTTGTTAGTCTCTCAACGGTAGCAAAAAGAGTGCGAGTGTTGTTTAAGTTGCTGTTTATAAGGTTTGAGAAGAACGTTTGTCTAGCTTTACCTAGTTCAACATTGAAAGCATGAAGGCTGTCTTTATAGATGCTATAGTGAATTTCAAGTTTTGTCTTCCGCCACATCCGCTCAGCTTTTCTGCATTGTCTTTTTATTATCTGTACTGCTGTTGATTTTCTCCACGGTGATTTCTGTCCAATTATCTTTCTGTTTTTTATAGGTGCAATGTCATCAATGACATTCTTAACTTTTGAGTTAAAGGAGTCCAGGAGAAAATCAACAGAGTCTGCAGAAATGCTTGGCATTGAAGATATAGCCTTCATAAATAGCACACTAGTGTTATCGTTAATGCATCTTTTCCTGACAGAGACAGATCTAGATTCAGTGGTAGCTGAGATCAATATATCAAAGAAAATACAGAAGTGATCAGATAGTGCTACATCCTTGATAACAGTGGATGAAATATTTAGACCCTTACTGATGAGAAAATCAAGAGTGTGTCCACGATTGTGTGTAGGCCCATGCACATGCTGAATCAGGTCAAACGTGTTCAAAACTGTTATAATTTCTTTTGTAGTTTTGCTTTCTGCATTGTCTATGTGAACATTAAAATCCCCTGCAATAGCAAAACAGTCAAACTCTGAACAAATCATTGATAGCAGTTCTGTGAACTCTTCAACAAAGGCTGGAGAGTATTTTGGGGGCCTGTAAATAATGATAAACAGAATGCGAGCACCTTTCAGCAGAATCCCTAGATATTCAAAAGACAAGTACTGACCAAATTACACTTGTTTGCATTCATAGACATCTTTAAATAGGGCAGCTACGCCGCCGCCTCTCTTAACAGCTCTGCAGACATTCATGAAAATAAATCTAGGAGGGGCTACTTCATTGAGGACTGTTTGATAAGAGCTGTCTTCTAACCATGTTTCATTTAAAAACATAAAATCCAGGTTGTTTGTGGTTATAAAATCATTGATCAGAAGTGATTTATTTTTTAGTGAGCGAACATTTAAAAATGCTAGCTTGATGACATCACTTTTTGTCTCTAGAGCAATCTTAGTTTGATGCCTAATAAGCCTCAGATTAGATGTGTGAACTGTACGATTTGAGAGGGCTTTAGACTTTCTATCACATATTAAAACAGAAATAGGGAAAGCTACAGGCACACTGGGTTCCCGCTTGTTTTGTAAACATTCCTGATTGTTGCTGTTACCGTAGCGGGGACCCGTCACATATCACTGAGGGCTGTTATCAGTTGTTTTTGGTTCACTCACAGCAGACGCAGGAGGGTTTGAGCCCTGGCGTTGTGGCAGCGGCCGGAGAGCTCTCACAGGAGGAGGAGGGTGAGCTGGGCCCACAGGTTTTGGTGGTTGTGGCGCCTGCTGTTTTTTAGTTGATAACTGGGGGCTTGCAGCAAAAGAGTGGGAGAGTCTGGTTCCAGCATATACCAGTTCCTTCATTTTCTGTGAGAAGCTTAGAAGTGGAGATGCTGGAGAGAGGGATAATGTGTCTGGTGAATGGAGCTCTGGCTCTGGAGTTTCCGGTGGCTGGAAAATGTTGTTGTCCTGGCTTCTCTGACTGTTTACCAGAAAGTCGTCCTTCGGTGTTGAGTCTGTCTGTGATAAGCTCTGTGCGCAGGGCTCAGCCAGGAAAGTGTCCGTAAGCAGTGCTTGTTGTGGCTGCGTGGTGTTGTCAGTGTCCTTGTTGGTTGTGTTGGCCACATGATGACTCTGAAGCTGATAAGATGTCCTGTCGTCACTTTGTCCAAGTGTGTGTGTGTGCCATTCATGTTGGGTAGACTCACACATTCTACTGAGGGATGCCGGAGTGAAAAATAGATATTGTCCTTAAGCACTCTCGCACCAAGTTTGTTTGGGTGAAGGCCGTCCAGTTTGAACAGTTGTCCATGGCCCCAGAAAAGATTGAAGTTGTCAATGAAGTTGACTCCTTTTAGACTGCAGGTTCTTTGTAGCCAGGTATTCAGTCCAAGCAACCGTGAAAACATGTTAGTTCCCCTTGCTGGGAGTGGTCCACTGATGAACGACTGAATTTCAAGTCTTTGAAGTGTTTCAATGAGTTCACCGAAATCCTTCTTTAGGAGTTCTGACTGCTCTTTCCGAATATCGTTCTTTCCCACATGGATGATGATTCGATTTGCAGTCTTGTGCTTCATTAGAATGTTCGGAAGTTCTTTGTTCACATCAGAGACGGTTGCTTGAGGACAGCAGCATGTAGTTGTAGTTCTGCTACTGATATTTCTGATAATGGAGTCACCCACTATGAGAGTCCTGGGCTCGGGTGCGCTCTGAGCTGAGTGCCGCTGTCTGCTCGACCTTGTGCGCCTGTTTATAGCAATGTTAGCAGTTGGCTGACATGATATATGTTCAGTCACATTTGGGGATTCCTCACCCACATTCATTAATGCATCAAATCTGTTTTCTAGCTGTATAGGGGGTGGTAAAACAACAGTTTTTGCAAGCCTTGTCGTGGCCATATCTGGGGTAGAGGATGATACCGCAGCAATACGAGATACTGTTGACAGTCTGATGTCTCGAGTGCCTTTGGGTCTCGCTCCCTGTTTTTGCCATCGATTTGTGTGTCGATCAGTTTTGGCTTGTTCCTCTACATTTCTAAACTGTCAATATTGACTAGATTCACAGGACTCACCGGCTGTATGCTGAGGGGGTCCGTGATGATGATCTTCTGTGTGTTTCGCCTGTTTTGGAAGTCCAGCAAGTAACTTTGTTTCTAAAATCACAATCCTTTGTAGAAGTCTGTGGCAGTTTGTGCAGCAAGTAGATTCCAGAAGAGGCATTTTCTTTCTTGTCTGTTGAAAGTAGGCAGCTGTGTTTTCCCGTCTCCGGAATGTAAACTGCTGGCAGTGGGAGGCAAAAAGTCTCCTTTTTTCGTGATATTTGTATCAAAAATGTGTTGTATGAGCACTGTGCTCATCTGCTGAAGTTAAATATTTGAAAAATCGGAGAAAAGTTCAAAAGCAGGGAGCAAAGGAGCAGTAAGCAAAAGCGTCCGAACAGTAGCAAAGTCGGAAGCAAGACAATTAGTAATACAAATTGTCTTATTAAAGCCTGTTTTTGACCTATTGGTCTATATTTATATATAAACTAACGATAAGGCAAGGAAAGTTGGCTCAAATAAAGTATCAAGACCAAGTAATTATATGGTTTTATTTAAACCACAAAGTTGAAATACATAGTATTATATGCCTACACATAGTATAAACAACCAACTTAAGTACATTATGTATTATAACAAATACCTGCAGAGGGCGCCAATGGCCTGTGATGTTTGACGTGCTGAGAGACCGACTAGTCTGTGGTATTTTACAAGAGAGTATCCAGAAGAGATTGCTCACGGAGGCTGATCTCACTTTCAAACATGCAGTTGAAATTGCCGTAGCCATGGAAATGGCTGCCAGAGACGCGGTGGAGTTGCAGTCAGAAGCGAAAATGTCTGTGTACAAAATGTTTGCAGTGAGTAAAGCAAAGAAAATGATGCAAACAAGCGAAGTGTGTTACCGATGTAATAAAGGTGGACACAAAGCAAATCAGTGCAGATTTAAATCTGAAACATGCAGGAAATGCAACAAAATTGGACACATACAAAGTGCATGTCGATCTGATGTACCAAACAGTGAGAAAGACTAGACAGACAGGACAAAGTTCAGAAAAAGAAATGCAAGAACGTGCATGTTATTGCTCAAAATTCAGATGAAGAAAGTGATACAGGGCTTGCAAATTTGGAAATTTTCAGTCTGAAAAGTGACCGGAAGCAAGCAATCTGGCTGACGCCACAAATTAATGGAAAAAACATCTGAATGGAATTGGACAGAGGCTCCGCTGTGTCAGTGATGTCACAAAATGAGTTTGAAAGAAATTTTGAGAATGCCAAGTTAAAGCCATCACCTGTTAAACTAAAAACATACCTATACTTCCCATTGGGGTAATGCCGGTCACTGTTGAGTACAGTGATCAACTGAGTGAGTTGAATCTGTACATAGTACAGACGGAAGGACCAGCACTTTGGGGACGTGACTGGTTTGCGAAAGTTAAGGTTGGATTGGAAATCCATTGGAAGTTTACAAATCACAGTTCCTGATGGACTGAGTACTCAAAGGAAACTGGAAAAAGTGCTTGATTGTGCAGCAACAGTGTTTCAACCAGGCATGGGAACCTTGAAGCATATCAAGGGAAAAATAACACTGAAGGAGGATGCAGCGCCTAAGTTTCATAAGGCACATCACGTTCCCAATGCTATCCGCCAGAAAGTGGAAATTTAGCTGGATCGATTGGAAGCTGAAGGAATACTATCCAGGGTTGACTGGAGTCCCTGGGCAACTCCCGTCATTCCTGTCTCCAAGAAGGATGGAAGCGTAAGAGATTTTAAAGTGCCTGTTAACCCTGAGCTGCATGTAGAACAATATCCACTACCAAGAATAGAGGATATCTTTGCCACACTTTCTGGGGGGAGACACTTCAGCAAAATCGACCTGGTGGAAGCATATTTACAGATGGAAATAGAGGAAGACTCTAAAGTGCTTCTGACAATAAACACACATGAGGGATTGCATTGTTATAACAGGCTGGTTTTTGGCATTTCCTCAGCACCCGCTTTATGGCAGAGGGCTATGGATCAGGTGCTTCAAGGTTGCCCTTGTACTCAATGCTACCTTGACGACATTACCGTTACAGGTGAAAATGACAGTATCCATTTGGAGAACTTGGCACGTGTGTTAAAGAGACTGGGAGATTACGAGTTACGTGCAAGACAAGACAAATGTGAGTTTTTTAATAACAGCATCACGTACTGTGGACATCAAATTGACGCCAATGGCCTACATAAGTGTCCTGACAAGTTGAGAGCCATTGAAGAGGCTCCACCACCACATATATATATATATATATATATATATATATATATATATATATATATATATATTATGTAGGACTATCTTTTGTTTCCACAGCCAAATGCCACACTTTTTCAAATTATGACTTTGTCTATTATTCCACTTATACTACAGTTACCACAACTAAAGACATCGATCCGATGATATATTTATTCAACACATTTGTCTGTTTTTTTGTCCTTAAAATGCATTTGTGAGTAAGATCAATTACTTACACAGCTCATCCAAAGCCTTGTGAAAATAATCTGTCGCTTTTTATTCTGTTGTTTATTGTATTTATTTGTTTAGCCAGTGTCTTTGAGAAAACATTCGTCAGCCAATCAGATTTAAGCATCCAACAGCCCTGTAGTACAGTGCGTGCAGAATTATTAGGCAAGTTGATATTCTGGTCAAATTTTTTTTCCAAGCACATTTTGCCAATCCCAAACCACGTCAATCTTAATAACGCCAGGCCAGCAGAGGGAGCCCTTGCTCTACACAGACTGTAACTGCTCCCTCTGCTGCTTCTCTGGTTACTTCCTGTTTGGCAGCCTTATAAAGATGGCCATGCCAAACAGGAGGTTGCGAAGTATTGTTTTGCTGTTGCGGACTCTACCAAGCTTTTTCTTGTTTCATTGCCTTGTTGCATTGACAGCGATCTGTTGAATAAAGCTCGCATTTGGATCTTCAACGCTGTCGTCGATTCCGTGTCACAGACGTCAAGCTGGTTGCCTGATTTATAAGTACCTGGTGAGCCGCCGAAGGTCATTTGGAAAAAATGAGTGAAATCAAAAGTTAACAACTCTTCATGGCAGACATTGATGTTTTTAGAACCTTTTTACTGGCAACACTATCAATCTAAAATCTTAAAGTTTTCAGGTTGGTTATAAAAGTAAAACTGACGCAAGAGTTAAACATGCATTTCTTAAGTATCAGTAACTATTTGCATTATTTATATATACATAATAATCACTGTTAAAGTCATACACCATAAAACAATTAGGGATTTAATTTTTGTAGGACAAGCGCTAATTAGTTTAATAAATAAACCAATGCAAAGCAATGTACTTTACATTGCAAAGCATTTTGATGTGGGGAAAACTTTTCAAGGTTTTTAACATATGTAAACATGCAGGACAATGTTTAAAAAAATGTATTAAAATGCTGCCTAAACAAAACAGTAGAAAGGCACAACATGCATATCCACATTTGGTCCATATGCATTTTGAATATAATAGGGTTTATCTGTCACGAGCCGGGTTTGACTCCCGTCATCTATCTTTTCTCTCTATGTCATTCGTCTCTCTCTCCCCCAGCTGTCCGCTATCTCAATCAGGGCTTGCGTTGATTGTTGATTGTTTGCTCAGTCTTCCTGTTTTGCGCCTACGGTGGCTCACCCTTCCCCGGACGTACACTGCTGGTCAACCCGCACCTGCTGAGGATATCCCCCTCGCCGCGCTGCCAGGGTCTGCGTTATTTCCCTTATCTGCTCTACTGAAGTGGAGGTGGACGGCAGACAGCCTGAGTTGTATTTAATATTGTTGCTAAGAAAATAAAGACTTCTGTTTGTTTTCCAGCCTTCGCCTCTGGGTCCTTCTCTTCACATTACATTATCATTCTTATCAACATTACCAATCATATCCAAATTTATTTCCATAATCCACTCTGAATACATAATAATGCTGATTGAACAACTCTGTTATGGTGCGTTCACACCAGACGCGACTTTCACAAATTAATTGCGCTTAGTTGGCCGCTTGAACATTTTGAGTTTACTCGCCTCATTCGCAGCTTCTGCCACTCGTCAGCGGGAAAGTAGCTGTAAAATATGGCTAATAGGCTCAATTTGCTGGCTTGAACTAGCTTGTAGTCTCAATATGTACATATATCCATAGCTCAAATTGAGTAAAGAGCATTTTTTACAACTTACCAGATTGTCTGACCTCCTCACCGTTGTTGGTTCGGATTTCTGCCTCCTTCACTACTAGAGCAAATAACGCGAATTTTTGCTAAAGTTCAGATTTTTCAACTTGCGCGATTCAAACAAATCACGTGTTACGCGCCTCAAACGCCAGAAACGCTCCATTCGCGCGAATCACACCGCAGGGAGGTCTATCGCGTCTTTGCATTGACTTAACATGTAAATCACTCGCATTTAACGTGCCATTCGCGTCTGGTGTGAACGCACCTTTACAAGTTTTTCAACCACAAAATAAACATTTTCACACAACACAAGAATGTTTGTGATGTACTTCATCTTTTACCTTTACCTTCAGTGGCATCAAGTGGCATCAAGTTTAATCCAACTGTTACGCACATGGCCATCTACATTGCGATCTGTAAAACATTGGCTAAATCGTGTTTTTAAACAGTTTGTGTTTCGCTTCAAATCTTATGGTCCAGAAGTGCAAAAGAGGTTCTGTTTTTCTCATGTATGAAGGATAATGCACCATAAAATGATACTTCAGTATCAACATTTTGTGAAGGAAAACTGCTTTGAAAAGCTGATAATGCTCACTGATAAAATGCTTCAAAAAAGCATACAGGCATTAAGTAACGACGGTTAAATGACAATGTAATAATCTGCAGTAAGATAAGCAACAAATTCCAGTTTGGATTTCCTGGAAAAATTCCACAAGGTAACGAAAAAGTTAGGGTGTGTTTTGCTCTAAACATTGTCTGAGTGTCTGAATATAATTAATGTCAAAGGAATTTCCACCATGTTTCAAGTTGACATTTGTTTAGGGGTTTTTTGTGCTCAGTGTAGACAAACTCAAAATAATAAATGTTCAAAGGGAGACCATTTTTTGAGCCGAAATTATCAGTCAGGTACCTGAAAAACGGTTTTAGTCAAGTACATCAAGTGAAAATACATGATTAGCTGTGAGAAAACTCTGCATAGAACATAAGAGCACGGATACACAAAAGAGAGAGACTCCAAGCCAAATTCACCATTATGTATTTATTTATTTTCTATGTATTTTTTTGCACAAATAAACAAAACAAACACCAGCAAGTTCACTTGAATATAATGTATGCTCACGTTAAATATTCAATTCTGAGAGAAGTTTTGATTTTCTTAAGACCAAAATGGTGAAAGACATCAATCTAGAGCATGTTTACATAAAAAAATGTAAACTGCTGAATTTTCTCTAAGTTACCTGTTGCATCTGTTATACCAATGGGCTATTCTGGTGAGTAAAATGATGTTTGCTTCCAATAAAGGGGTACCTACAGATGTGGCCACTGAAAATGCATGCTGAAAGGGAATGCTCTGCTACAGTAAAGACATAATCACTAGAGGGCAGTCATGTTACAGTATATAGTGTACTGTACTGAGGTAACAGAGCTGTGGCGTACTTTGTTTGTTGTGTGTGTACTGTGCACATGCCAATAAAATACATGATTCTGTTGCTAACAGTGTTGGGAAGGTTACTTTGGAAATGTAATAGGTTACATATTACAATTTACCCTATGTCAAAAGTAATAAGTAGGGTAACAATTTCAATTACTTTATTAAAGTAATATAACTGATAAATTTTTCTATACGTAATTACTTTTTGCTTACTATTCTAAATTTCCAAAAATTAATGATGAAGATGAATTAGATTTGCATTTGACATTTAAGTCTGATTCATATGAAATATTATTTGCAATCAAGTGTTAGATATGTATGTGTATCGCTTGTCTGCTGGACGTTTTAATTTTAAATGCATCATCTTACTTTTAAATGCAACAAATTAAAAACATGCTTCTGTGGAGCCAAGCCTGTTCTTTTCACCTTTATTTTATTTTTTTTTATTTTTTATTTTTTTAAAAAATTTTTGGGAAAAAGGGACAATGCACAAATAAACATTAAACTTGTTAAACAAGAAAATATGTCTTGGGCCAGGTTATAGCAACAATTGCTAATTTCCACCTGTAGTCCCTGGGCAGGTATAAAATAATAATAATAATAATAATAATAATAATAATAATAATTTTAAAATAGAAATTTCACAAAATTATGGATAAAATTATGTCCATTGAGATTACAAACAAACAAGTTTGCAAAAAACAAAACCAAGAAGTCCATCAACCCATTTACTCTCTATCTCCCCTCTCTCCAGCAGACACACTTAAACAGTTCAGTAGCATCTTAAGCACACACCTACACCCCCCCCCCCCACACACACACACAGACAGGTATACTATCTCAAAGATGTGTGCAAACTTGCTTACTTAGCAACCAACTCTTTGTCAGGCATGAGAAAGTGTGAGAATCTGTGCACAAGATATGTTCCGTGGGCAGGGTATTCCACTGCCTCATGGCTACACATGAGAAGGATGAACTCCCAAATTGAGTTTTAAGTTGTGGGAAGCTACTCTCCCCCCTTGTGACACTTCTAGTTGTTCGCACTGTTTTTTCGGAGCAGAGTGTCACAAACTTTTTCAGAGGGGGAGCAGTAGCACTATATATGATTTTATGTAGTAAAGACACATTTGAGTGCTTTGAGACACATTTGAGTGCTTGATTTGCTCCTTGCTTGCCTTATTCCTGAGGGAATTTGGCGCCTGGGCGGAGTTATGTTTAGCTCCCGCGGGAGCCGAATATGTGCTGCGAATATGTGCTGCGTCACGATTGTGGAGTTAATTTACCGCCCAAAAAGAAGGGGATTTCCTGAGACTAGTTCAGCCATGGTCATGGCAGAACAGTCTTACTAACTGCAGCTGTCTGAGGCTAGCTGTGTGTTAATGCTTCCCCCTTTATTGGAAGCTTTCGGTCAGTTTCTCACCTTGGTTGGTCCTTCCTACACACAGATACCTGAGGATGTCTGTGTGTTGGTTTTCTGAATGCTCCCCTTTGGGGGCTGTTTTCAAAGGACTAACTGGAGGTCTTTCACTGATCTGTTAGTTTTCCAGGCTCTTGGGCCTTTCTGGATTTATGTGGCTATGGACTAGTTAGATCACTGCCTTTACGTCCTTCATTCCATGAAGGCCCAGGCCAGATTTTAACTCCTTAAACAGAGTTTGTTTAAGTTAGAGTTAAATGCAGGTCACTTTGGGTGAGTACGATCCATTTTTCTTTTTAACAAAAGAAAAAGGAACTTCATACTGTCTCAGGCCTGTGTGTTGTGTTTTTGCTTCTCAGAGAAAAATGACAAGTCTACGGCGGATGCTCCCCCTCTGATCCTACGGATTATGGTTACGGCAGTTTTCGTCCTCTCCACGCCACAGGCTGTGCGGTAAACCACCCTTACAGCATATGTTAGACATAGGACTTATGTCCTCTTCAAGGCTTCCCAAGTTTCTTTTATTAGGATTGCCCTTGGCATGTTTAACGCTGTCCTTTGCAGGCCTGTTCTGAGAATCCCTCTAACCTGCTCCGGGGAATTTATGTCCTGTTGAGGCAGGAACATAAATCCACCTGGACGGGGGTCTGTCGATCCCCCTTTTAGCTTAAAAAAAAAAAAAAAGAAGGCAGGGTCGGTTCGACCGAGGTAGTACTCGAAAGGGTTTATTCAGAGTACCGTTTCTCGCTAACAGAGCCAGGTTTTCCTCCCGGTTCATCTGGGTTTAGGGCCTGTCCTTCTTGTCCAGGCTGATTCTCACTCTTCAGGCCTCACGCACGAGCTGGGCTCTCCCCTTTCCAAGGAAAGGGTCCCCAATGAGCACCCCCTCACCAGGACGGGCGTTCCTCCCTGGCCTTCAGGGTTAGGAGTTTGTCCTCATGACTTACAAGATGTTATTCTGGATCTGTTTTGTGTGTTGTGTTTATTCCTTAGGAAGGAATATTTATAATTCAAAGAATTACATACGTAACCTTGAGACGTTTTTCATTAAAACAAGCCACCATAAAATGTCCAGTCGAAAAGTTATTAAAAACAGTGATCTGTTTTTCCTTTTTTTGAAGCACTGGGTAGCTTATTCAGTGTCTCGTTCAGAGTTCATTGGCTTGCAGGCAGTTTGGCATTTAGGTTGTTTGTCGTTTGCTCGTTTAGCACTCATGTTAGTCATAGTACCACAGCAGGATACCCATATTCAACAGATATCTTTCTTCCAATAGGACAGATATTGTCTAGGCAGCTAGTTAGGTGTGTAAAATAGCATTTCTGTGGAACAATTCACATCTAATGTGAGAAGTGTGTAGGGGTGAATACCACAGCTTTTAAGGAGAAAGACAGGTTCCATCTGAATAAAAGGGTTGGTTGTGTGAAAGAAGGCAGATTTAGATTAAAATAATGCTTAGGCTGGTTGGCTGGTTAGCTGGTTATAGCCGGTCAGCAGGCTGGTTTTAGAGGGGTTTTGGCCACTTTTGACTGGGAGACCAGCTAAAACCAGCTAAGACCAGTCAACCAGCCTAGGCTGGTTTTAGCTGTTTTATTTTTCAGCAGTTATTTGCAATACAATTGCAATTGTGTAGATGAAGTCAAGGAGGTTAAACTCAGTAAGCCTGGCTTTCAAACGGCTTGCGTTCTGCAAGTGAACGTTGCATTATTGGTGCCATCCCAAAGAGACACAAAATCACTTTCACTGACTTTTACATTAACTATTGCCTCCTGGTGGAATGACCTGCCCAACTCAATCTGAGCAAGTCCTTAGCCATCTTCCAAAAATGGCTAAAACACATCCCTTCCATCTTTATTTGATCCTCTAACTCTTGCACTCTCTATTCCAAAACCATTCTTTAAAAAAAAATGTCATTGCACTTTTGTTGACTTTGATTACTTCCTTTGTCCTCATTTGTAATCCCTTTTCAATAAGAGCGTCTGCTAAATAACTAAATGTAAATGTAATATTATCACAGTACCTTGGTGTTTGCCCAAAGTCCCAGCTTAAGTCCCAGATGCTGATTTTATTAGCAACTGTCTGTTTACTTGTCTTCAACAATTTAATGTTTGAAATTTATATTAGTCTAGTTGTTTTTGTTGTGCTATTTTTGTTCAATTCATAAGTCTGTTGCTTAAGTGCTCTGTAGGCCGCTAATTTTGCTCATGTTATTAAGCTGCAACAGAAAGCTTTGTAAAAATGCAGAGTCTGGCTTATTTTTTTATTGACTTTTGTTATTGGATTTGAAACCAGGAATCGTTAGGAATCGGAATTGATAAGCAGAATCAGAATCAGGATTGATAAAATTCAAACGATACCCAACCTTAGCCATCACTGAGTCTGTCCTGTGTTCATCCATAACTAGTTCAGCTAACAAATCAGACATCAAGAGACTTCAACGACCCACCAGAACAGCCAGGAACAAGTACAGTTTTTTGTTTTGTTTTTCAGCCTGAACTATTAAACCTTTCCTTACTATACACTGTCCAACATTACTGACATATTTATACATAGAATCTGAAAATTGTATATATATAAACTACATAAACTGTATGTTTATAAATAACATATCTGTACTTTATTTATTGAACAAATATATGTTATTATTTTTGCATGGCAGTACAGTTACCATACTATTAGTTCTGCCATTAGAAATAACATTAAAAAGTACTTAAGTTAAGTTTAAAAAACAAATAAGTTAAACAATTAGTTTAATACTCTTCAGGGCGGACACTGATGTTTGAAAAGAACCTATTTTCTTGCATCCCTATCTAAAGTCTTGCCTGTAGGCACTAACAGTTCATTTAATTACTTTCACACACTAAATTACACTGTACGGTGTTGCCCAATACCGGTAGATGATACCAGTTTTTCTTGTAGGTCAAGGTGAAATTATTCAGAAATACAAAATAAATAAATAAATACACCCACAATTAACTCTCAGTAAAATTATGACTGCGGTAATACATAAGATATCTATATAGGCAAATGTGAATATACACAGAAGCAGGAAAAAATGTTTTCATGCATGACATTTAGTATTAGAGAGGCAGAGAATTAAGTATTCATACAAAGATGGGTGTATATTTTCTGCATTCACAAAGCATAATGTGTTCTAACCAATACTCAAACTTTTCATCATCAGGGTTTTTTTAAAGAACACATGTATATGTAATTTCAAAGAAATGTATAATTACTAACATCTCACCATTTATTTGTGCATTGGCTTACAGGTTACACATGCCAGATCTTTGTATCTGTGAATTTTTATGAGCTTTCAAAACTGTGTATATTGATGAATTTTAATGTGTAAATGAAACATTTCCAATGATACAATGATCACTGTGCATGTTTTATTATTATTTGTATTATATATTTAGTTTGTAATTTTTTTTACCTCACTCAGCAAATTTAAATGTATGTCAGGTTTATATTCACAGTAAATATTCATGTTATATATTCCAGCTTGAAAAAGACGCAGCATTAGACTCTTTTAGGAATTTGCTTCCCACTGGTGCTGAGGCACACAGGGAAATGGCTGGGGCTACACAACAGTATAAAATTACAAGCCTTTTGTGAGCACTCCCACTCTGAACTGTGAAAACAGCTTTTTTTAAGCGACCCACACTGTCAGCGCCATCTCACCTGCACCAACACGCAGGGACTCCTTTCACAAACGAGCTTGTTCCTCCACCACTTCAGTAGAAAACACACCCAGTTTAGAACAGCACATGTGCGGAAATCAAATATGTGATGCACCTGCTGCTCATTAGATACTCGCGCTGCAGTGTAGAGCAGCTGGTACAATTATCGCATGCCAATAGACATTGGCTGTATCGTGCCCTATTTGAGGGTATGGGGGCGATTTCGGATACAGCCATTGGCTTGTTTTTCTTACACTCGAAGTAGATTGGTCTCCCAAAGTGATCCCTAATTCGTCTGTGAGTTCCGAGATCGACTGAAGGTGAACTGTACATTTGTAAAGTATACTTAAATGACATGAATATTTACTGTGAATATAAACCTGGCATACATTTAAATTTGCTGAGTGAGGTAAAAATTGTACTAAGCAAATAAATAAATAATACAAATAATAATGTGTAACATGCACAGTGATCGTTGTATTATTGGAAACGTCTCATTTCCACATTAAAATTCATCAATATATACAGTTTTGAAAGCTCATAAAAATTCACAGATACAGAGATCTGGGATGTGTAACATGTTAGCCAATGCACAAATAAATTCTTAAAAAGTTCTTAAAAAAAACCTGATGATGAAAAGTTTTGTTTATGAGTATTGGTTAGAACACAATATGCTGTGCTAATGTAGAAAATATACACCCATCTTTGTTTGAATACTAAATTATCTGCCAGTTTTACAAACAACTGCATTGTGCATTGAGTTAATTGTTGGTGTAAGTTTTTCAGTTATATTTCTGAATCATCTTACCTACAAGAAAAACTGGTATTATTTACCAGTATTGGGCAACACCGTACAGTGTAATTTAAGGTGTGAAAAGACATGGAATAAATCGTTAGTGCCTATAGGCAAGATTTTAGATATAGCGGTGTAAGTGAAGAGTTTCTAAAAAAGGTTTTTCAAACATCAGTGTCTGCCATAAAGAGTCTTTAACTTTATTATTTTTACTTATTATTCCAAATAACTTTTTAAGTAGTGAATGTAATGGCAAAACTAATAGTATGGTAACTGCCATGCATAAATAACTTTCAGTTACTGTGGTACTTTTCAGTTTGAATATGTCTTATATATTTTCCATTTGAATAAGAAAGCTTTAATAATTAAACTATAGAGTGCTATTAACTGTGAAACTGTCTGAAAGGGTTATGTACGAAATATTATGTGCAAAAGTGCTGCAGACTGCTGAAAATAGAGCTTCCCGTTTTGAACGTCTTACAGGATGTATGAGCTGTGTCTGTGTGTGCTGGAAAGAAACTTCTGCTTTTAGACGCCAACAGCAGAAGATGCACGGAAGAGTGATAACTGATATATAAGGGTGCGCCTCTAAAAATAGAATTCAGAAGCACTTAGGGAACTTAGAAGAACTGGGCTTCTCCAACAGCGCTGTTGTTACTCTTGATTTCTCCTATTTGCTGAGCTTGAATAAAACTTTTAAACTTTCATAGATTGACTCCTGAACCATTTTTGAACACGCATAGGACTATTTGAAAGTCCAACATTACTCAGCACCACAGTTAATCATAAATGAGGTAACCCCCTGCTGGCGATTGTCCCACTATCTGCGCTTTTAAATAACACTACACAAACTTCAAAAAGCATATGCATTCAGGAGCAAAAGGCAGGTGGAGGGTATTGCACTATATCGAATATACCAACCACATCAACGTGATGTGGTATTTTGTAGACTTTGTCTAGAAAATTTTTCTTGATCTAAGAATTTTTAGATATTTTGGCTGCAAACAAGACAAAAAAGCATTGGAAATGGGGATGATGGTTGTCAGCTTGAAGCATGTGGTAATCACTGACAGCAGTAAAAGAGGTCTTTTCCAACTACAGAACAATGGGCTTATGAAATTGTCGGCACAAGCTACTAAAACTGTCCTACACAATCATGGGGAAGACTGCTGATCTGACAGTTGTCCAGAAGGCAATCATTGAAACCCTTCACAAGGAGGGTAAGCCACAAACATTGTCAAAGAAGCTGGCTGTTCACAGAGTGCTGTATCCAAGCATGTTAACAGAAAGTTGAGTGGAAGGAAAAAGTGTGGAAGAAAAAGATGCACAACCAACAGAGAGAACCGCAGCTTTGAGAGGCTTGTCAAGCAAACTCGCTTCACGAATTTGGGTGAACTTCACAAGGAATGGACTGAGGCTGGGCTCAAGGCATCAAGATCTACCACACACAGACATGTCCAGGAATTTGGATACAGTTGTCGTATTCCTCTTTTTAAGCCACTCCTGAACCACAGACAACGTCAGGGGCGTCTTACCTGGGCTATAAGAAGAAGAATAAATGGACTGTTACCAAGTGGTCGAAAGTCCTCTTTTCAGATGAGAGCAAGTTTTGCATTCCATTTGGAAACCAAGGTCCTAGAGTCTGGAGGAAGGGTGGAGAAGCTCATAGCCCAAGTTGCTTGAAGTCCAGTGTTAAGTTTCCACAGTCTGTGATGATTTGGAGTGCAATGTCATCTGCTGGTGTTGGTCCACAGCACCCGTTTACCAAGAAATTTTAGAGCACTTCATGCTTCTGTCTGCTGACTAGCTTTTTAAAGATGCTGATTTCATTTTCCAGCAGGATTTGGCACCTGCTCACACTGACAAAAGCACCAAAAGTTGGTTAAATGACCATGGTGTTGGTGTGCCTGACTGGCCAGCAAACTCACCAGATCTGAACCCCTTAAGAGAATCTATGGGGTATTGTCAAGAGGAAAATGAGAAACGAGACCAAAAAATGCAGATGAGCTGAAGGCCACTGTCAAAGAAACCTGGGCTTCCATACCACCTCAGCAGTGCCATAGACTGACCACCTCCATGACACACTGAACTGAGGCAGTGATTTAAGCAAAAGGAGCCCCTGCCAAGTACTGAGTACATATACAGTAAATGAACATACTTTCCTTTAAAATGTTTTGAAGTATTCTAATCTGTTGAGATAGTGAATTGGTGGGTTTTTGGTAAATTTGAGCCAAATTATCACAATTAAAAGAACCAAAGAGGGGTCACATGACCATGACCAAGATGGCAGCTTAGCAGAAAAGCTCTGAGTAACCGTGCACAATTTAATATAAAAACCCTTAATATACACGACCAATCTTTCAGCACAACATCGGCATTAATATGTAAAAACCTGCAGCACCTAAACAGTGTGAAATTTTTACTCAAGCGCCTAAGACCAGTGTGAAAACTACTTTGGCGAGTGTACCGAGCGAAGTGGAAGCTAACCAAATGGATAGCTTAACTGAAGTTTTGAACGAACTGAAATCGCTTCGAGCAGAAATTGGAACAAAGTTGGCCGTCAAACGGATCACTTACCTGGAATCGAAGACGGATTACCTGGAGAACCGAGGTAGAAGGAAAAACCTACGTCTCTAAGGTATAAGTGAAGGCGCCGAAGGACAAAAAACACTCCTTGAATTTAATGATGTTTCATTAACAAAGTTCGGGAGAAGCGCGTCAGATACTTAACATAAACATCACAAGAGCAGCCCAATCAAGTCAATCAGCGCCATAGGTTTAAATACAGCTGACTCACCTCCATTCACTTGATGGTTTATCAGTAACCCTCCACCACCCCATCTCCCCACTCCGAGTTCTCACTACTCCTATTGGGGGGTACTCTGGGTTCGGGCCATCCCCGAGCTCGGAGCCCTTCACCGGACAGCACGCCAAACATGCATTACTATTCTTCAGCTAATTATATGTAAGCGTGAACTCGTGAATAAACGACATGATGGCACAATGGCTGGGGCTGAGTCCTGATAAATCGTTCACTTAAGAACGGGTTCATTGTACACTAGCGTCTGGGAAGCCCAACCAAAACAAAGCAATCCTCATTCGTTTCTTAAAGTTTCAGGAGAAGGAATTCGTCTACCGAGAATCAAGGCAGCGAGACATCATCCATGACGGGGTCAAGATATCCTTCGCACAGGATTTCTCAGCTGAGACTGTACGGATTCGACGGGGATTTAATCCAGTCACGAAGCTTTTAGTGGATATAAACGCGTTCCGTGGTTTCCAATATAACCATTGTAAACTGAGAGTGCTGCACAACGGCAAGATTCACCTTTTTGCAACGCCACAAGAAGCTGAAAAGTTTTACAAAAGCATCTCGCAGACAACGTAAAATCTTCTGTCAAGTGAACTGCGGAGTCTACAAACTAACATGTCGTAGGAATAATACAGCGGACCATAGTACAGTAGGAGTTTAAACCACTAGTTTTGGTGGTATTGAAATATGTTTTAAGTTATGTGTTGAGTTTAACATATGCCCACTGTAATTTTTTTTTTGTATGACTCATTGACAGGGTACAGCTGAGTTGTTTTTCTATAAATTAATTTCATAGATTACATATATAGAAGGTATTGCTTTGATTGGATTAAACTGTTAATGCTAAAAAGGGAATTTAAAATATTAAATTGAAATGCATGTTTGAGTTGCACGGTTGGTTGGTACGGACTGTTGTTGCGATCTTGAGCTGAGCTATGTTGGCTAGTTGCTCCTCAATTATTGTGGATCATCGTCCCTCAGATTTTTGGTTAATGGGAGGGGTTGGCATCTCTATGCTGAGTATGCCGGAGCTGAAAGAGATACAGCTTGATACACTGAATGTGGGAGGGGCGGAGGAGAGGTGTTCGTTTACACTCGCATCGCTCATTTTATTTACTTATTTTATTTTGCTTTATTTCTTTTACTTTTTTCTTTCATATGCTTTCTATTTTACCTCATATACTAAAACACTAATGTATGGAGAAAATAAAAAATATTTTTATACTATTTTCAAACACTCCCATTGCCTTAACATGTTCTATGATAAACTTAACAAACTACTTGCCCAGTTTATTTGGAATGACAGAAAAGCTAGACTTCGTCTTAAGTTATTACATTTACCTTATGAAAGGGGAGGACTTCAGCTTCCCAATTTTAGATGGTACTATATGGCTGCCCAGCTGACATCAGCATTACATTATTTCCGTTCAACAACACCTCCAGCTTGGGTAGACATTGAACAAGCATCACCCCAGATTTACCATTAAAAATATATCTTTACTTTTCAGATATTAAGTTATTAAAGAAGAATACAAAAAAATCCTTTTCTCAAAAATACTGCTTCAGTTTGGCATGCTGTGCATAAACATATAGGTGATATGCCAAAACTATCTCAATTTACTCCTATTTGGGTTAATGTTCAATTTATACCAGGTAATAAAGAAGGAGACTTTAAGTTGTGGAGTACAAGCGGCATTCAGAAAATTATGCATGTATATGAAGTTGGAGTTCTACTTTCCTTTAAACATTAATGCCAGAAATACCCAATTCCTAAAAAACATTTTTTCAAATATTTACAGTTAAAAAGTTACATGATGTCAAAAGAGGAACAGATTAGCTGCATACCATCTTTATCAAAATTAGAGGAAATAACTCTTGGAAATTTGGAGAAAAGAGGACATATATCTATGTATTACAATTTAATGGTCAAATACAGTATGGAATTAAAATTTGGATAAATTAAATGCCTGGGAAATGGATACACAAGAAGACATGGAAAGATGCATGTCTTAAAGCACAAACACAGACAATAAATACAAGGTTTAAATTACTTCAATATAAATGGTTAATGAGAACCTATATAACTCCGGTTAAACTTCATCATATGTCTGTTAACATCCCAGATGTATGTTCTAAAAGTTTAGAGGATAAAGGAACATTATATCATTGCCTTTGGAAATGTCCAAAAATTCAATTTTTTTGGGAGATAGGTTATTAAGTGTATGTCAGACATGTTTTAGACCAAGATTCCTTTTAATGCTAAACTTTGTATTCTTGGAATATGTCCACTTGATTTTACATTGAAACAGACTAAACTCCTTGATTTTGGTGTCCTCCAAGCTAGAAGAGTTATTGCTCTATGTTGGAAGAGAATGGATGCCCCATCCCTGAAAATGTGGGGGAAAAAAGAGGTATTAAACTGCATCGGACTGGAGAGACTAACTTATATTGCTGAGGGCAAGCAAAAAGACTTTGATCAGCTTTGGGAACCTTACATGAATATCATGTAAATGGCATGTAAATGTAGTCTGAACTTGACATTGTAAAAAAGGTGACAATTGTATTTTTGTGTTTTAGTAATTTATGTATTTTGTATTTATAATTTGAAACTTTTATTTATGTATTTTTTAATCTTTTATCTTCCACTTATTCAAGTGTAAACTGAATACGTTTGTATGGAAGGGTGAGTGCCTGTGTACATGTTCTGGTGTTCTGTTGTTGTTGGTCAGATGTGGTGTGTTTATAAATAAGAAAACTCAATAAAAATAAAAAAAGAACCAAAGACTTGAACTACTTCAGTCTGTGTGCATTCAATTTATTTAATACACAAGTTTCACATTTGAGTTGAATTAAAGAAATAAATGAACTTTTCCACAACATTCTAATCTATTGAGATGCAACTCTATATATGAAACTATCCATGTTTCTGGTTTTCCTGCAGAACCCCAGCAAAAATAGTCTATCTTCCAAAATAAATAAAATAACAAAGCGGTAAACAAATTTGGGTAACACTTTACAATAACAGTACATGGATTATCATGCATTAATACCTGAATTAGTAATTTCTTGACTATGAACTAATGTTACGTTGAGACGTAAATGCTCTATGCATAGCTCTGGTTCTTGCATGCATGCTTTCTCTCTTGCGCTCTCTCTCTTTCTCTCTCTCTGTCCTTCTCCCAGGTGGCCCCACCCTGATTGAACGTGCCGGTACGTGCCCCGTGGTTGGGTGAACCAGGATCTGCGCGTCTTTTAAAAATGAGGCGACGCCGAGCTGGAGTGCGGGCTGTTGGTGTTGCTATTTGGAAGATTGTGTGTAACGAAAAAGTTGAAATATTGTATAATTACATTTGTGTAAATATTGTGAATACCGTTGTATAGCTTTTGTCACTTTACCCACCTAGTGTTTCCGTTGTAGTTTTACTCCGATTGTTTTTCTTTCTTTCAACATGGCTGTGTGTTTTTGCCCGTTATTGTAAATATTGTAAATACACCTTTTTCTCGCACGGAAGCTGCAGGGGTTGGGTGCCTTTTTCTTTTGTGAAATTCGTTTTCTCCTGTTTTTCAACTAGTCAGGGAGTTAGTTAGTTCAGACTTTTTCTTTTAGGGTATTAAGTTTCTTTGGGAAAAGTTAGTTTCATTCTTTTGTTTGTTATTTTGGCCTTGGCCCAACCCTGAAGTTTACTAGCTTCCTATTTTGGTAAAAATAAAAAAAGAATGAAAGATCAAAAAAGTCGGTGTGAAGGCTATTATTTATGTTACTCCTAGCCCCTAGACCTGGGACGTAACATAAATTGGGCGCTCGTCTTTTACTTAATCCACAAAAACGGATTATTTCTCATCCATGAACCCTTCTTGTGGCTGTACAGTGGGTAAGTCATTCCAGTTTATTCTTTGTTTGGCTGCTTTCTTTTTGGTGTGTGAAAAACTAGCAGATTATAGAGGTATTATGGATTTTGATTTGATCGCCTTTACACTCGCTCCGAGCACGGAACAGTTTAATCGCTGTCGTAAGGATGATCTGTTCAAAATTGCAGAATTTTTTTAAATTGTTGTACCGCATAAAGCTTCTAAGAAGGAGGTTAAAGACTTGTTGCACAAAGAATTGATTATGCAGCGGATTTTGCCTGATGAGTCCGGGGTGGGTGCCGTGGATGCAAGTGCTTCTACGCCGACTGCGGTCGACGAGAAGCCGCCATCTGCGCCACACTCGCCCGCACTTTCCAGGTATCCAATAACTGCACCACCCAGTAGTACTTCATTATTACCCAATTCGGACCAGTTGTTATTTTTAAGAACAAAGGAAAAAGAATTGGAAATCAAACGGGAAGAGACCGAGACAAAGAGGCTTCATTTAAGGGAGCTAGAGCTTGAGATGGAGAGGGAACGTTTTCGGCGAGATCACGGCCGGCTTCACCCGACTGAGAGCGCGCCGGAAAGTTCCCCTGCTTCTCCTTCGTTTGCTCAGTTACCTACAGGGCCTAGGCCAGTCTCTTCTAGTCCCGTTTCTGTTCCAGCGGCGATTTCTTCACCTGACTTTGACGTGAGCAAACACATTAATTTAGTCCCTCCTTTTCGAGAAGCCGAAGTTGACAGCTATTTTACAGCTTTTGAACGTGTTGCAGCTACATTGCAGTGGCCAAGAGCGATGTGGGCTCTGCTTCTGCAATGTAAGCTAACCGGAAAAGCGCAGGAGGTTTGCTCCGCGTTGCCGATAGAACAGAGTTACGATGTGGTTAAACAGACTGTTCTTCGTGCTTATGAGTTAGTGCCGGAGGCGTATAGACAGAAGTTTAGAGCCCATAAGAAAGCAGACAAACAAACTTTTGTAGAATTTGCCAGAGAAAAACAAGCTCTTTTTGAAAAATGGTGTGCTGCAAATAAAACGACTACTTTGAAGCTTTAAAGGAGTTAGTTTTATTAGAAGACTTTAAGAGCTGTGTGTCTGAAAATCTTGTTGTACATTTAAACGAACAGAAAGTCACGTCCCTTTCAGCAGCCGCTGTGCTGGCTGATGAATTTGTATTGACACATCGGACAGTTTTTTCTCCTACAGTGAGATATGATAAGTTTGCTGTCCATGGTGCTGAAGGGCAGGTGAAGGGGTCAGCAGGTACTGTGAGATCTGGAAGGGGAGGAGTTTATAGAGGTGCTCAGTATCGCCCAGGAGGAGGCAGGGTCTGTTTCTATTGCCTTGATGCTGGTCATCTTATTGCAGATTGCGAAGCCTGGAAAAAAAAGAATGTGTCAGCTTAAATGTGTAAGCCTAAAAGTGTAGGTTTTGTACAAACATTGACAAAACATGTTTTTCCTGATCAAAACACTGCAGGTTATAAGCCATTTATGTTGCAGGGCTGGGTAGCAGATAGCGCTAAAGGCATTCCAAAGTCAGTGTCTGTTTTACGGGACACAGGGGCAGCCCAAAGTCTGATGCTAGCTGGTACTCTCCCTTTGTCACAGAAAACCTACACAGGTGCTGATGTAATTTTGCGGGGCATAGGAGCCGGTTGTGTCAAGGTTCCCCTTCCCAATGTCCACCTTCAAACAGATATAGTTATGGGGAAAGTGTGTGTTGGAATCTGCCCTGAACTTCCTGTGGAAGGTGTGGATATTATCTTGGGAAACGACCTAGCGGGTGGTATAGTTTTCCCTCATCCGATTGTTGTTAACAGTCCCATAACAGATGTGAAAAGTGACCTATCTTCTCAGTTTCCAGCTGTGTTCTCTTCATGTGTGATTACACGTGCTCAGTCACGTAAATTTGAAGATGTTATTGATATATCTGACTCTTTTCTACAGTCTACAGGTATGTCAGGAAAGTTGTATGTCGAACCAGCCTTGTCTACCTGTAATATTGCCCCGTTACAGATGGGTCGTTCGCAGTTGGCGGCTGCTCAAAAGGCTGATCCCTCCTTAGCTACATGTTTTGCGGCTGTTTCTGACGAAATAAAAGTTCCTAGCGAAAATGTAATTTTTTTCGTTGATGATGGCGTATTAATGCGTCAGTGGGAAAACGGCGATAGTGTTCGTCAGGTTGTTGTTCCCGTGGGTTACCGTTCCCAAATATTAAATCTCGCTCATGACCACGTTCTGTCTGGCCATTTGGGAATTCGAAAAACCTATGATCGTGTGCAGCGATATTTTTTTTGGCCTGGTTTAAAATCTGATGTTGTTGCTCACTGCCGGTCATGCCATGTTTGTCAGCTGGCCGGTAAGCCGAATCAGAACATTCCTCTCGCCCCTCTACACCCAATCCCCGTAATAGGTGAACCCTTTGAGCACATTGTCATCGATTGTGTGGGACCATTGCCAAAGTCTAAATCAGGTTATCAGTACATACTCACTCTTATGTGTGCCACCACTCGTTTTCCAGAGGCCGTCCCAATGCGCAGTATAAAGGCTAAAGCAGTGGTAAAAGAGATAATTAAATTCTGCTCTACATTTGGCTTACCAAAGATTATTCAAACCGGCCAAGGTTCTAATTTTACCTCCAAACTGTTCTCCCAGGTTCTTCGCGAACTGGCCGTTAAGCATCAACTTTCCAGTGCATTTCATCCAGAGTCGCAGGGTATGCTTGAAAGATTTCACCAGACTCTTAAGTCCATGCTACGTGCATTTTGTATGGAAACAGGAAAGGACTGGGATGAAGGTCTGCCTATGTTGATGTTTGCCGTCCGTGAGACGGTGCAGGAATCTTTAGGTTTCAGTCCGGCTGAATTAGTCTTTCGGCATACTGTGCGTAGGCCTCTGAAACTGTTAAGGGAACAGTTGTTATTAGAAAAAGAGTTGCCTGTGACCGTGTGTGATTATGTAGCTCAAAATTCGTCAACGTTTACATCATGTGTGGGAAATCGCGAAATCAAATTTGGCTTCAAAACAAGTTCAAATGAAAGAACGTTTTGACAGGAAAAGTGTAGCACGAAATTTTCAGCCAGGAGATTTGGTGTTAATCCTTCTTCCACTTCCAGGTTCGGCATTGCAGACTAGGTTTTCAGGACCCTATGTGGTGGAAAAGAAGTTGAGTAAGACAAATTATCAAATTCGTACTCCGGAGCGTAGAAAAAAGAGTTGCGTTTGTCATGTTAACATGCTAAAAGCTTATGTAAATAGGACAACGTCTGTTAAATCCGCTGTGGATGTGGCACCTGTGATCACTGTTTCTCATATATCCTCTGCTGTTGAGTCTGATGAGGATGGACTGGTGGCTCCTGAAATTATGTCCACCACTAGACTGTCCAATTCTGAAATATTGGAAAATATAGAAAAACATTTGTCATATCTCCCACAGTCTCAATGTACGGATGTGATCTCTCTTATTCAAAAGTTCTCTTCTCTCTTTTCAGACAGCCCCAGACAGACCCACGTTTTGTTTCATGATGTCGAAATTGTACATTCTTCACCAATAAAATAACATCCGTATCGTATTAATCCCCAGAAGAGAGAAGAGATTAGGAAAGAAGTAGACTACCTGCTTACGCATGGTCTAGCGATTCCCAGTTCGAGTCCGTGGAGCTCACCCTGTCTGTTGGTGCCGAAGCCAGATGGTTCCTTTAGGTTCTGCACTGATTACAGGAAGGTGAATAGTGTCACCTAGCCAGATTCTTTTCCATTGCCTAGGATGGAGGATTGTGTTGATCGTGTTGGTGCCTCCTCCTTTGTAACAAAATTAGACTTGTTAAAAGGGTACTGGCAGGTGCCGCTTACACAGCGTGCATCAGATATCTCCGCATTTGTGACACCAGATAACTTCCTTCAATACACAGTAATGGCCTTTAGCATGCGAAACGCTCCGGCGACCTTTCAAAGGTTGATGCAGAAGGTACTATCTGGCGTGGCAAATTGCGAGGCATATCTTGATGATGTTGTCATTTATTCTAGTTCGTGGAGTAACCACATGAACTCGCTACATGAAGTGTTTACTCGTTTGGCAAAAGCGTCCTTGACAGTGAACCTAAAAAAATGTGAATTTGGAAAAGCCGTGGTCACTTACCTGGGTAAACAAGTTGGCCAGGGTCAGGTGTGTCCTGTTGATGCCAAACTTGAGGCAATTGTGAAGTTTCCCATTGCCAAGTCAAAAAGAGAGCTGCGCCGTTTTCTGGGTATGGTTGGATACTACCGTGCGTTCTGTAAAAATTTCTCCTCTGTGGTATGCCCTTTGACAGATTTATTAAGTGTGTCCAAAGCTTTCGTTTGGAGTTGTGAGTGCGATAATGCCTTAAATGCTGCCAAAGACCTCTTGTGTAGTGCCCCAATTCTCTCCGCCCCTGATTTTTCCAGGCCATTTAAGCTTGAAGTGGATGCTAGTGCATTAGGGGCAGGTGCGGTCTTGCTACAAGAAACCGAAGACGGAATCGACCACCCTGTGTGTTACTTTTCAAAAAAGTTTTCTAAAACACAGCAGCGTTACAGCACCATCGAGAAAGAGGCCTTAGCGTTACTCCTTTCCCTTCAGCAATTTGAGGTCTATGTCGGTGGTAGTTCTCTACCAGTAATAGTCTACACCAGGGGTGCCCACACTTTTTCGGCTTGTGAGCTACTTATAAAATGACGAAGTCAAAATGATCTACCTACTATAAAAAAAACATATATTTATTTATGAATATATTGTGAATTCTTTATATATTGGTGTAGCTTGCTTAACTACATGAACCCATATTGCACAATATAACTACATACAAGCACATTTTTTTGTAATTACTTTACTCTGATGACTTGCACTGAATGGAATCAGCCACTTGGCGCCGCTGTATGCACGTTCATGCGCGGTGATTTGTGTCATAAAAGGACAGATGTCAGACTGGCTGCCTTGTACGTCAATCAAGTGACAAAATTAATAGTGAGGACGGATGATTGGCCGACTACATTGGCTGATCGTCTACTTTATTTGACGTCTAATTGATGCCGTGCGATCTACCCACACCACCTTTGCGATCGACCGGTAGATCGCGATCGACGTATTGGGCACCCCTGGTCTACACAGACCACAACCCCTTAGTCTTCCTCCTACACATGGCCAACTCAAATCAAAGGCTAATGCGATGGTCTCTAGTGGTCCAAAGTTTTAATCTCGACATACGCCACAAGAAGGGTACTGAAAACGTTTTTGCTGATGCTCTTTCTAGGTCATGAAAAAAATGTGTGTTTGTTTGTTGTTGTCAAAATGGGATTTTGACTTTTATGGGTGGGAGTGTTACGTTGAGACGTAAGTGCTCTATGCATAGCTCTGATTCTTGCATGCATGCTTTCTCTCTTGCGCTCTCTCTCTCTTTCTCTCTCTCTGTCCTTCTCCCAGGTGGCCCCACTCTGATTGAACGTGCCGGTACGTGCCCCGTGGTTGGGTGAACCAGGATCTGCGCGTCTTTTAAAAATAAGGCGACGCCGAGCTGGAGTGTGGGCTGTTGGTGTTGCTATTTGGAAGATTGTGTGTAACGAAAAAGTTGAAACATTGTATAATTACATTTGTGTAAATATTGTGAATACCGTTGTATAGCTTTTGTCACTTTACCCACCTAGTGTTTCCGTTGTAGTTTTACTCCGATTGTTTTTCTTTCTTTCAACGTGGCTGTGTGTTTTTGCCCGTTATTGTAAATATTGTAAATACACCTTTTTCTCGCACGGAAGCTGTAGGGGTTGGGTGCCTTTTTCTTTTGTGAAATTCGTTTTCTCCTGTTTTTCAACTAGTCAGGGAGTTAGTTCAGTCCCTGTATTTTTGTTTGACTTTTTCTTTTAGGGTATTAAGTTTCTTTGGGAAAAGTTAGTCTCATTCTTTTGTTTGTTATTTTGGCCTTGGCCCAACCCTGAAGTTTACTAGCTTCCTATTTTGGTAAAAATAAAAAAAGAACGAAAGATCAAAAAAGTCGGTGTGAAGGCTATTATTTATGTTACTCCTAGCCCCTAGACCTGGGACGTAACACTAACGATTAGTTATGACATGCATTAATCAAGAACTAACGTAACTACGACATGAGTCATATGAATTACTGCATGAATGCAGTACTGCAGCACCACCTTAATTACATGTTAGTTCCTACAAGTTAGTTAATAAGTAATTAATGTCGAGTTAACAAATATGTGCCCCCCCAAGTAAAGTCATGACATAATGATACATTACATGTCATGAATTCATGTTACTTTATAAGTAGTTAATGATGAGTTATGTAACATAATAATCATTTTGGATATACTGGTGCAAAATAAGGCACAATATTGCTAACTTACTTAGCATTAAGTTATATTAATTCATGACTTGTTAATGTATCATTATGTCACGACTTTACTTGGGGGGCACATAAGTGTTATTTACTTACAAAGTAACATGAATTCATGACTTGTTAATGTATCATTATGTCACAACTTAATGACTAGCCCTAACCTAACCCTGACATCTTAAAAAAGCTATCAATTGCACATGTTTTATAAGCTCATCTAAATAAGATTTGTGATGCACTAAACCGATCCATAACCTAACCAAACCGATAACCAGCTTCTCCAGCTTCTATCACTGATTTTAAATTGGAAAATTGCATCTGCTTAATGAATGCTTTATTTTAGGATGGCAGCAGTAGAATCACTCAAAACAGGATGAGACAATTGTTTTTATATTATGAATGCATCATCGTGTGTTGGATGAGTTAGCTGAAATGTAAATTTTGCAAGAATCATTGACTGATGTTTGTGACTTGAATTTTGCACTGTGCCATCTTTCTTCTAGAACATGTTAGATTTAATTTACCACAAATTGTTAATTAATACATTAACTAACATGTAGGAACTAACGTAATTAAGGTGGTGCTGCAGTACTGCATTCATGCAGTAATTCATATGACTCATGTCGTAGTTACGTTAGTTCTTCATTAGTTCTTGATTAATGTATGTCTTAACTATTCATTAGTTCATAGTCAAGAAATTACTAATTCAGGTATTAGTACATGATCATTCATGTACTGTCATTGTAAAGTGTTACCCAGATTTGTAAAGCGTTGAGTTGTTCATTTGTGGACACAATTGAAATGTTTTTCCCTGCATGTCATATCTGTGGTTCCGAAGTTTTGCCATTAGCAATAGCATTTAAACTATGCTTTAGACAAAATGAGTGAAATCATAAGTTAAGTCTCAAGAGAGACATTAATTAAGGTCACGTATCCCGATATTGTGTTCACGGTACGATACACATCACAATATTTTGAACAAAAATTAAAACATGAAACTGAAAATCAAATAACAGATTTATAAAAAAAAAATAAAAAAAAATTCAATAACCTTCTTTGTTGTCCATACAAGGTCACATTTCAAGGTTTAATTAAAACCTTCTGTATTCAAATTAACAACTGAATAGGTCTGTCACTAAAAAAACTGTTAAATTTAACATGATATTGATAAAATTGTCAAGATGTCAAATTCTTTAAACCTGCTTGTAAAGCAAACTTCTATGTGTGTGCGAAACAGAGTCCCGTTGACGTAACGGTGGAATAATATTTATCTGTTAGGTGCGGTGCGTATGGTCCCGTGCTTGTGTTCACGTTCTGTCTGAAGATCATTTAAGCCCTTTCACATGAATACGGCAAGCGGTGAAATCGCTGCGTGGCTGCCGCTTTCTCTCGTCGTGAGACTATGCGACACGGTCTCGGGGTAAACGTAGTTGCAAACAAAAAGGTCTAATTTTATTTGACAAAAAACTAAATTAAAACGTAATGAAAATAGTATATGTGTTATTTGCCATTTATCGTTTAATGGGACAATGACTAACGTAGGTTTCATATCAGACACAGTTAACGATGACATTTTACACATAATTGTATTTTTACCTGGCAAACCAAGTGTAACCCCTATAAAATTAAGGATACTAAGTCAGAGGTAGTAGTATATAATTTCCTATAGAGGTTGATTATTACTATATGATTTCTAATAGAGTGGAGCATAGAATAAGCAAGAATTTCGTTTCTTTTTCCTGTCAACGATTCTTCCAGAACGTGCATGCAGATGGGCTCCTGAGTTTATATGTTAAAATACTGCAAAGTTAGTTTTACATCTTGAGTTTATTATTGTATTTAATTACTATATTGTTTACTACTTGGATTTTCATTTGGACATTGAATGAAGCACTGTTTTGGTCAACTTTGGTTAATCTCTGGTGAGTGAGCACATTTTGCTAGTTCTGTTTTAGCTAGCTACTTAGATGGGATAGCTGTCTTCTTGCTTAAAATATGACATCTTCCTAACAAAAGGAAGTATTAGAGAATTCAATGTTTTAACTCGACTTTGATACATAGTATCATAGTTATGAGAGCAACCAATGTTGTTTCCGACAGTGTTCGCACTTTTATTTTCATGCATGACGTGTTAAAGAAACAATTTGCTGGTAAACAGCGGGATATATATATTTGAGCTATGTTGTAAGCATTGCTTTATTTGGTTTACGTCTGAGTGACTCATTTCAAGCAAAATAGCAATTAGAACGGTGTCAAGATGCAGATGTATTTATTTTGAATAAGCTATAAAAAGGGAATAATGCAATTTCATCTACATTAAAAAGACGTGTTTTAGAGAACGAATGTAAAACACTGTTAGTGAATATCTTTTGTTGTTGTTTATTGTTTTTGATTTATGTAATACATTTACATACTATTATAAAATGTATTATAAGTGCATCTATAGTAACTGGATACACGGATTGTACTTTAAAAGACTGAAAATAAGTTAATGAGGTCTCATGTTAAGAACAGAACATTTATTTCTTCTACACTTTGTGTAGATTGTTTTTTTTGAGTTATCAGGAAAAATGGAGATGGCAAGCCCAGCCCAGTGAAATTGTGTGACGACCTTGAAAGTGGTGCGGCCAGCCGCGAGATTCGTCACCGAGAGAGCCTGATTGTTTTGATTCGTCCATCAAAACTGCAGATAAGATCATCAACCTGGTTCATCTACATTGGTAGGAATACTTAGTGCACTCAACGCATCTACAATTGAGGAGCAGAACTTCCTTTTTGTTGGAATCCATACATTCCTTCAAGGAACTAATCGTTTTATGGAATCTATGCACAAACTGGCATAAGGAACTGTTCTTTGGACTCTGACTAATTCATACCAGGACAAAGAACTGAAATTAGACAGGATTTTGTTGATTTGTTATTTATTATTTTGAAGAGCTCTTCGTTTTATTTCATTGTTTATATACCCAGTTAAGACTGTGCCTTTTCATTGTTGTTGTGTGGCAGTAAACTGGTTAATTGTTCAACTGACTCCCTCTCCTTTAAGCCACCCCTGTTCGAGCCTAGGTAGATGTTAGTGGTTATATCAATGGTCTAGGACTAAAGGCGCTACACAAAAAGTGGCGAGCTAGCTAGCCAGGAGGAGATTTTGAGCTTATGTTTAATTGGAAGTTGAACGATTAACTGCTTTATTGCATCTAATTTGAAAATATTGATCACTACATATTGTGAAATAATTTGTGCTGATAAGAAGTACAGAATGGATGTAATTCAGTCCGAAAATGTTAAGGTACCGAATTTACTCTTAGTGGGTGGGTTGACTGGGGGTGAGGAAGACAACGATATTTTTGAGTACTTAGGAACACTTGGTTCTATCAGTAGAACAATTAAGATAACTAGTGATGAACCTCAGTTTAAAGACACAGCCATCGTAGAATATACATCAGGTGCACCAATTCAGTTTCTGCATGATACATTGCCCTGCAAGATACCCAGCAGTAATCCAGATGTTATCCACCAACTTCAGCTTCTCTCCGAGCTATACGCTGCTGACAAAAGTTCTAGCTTAACCCACACTTACTTAGCTGAACTGCAGGGTATTGCTGAACTAAGTGGCGCAGACTACGAGAAACTGTTGCTGGATGAGCTGGCTAAAATTCTGAAATCTACTAAAACTAAGCCCACACCTGAACCAGATGTGGCAGTTGTCAACCAGAACCCACAGGCCACTAATGATGAAGCCCAAGTTGAATCACCAGCTCCTGACACTCAACTCCTCTCGCAAAGAGATGCTGAATTTGCCCAACTTACATAACGATTTACGTCCAGTCACTGTTAATGCTGAGACGACAGCCTTGCACAGGACACAGACCTTTCGATTAGGTCCTGAAGAGCTCACCACTCCTGAGGTCCAGAAAGTAGTGGTTGAGCATGTTATCAAAAACAGTGCCTGCTCTCCTCAGTTTTAAGATCGTGTTAAGCTATGGTCTTTCTCTGGAAAACTTCCCTGTCCACCTTCTGAGTCTGACAATGACACATGGCGCAACAATGTGGAGTTCCTTCTTACAGACGCTGTTGTGTCTGAAAAGCATACAGTTTGAAAGATAGTTGAAAGCCTTCTTCCGCCTGCTGCCCACATTGTGAAGCATCTTGGGCCACAAGCCTCTCCTCATGACTACTTACGCCTTCTTTACTCAGCATATGATACTGTTGATGATGGAGATGAGCTTTTTGCACGTTTCTTGAACACCAACCAGAATTCAGGCAAGAAACCTTCTAGTTATTTGCAACGACTGCAGACAGTCTTAAGTAAAGTGGTGAAAAGAGGTGGCATTGTGGCCAGTGAGTTTGAACGCCAGTTACTTAAGCAGTTTTGTAGAGGCTGTTGGAATAATGCCTTAATCACCAGTCTTCAGCTTGAGCAGAAGAAGAAGGATCCACCCTCATTTTCAGAGTTGCTTCTTTGGTTGCGCACTGAGGAGGACCGCCAGGCTGCTAAATCCAGCCGGATGAAACAGCATCTAGGCTTCCCTAAAGCCAAAGCACAGGCAAATGTCCACGTAGTAGAGGATTATGCCACTGATACTCTAATGACAGCCTCTGCAGACAGAATACCATAAACTGAAACACATAAGCTTGAAAAGCAAATTGCTAAGTTGCAAACACAAATGGCTTCTCTGAAAGCATCCCTAACTACTAACTCAAGTCAGAATCATGCTAAACCAAGTAAGAGACTGAAGTCAAACCCCAAGACCTCTGTTGAGGAAAACTCAGAATCAAAATTCACTAAACGACCCTGGCCAGGATACTGCTTCAAGTGCGGTGAGGATGGGCACATCGCGCCCTCCTGCAGCAATGACTCAAATCCTGGACTTGTTGAGAAGAAACGTGTTTTAAACAAAAGCAGCAGGTCTGGGACGAGCAAAATTAACAACATTTAAACTGAAATTAGTTCCTGATACGGGACTGTCAGGGACTGAAGGGAGACCAAAATGTCCCCAAGGAAAATCTCTTAAAAAAGTATCTGTCCAGTCACACAGAACCGAGAATCAACCCCAATTCCTTAAAGGACTTATTGGTCAAAAATGTACAGCTAATGTTATGGTGTCAGGAGTGAACTGTAATTGTGTCCTGGACACTGGGTCTCAAGTGACCACTGTTTCAGCTTCCTTTTATGAGAACAATTTGTCTGAGCACCCCATTCAATCTTTTGACAGCCTCGATGTTGAAGGCGCAAATGGGCTAAATGTTCCATACTTGGGTTATGTGCCTATCAGCCTGAAGTTTCCAAAAAACTTTGTAGAAACAGAACCTGAAATTTTCACCCTAGCATTAGTAATTCCGGATCTGCGCAGTAGCAGCGACATACCTGTACTGATTGAAACAAATGCTTTGGATGTCTTATATGATGAACATTGTCACGGCAGAAGGCCCAATGACTTATCTCCTGTTTATGGCTATAGAACACACTGAGGCTGAGGAAGGAGGTTAGCTCAACTGGAAGAATTGGCTTGTTGACTCTGAAAGGCAAAGCCCAGAATGTGATACCTGCTCAAGGAAGAGTCCTTCTTGAAGGGTACGTTAAGGCCAACACGGCCAGCGATTTTGCTGTTATCGAGCAGCCAGTAATGTCCACCTTACCTGGAGGAGTCTTCGTGGAGTGCTGTCTTGTGACTCTGCCCAAGCAGAATCCTTACAAGCTATCTGTGTGGGTTAGAAATGAATCAGAGCATAACATAACTTTACCCGCACATTGTATTATTGCTGAACTCTACACTCCTGAGATAATTCACGATAATTCATCTGCCTCAAGGGAAGATGCTGCTTCGGTGAAATGTTGTGCCGTCTCTTCTCAGCCAGTTCATGAAGATGACAAGTCCAGTTTAACAATTGATTTCAGTGATTCTCCTCTCTCAAAAGAGTGGAAAGATAGGGTAACTCAGAGTTTGACTGCTTATGCAGAAGTCCCGCCCCATTCACCCTAATGACTATGAAGCAGTGAGAAAACATCTGCAGGCCCTCCTTGACGCTGGTGTGATTCGTGAATCGGAGTCACCTTACTCTTCTCCGATTGTAGTTATTCGGAAGATGAATGGGGACATCCGACTTTGAATTGATTATAGGAAACTAAACATAGTGACGATTCGAGATGCTTATGCACTTCCCAACCTTGAAGAAGCTTTCTCCACGCTTGCCGGTTCCAGGTGGTTTTCGGTAATGGATCTTAAGTCTGGTTATTACCAGATCGAAATGGAAGAGTGTGATAAGGCCAAGACTGCTTTTGTGTGCCCCTTAGGGTTTTATGAGTTTAATCGTATGCCCCAGGGCATCACAAATGCACCTAGCACCTTCCAAAGGTTAATGGAGAAGTGTATGGGCAGTCTCAATCTCAAGGAAATGCTAGTATTTTTAGATGATGTAATAGTTTTCTCAAGCACATTGGAAGAACACGAAGCTAGGCTACTACGTGTGCTTCAGCAGTTGAGAGAGTATGGCTTGAAACTTTCTCCATCCAAATGTAATTTCTTCCAAACTTCTGTGCGCTATTTAGGCCACATAGTTTCCAATAAAGGAGTGGAGACTGATTCAGAGAAGGTCAGCGCTCTCCGCACATGGCCTAGACCACAAACTCTCAAAGAACTGAAGTCATTCCTAGGCTTTGCAGGATATTATCGCCGATTTGTGAAGGACTTTTCAAGAATAGTAAAACCTTTAACCCCCTGGGGTCCAAACACGCGTATATGCGTTTTGTGGCAGTTTCAATTACTCCGTCATTTCTGATTGTACAGATAAAAGCAGTACATCAATCGAATCTGTAAAGGGTCTACTTTTATTTGTATATACTCACAAAACCAAAAAAATATTGTGATTTTACAAAATAAAGAAAACAAAAAGGGTGTGCTGTCTGCCGCGTTGATCTCCGTGATCTTCATTCAGAAACGTGTCATTAAAATAGACTATAACTCAGCCAATACACAACACAGAGACATGAGCAATATATCTAGAGGAAGCTTGATATCTATACTTTCAAATGAAGTAATGTAATATCGAAATCAAATATTCTGTGATAAAGTAATCCGTATGAAACCAACACGATGTCCAGTCTCTCTTGTCTGCTTCATTAGTTTTAATTAGATCCCGCCCAAGAGCTATTCTCTTTTCATATTCAAATCGTCCACGTGAGGGCGCCGCGCCAAACAGTAAACAAAGGAGAAGGCAGTCTCTTTTCTTTCAAGTTAGTCCTTTCTGGAAGAAGACGGGCTGTCAGGACTCAGGAATAAAACTTACTTCAGAAGATGAACATTATATGAGACACAGCGTGAACCAGCAGAGGAGATATTTACACAAGTTTTTTTTTTATTAGCCTGCTTGTTAGTTGTTACTGTGACAGAATGTGCACACATTTTGCCAGTTAAGACTTTTTGCCAACTGTATTTCCTGACTACAGCAAGTGAAACATTATAAAGTATGTTTCATTTCACTGCATCTAAATGTCTCATGTCTCATGAGGCACGCTTTTGTAATAACGCCGAAAAGAATGTAAAATTCTCCGTCAGTTTTGATCATACAAATACAACCAATACATCATTCGAAACTGTAGAGTGTATATTTTTATTTGTATACACTGTGCTTTTATGAAAATAAGAAAACAGACAGGGCACGCGCTCTGCCTTCACTGTCTCTGTTATATCTTTTCACAGACACATAAATGAAACAACCTAAATCTCAGTGATTACGTGCCTCACAAACATAATACATATACGTGTAGAAGGCTTGAAATGTTTACGTTTACATATACCAATTCAAATAAAAAACTAATATTCTCTTTTTAAGTAATCTGTATGAAAGGTAGAAGATGTGTGGTTTCTCCTGTATCACTTCATTACAAACCTCACACCTGTATTTATCTTGCACTGTTTTTATTTACACCTAACTGTTATACACCTATGCTATACACTTACCAGTCAAAGGTACTTTTTTAAAGAAAAATAATTATCTAATTTTGTGAAATAGGTTTACTATGTAAAAAAAACTGGCAGTGTATGTATTTTCTCCATGTTAGCTCTGTCTTTGTCAGATCACTGTGTTGCTCACATCTACTTGTTTTCTTTGCAGTTTCTGCTGTTCCCTGTTTTCCTGTGTTTAAGTTTCCTGCGAGTGATTTGGATATAGCACCCACGACATCTTGACTTCTGTGTTGTTTATTACTTTTGTTCCTAATAAAAAGTTTAACTGCACTCACAAGTGAATCTCAAGTTATTTTACGTGATAGTTACATATATTCAAAATACGCTTCAAACAAAATATATATTTATTTTGTCCTTTCATTTTTCCTTTATTCTTTCTGTTGTTTCCTCTTAGTCAACATCCGACTGAATGGCTCATTATGCGGCTCATTATGCAGGTCTTTGTCTTCTCAGGTGTAAATCACAGCATTATTCATGATCATTCACGCCTTCTCGCATACAGCCATTCAAAACAAAAAGTGTCTTCAAAAATGTAAATCTATATACTGTTTTGTGAAAACAAGTGAACTAGATAATTTTTACATAATTTGGTAGAAAAAAACCAAGCCTACCACATCCAATTCTCGAAAGTCCCGAGAACAAATATTCTGTATGTGTTAGATGACCTTATTTCAGTGACTCCAAAAATTTAGTTTTTCACTATGCACGCATAAACGTTGTTTTCTCAAAAACTTAAAAATGTACATTCATGCTGCTTACATATTTTTGTTGTCCAATTAGTGCTAATTACAATGTATTTAGATTTAGGATATTAATATGTTTTTAACATACTGAAAAAAGCACAAATGTCAAGGCATGTCAAAACTTTTTCCAGGGCCCCAAAACACCCTCAGACCCCAGAGGGTTAAATGACCTCACAAAAGGCTATCCACCTTTCCTGGCGGCCTCACAGTACTTTGGAGGATGATCATGTTTCCCTAGAGGAAAAAGAGAGAATGAAACTGTTTGCCTCTCACCATTTGTCTTCATCTCTTGATCAGCAAGACGTACCATTCGACACCGTTTGTGCCTTGTACCACCGTCATCTTTTGCATGAGGCTGATAACAACTTGCCTTCCATTACCTTAGTGGAATCCCTTGCCCTTCATGCAGATGCCGTGCCCTATGAATATGAAGACACAGGACTAGGGTTTCCCACAATACCCACGTACACAGAGGCAGAGCTTCAACATCATCAGAGATCTGATCCAGTCATCGGTCCTGTTGTCAAAATTCTGGAGTCTGGAGAAAAAGCCAACCCCAGCCTCGGCTCAGAGTCTTTGGAGCTTAAGCTTCTGCTTAAGGAATGGAAACGGCTGGAATTGAAAAATGGTCTTCTTTATAGAACCCGTTTGTCCCATGATGATCTCTTTTACCAGTTTGTAGTTCCCAAGCCCCTGAGAACCACCATTCTCCAGTGCCTCCATGATGATATGGGGCACACTAGATTTAGTTCGGTCAAGATTCTACTGGCCTAAAATGGCCGTAGATGTAAAAAGCAAGATAAAGACATGTGGACGTTGTTTCCGCAGAAAAACACCACCAGAAAAGTCAGCACCTCTTGTTAATATCCAAACATCTCGCCCTATGGAACTAGTATGCATGGATTATCTTTCTTTGGAACCCGATAGTCACAACACTAAAGACATCTTGGTCATTACCGATCATTTTACCAAATATGCTGTTGCGATTCCAACGAAAGATCAAAAAGCTTGTACAGTCGCAAAATCACTATGGGAGCAATATTTTGTGCATTACGGGTTTCCAGAGCGCATACTTAGTGATCAGGGTAGGGATTTCGAGTCTGAGCTTATTAAAGAACTTTGTGTTCTGGTGGGTATCACAAAAGTGCGCACCAGTCCCTATCACCCGAGGGGTAACCCGATGGAGCATTTCAATCGGACCCTTCTTGGTATGTTGGGCACCCTTAGTGACAAGAAGAAAAGTCACTGGCGTGACTATGTAAAGCCCCTAACTCATGCATACAATTGTACCAAGAATGAGGTTACTGGGTTCAGCCCCTATGAGTTATTGTTTGGGCGCCAGCCTAGACTTCCAGTAGACATTGCGTTCTGCTTGCCTGTCAGGAATGGTGCTCCTAAATCACATTCTCAATATGTGAAGAATTTGAAAGCTCGACTTGAAGAAAGCTACCAGATTGCTAACTAAATTCTCAGAAGGTGGCTGAACGAAACAAGCGGCACTTTGACAAAACTGTGAGAGAGTCAACGCTGGAGGAAGGCGATCAGGTGCTGGTGAGAAATGTTCGTTTGCGGAACAAACACAAGCTCGCCGATAAGTGGGAGTCCAGTGTCTATAAAGTTCTGAAGAAGATGGGAGATTTGCCTGTGTACACCGTACAACCTATAGATGGAGACGGGCTCCTCAGAACTCTACATAGAGACCTTTTGCTCCCTTGCGGTGACTTGTGTGAGCCAGAGGAATTTGAACAGTATAAGCCAAAGGTCCAAAGGCCACGAACTAGACGTAGTCCACCTCAGCCCCATGAGGTTGGCTCTGACTCAGAGGATGATTTTCAGTTCTACCCTATCCAGCTGCCTGTTGTTCCAGAAGAGAGGTTGGTCCAAACTTATGACATCCCAAAGACATCAACATCCACAGTAACACCAGATCTACCGTTAACCTCTCAGCTTCGAGATGAGCCACCTACCGACCACTGTGTGTTGACTGAGGAATCTATAGTGGTGCCAGAAGATCCTAATGGGAACCCACATACTGAAAAACTCACCACCTTAACGGATGTGATGCCTGAAACTCCAGTTGTTACTGTTGATGGCAATGATGAACCATGTGTTATACTGGAAAGTGGAGGGAATGAGGTTGTTACTGAAGTTCAGCGAGATGATGATTTGAATGCTGCAGTAACTGATACAGAAACAGACAACCAAGACACTGTTCTGCATATCACTAACTTGAACAATACAATCGCTGATACAGAGCATAATGAAAGAGAGCACACTGGAAATGTTACACATACAGAAACAACTGACACCACTCGTAGATCTGAGCGAACACGACGACCTCCTGGTCGTTTTTACTACCCTGAGTTAGGAAAACCCTTAATCTCTTTTGCTCAGGGTCTCTTAGAAAGCTTTACTCGAGCACTTGACCATTTAATGATTATGATATTTCTCCTATGCATGTCCTCTAGACTCAAGCATAGGTCAAGCATGAAGGGACTCATGCAGAGTCAAGGGGGGAGAGTGTAACCCCTATAAAATTAGGGATACTAAGTCAGAGGTAGTAGTATATAATTTCCTATAGAGGGCGCTCTACTCCTTCTAATAGAGTGGAGCATAGAATAAGCAAGAGTTTCGTTTCTTTTTCCTGTCAACGATTCTTCCTGAACGTGCATGCAGATGGGCTCCTGAGTTTATATGTTTAAATACTGCAAAGTTAGTTTTACATCTTGAGTTTATTATTGTATTTAATTACTATATTGTTTACTACTTGGATTTTCATTTGGACATTGAATGAAGCACTTTTCATTCGAAGTGGTTTTGGTCAACTTTGGTTAATCTCCGGTGAGTGAGCAGATTTTGCTAGTTCTGTTTTAGCTAGCTACTTAGATGGGATAGAATTGTCTTCTTGCTTAAAATATGACATCTTCCTATCAAAACCAATCGGGGTATTAGAGAATTCAATGTTTTAACTCGACTTTGGTACATAGTATCATAGTTACGAGAGCAACCAATGTTGTTTCCGACAGTGTTCGCACTTTTATTTTCATGCATGACGTGTTAAAGAAACAATTTGCTGGTAAACAGCGGGATACATATATTTGAGTTATGTTGTAAGCATTGCTTTATTTGGTTTACGTCTGAGTGACTCATTTCAAGCAAAATAGCAATTAGAACGGGGTCAAGATGCAGATGTATTTATTTTGAATAAGCTATAAAAAGGGAATAATGCAATTTCATCTTCATTAAAAAGACGTGTTTTAGAGAACGAATGTAAAACACTGTTAGTGAATATCTTTTGTTGTTGTTTATTGTTTTTGATTTATGTAATACATTTACATACAATTATAAAATGTAATATAAGTGCATCTATAGTAACTGGATACACTGATTGTACTTTAAAAGACTAAAAATAAGTTAATGAGGTCTCATGTTAAGAACAGAACATTTATTTCTTCTACACTTTGTGTAGATTGGTTTTTTGAGTTATCAGGAAAAATGGAGATGGCGAGCCCAGCCCAGTGAAATTGTGTGACGACCTTGAAAGTGGTGTGGCCAGCCGCGAGATTCGTCACCGAGAGAGCCTGATTGTTTTGATTCGTCCATCAAAACTGCAGATAAGATCATCAACCTGGTTCATCTACATTGGTAGGAATACTTAGTGCACTCAACGCATCTACAATTGAGGAGCAGAACTTCCTTTTTGTTGGAATCCATACATTCCTTCAAGGAACTAATCATTTTATGGAATCTATGCACACACTGGCATAAGGAACTGTTCTTTGGACTCTGACTAATTCATACCAGGACAAAGAACTGAAATTAGACAGGATTTTGTTGATTTGTTATTTATTATTTTGAAGAGCTCTTCGTTTTATTTCATTGTTTATATACCCAGTTAAGACTGTGCCTTTTCATTGTTGTTGTGTGGCAATAAACTGGTTAATTGTTCAACTGACTCCCTCTCCTTCAAGCCACCCCTGTTCGAGCCTAGGTAGATGTTAGTGGTTATATCAATGGTCTAGGACTAAAGGCGCTACACAAGTCATAGTCATACAGCTCCATAATATGGGTAGCCTATTTTAACTGATCTCGATCATGTTTTCAACAATCCGACATGCGCTCAGTGAAATGTTCTTTTGGTTGTTAATAATAATCTGTGCGGTAACTGCTTAAATCATGGTTGCTGCTTATAAAACGATTAAATATTTTATCATCTTTGAAGGTTCCTGTTGCGAAGAGCCGTAAAAGCTTTAAGAAATGTTTGTTCCAATGTGTGACTCGAAAAGCAGGTGAGTCTGACGCACAAAATTTTATTTCCCACTCCGTTGAAATAACATGCGCTGTGTGTCACGAATTGAGTCGTCCTGTCATTTTTCTTGCACTACACATCATGGACTTTATTCCCCACAAGGCACTGCACTAATCACTGCATTCACCTGCTCCCTGTTTCTCACTGCACTGATCACTGCTCACACCTGCAGCTCATTCACACACACACACTCACACACACACACACACACACACACACACACACACACACACCTGCAGCTCATCACACGGACAGCTTATATGCCACTCACACACACAGCTTCTTCGCAAAGTCTTGTATTGCCCCGGCTACATTCTGAGCGTTTCTTTCCCGTATTTGATTCCCTGTGTTTTTGATTCCTGGACTCCCTCTTGTGTATGATTCTCGCTGCCAGCCCCGACCTTCTGCCTGTGTTTGATCACGATTTCTGCCTGCCCCTTTGTGTTTGTTTGCCTGAATAAAATGCTGCAAATGGATCCGCACGTCTCAGTCCATCCTTATGACAGATATCGTTCCTCATGGTCGTAATTCCGAGCATTTCTTCCCGTGTTTGTTTTCCCGTGTGTGTGATTCCTGGACTCCCTCCCGTGTTTGATTCTCGCTGCCAGCCCCGACCTTTCTGCATGTTTTTTGACTATGATTTCTGCCTGCCCCTTTGTGTTTGTTTGCCTGAATAAAATGCTGCAAATGGATCCGCACATCTCAGTCCGTCCTTGTGACACTATGACTGTAATATATGTTTTGTCTGTAATGTTTTACGGTCGTCCTGACGCGTGACTGGAAAACCAAAATGTTGCCAAACGTTGGATTTATAAGAGGTTTCAGCCATACTCATGTTGCTCTACTAATATTCAGTTTCATTTTTTGAGATTTCTGCATCTGCAATGTAAGCACAAGCAGCGCTGTTGCAGAGTATGAGACGTCGGCAGCTCAACCAATAGGATTAGACTGTCGTCATGTCGTAAATGTATCGTAATCACTCTAAGATACATATCGTATCATTTTTGCATCGCGAAATATCGTACTACAAAATATCATTACACCCCTAACATTAATGTTTGTGAACACTTTACTAATAGTTTTGTGGATTTGTATCATTCTTGTGTGATTCTTTTTATCCAGTTTTGTTACTTCACATTGATGTTGATACTGAGCACTATTCATAGGTGAAAGATTTGCAGTTGCATGTGAATATGTACCATAAGGTGCATTCCTTTTCTTTCACACAGTAAATCACTCTGTACAGTGTTGCCTAATACTAGTCTAGGCAGAATTATTCAGAAATCCAATTGACTAAAAACTTACACCCACATTTATCTCTCATTAAATAAGGAATGCAGTATTTCAATACAGAAGATATCTATACAAACAAACATGCCAGATCTTTGTATTTGAGAACGGTTTTATGAGCTTTCGAAACACTATGTATACTGATGAACCAATGTGTTTTTTTTAGAAAAGGCCCACAGAACCTTCAAGATTTGAAGACCAAAATCACACCTGAGCAATGTACACGTCTAGTTTTTCCATACAGGTGGTGTCTTGAAGCTGTCATTGCAAACAAAGGCTTTTGTACAAAGTATTAAATACATTTCAGCAGTTCATTACTTTTTCCCTGTGTCATTCCATTTTATTACACGTAACTTCATTTCTGAAAGTATTTGTTTTGTTTTATTTGATCAGACCTACACACACCAGCAGTGAAGAGACCAAACAAAGATGGCTGCAGTACCGTTTTTCTGAATTTGTGTTTTCAATCAAACAATAATCTGAAGAATCCTGCCTAAACTAATATTTTTCTTTTGAAGAATGCATTAAGAGTCTAATCTACTTTAAATAGCAAAATTGTGGGCTTTAATTGTACTTTGTGGAGGTTTGTGGCTTCAAGAGATCTTTGGGCCTAATAGGCCTTGTTGACCAAACCATGCCACCCAAGGCTACAATCAACAGCACCGAGGAATATGTGACCATGATGCGAGTGTAATTTTGACGAATTGATAAGCTTTCAGGCATTAATAGGACATTTTGATTGGACTTAAAAAATACAAGAAAGCAATAAATAACGCTACGCAAACTTTAAGAAACATGTATTCAGAAGCAATATGTATTAATTTCTACCAGAAGTAATATTAACCACACTCACTTTCTCTTGCTCAGAGCCTGTAGTTGTCATGGATTGGTCAGGTTCTGCACCCACAATCACGCCCAGATCACCATCACCTGAGTATTGATTCATGTACACCTGCACTCAATCATCCTCCTCACACAAAAGCCACTCTCCACACACCACTCATTGTCCGGGCTCGTTCTAGCGAAAGCGGACTGCTAGTGTCTCTCTACGAGTCTCACTATCTGAAAAACTTACCTGATTGTACTTACCTAAACTCTGTCTCGTTCCAGTCTTCCCAAAGTTCCAGTCTTCTGTGTCTTCCCAGTTCCAGTCGTCAGTGGTGTGTGGCCGTAAGCTGACTTCCACGTCAGCGGAGGATTGTGGATTCACGGACTCTTCAGAATTCCTCCGTCAGTCGTTCTTGGAATCCACCCGTCTCGCCACCTGAAAAGAAAAGGATCAGTTACTCACTTCACGTTTCAGCCCGGCTCAAAAACCTTCCCCTCAAGTCATACTCACCATCTCAGGATCTCCTCTCACCTTCGGCACTGCTGCTTTTAAAATAAGCATTACCTGGACTTATACTTACCTTGTTGTCCTGTCTGCTTCATAACAGTAGTATGGTCATTACACTGTTGTGAGCTTTGAAATTAGAAACGCAGAGACAGAGAAGCAACTTTAGATGTAAGAGGATGTTAAAGGGGTCCTTTATGCTTTTTATTTTTTTTTTTTAAATTTTAGCCAGTGTGTATGTTTGGGCATACAAAATATTATCTACGAAGTTACAAATCCTCAAATCTGGCCCACAAGATCCATTTTCCTGCAAAGTTTAGCTCTAACCCTAATTAAACACACCTGAGCATGCAAATCCAGGCCAATCAATCATTAGAGAATCACAGCTAGGTGAGTTTGATCAGGGTTGGAGCTAAACTCCAGTGGCCCTCTAGGGTAAGATTTGAGTAACCCTGAACTAAAGTGTCCGCAAACACATGCATTGACTAGAGTGACAGTCATCAATGGTCGCGTTGGAGCCGTGCCTGTCACGGTTGAGTAAAGGGGTCTGGGTCCAAATGCAGGGTAAGAAATGATTTTAATATAATTAAGCACAAATAAACAAACAAAAGGCCAACACGGCACAAAACTAAACATAAACTGAAACACAAAATAAACAAGATCAAGAACAGAATCAAAGCCAGGAATTCAGGAACACAAAAGAACATCAAAAACACAAGACAATGCAGCCAGGATGAGTAGTGGGAAATGAGTGTTCTTATAGACCAGATGTGATTGTGAACAGGTGTGCATGTAATCAGTGATAACAACTAGACAGGAGTGTACAATTAGGGATGTGTGTGCAGGGAAGGGAAAACAGCGACCTCAGGTGGCTGAGGGGAGCCCCACAGCCCAGATCATGACACTACCCCCTCCCCACGGAACGGCTCCCAGACGTTCCACAAGTCTGGAGGGTGGAGGAACGGGGGAAGGCAAATCAGGGGGAGGGACGGCGGGCCAGGTCCGTGCAGCGCAGTCACCGCCGCGTCAGGAACAGAAAGCACGGTTGCCGCAGTGTCAGGAACATAGATTGCGGTCTCCGGCGCGTCAGGCATGGAGATAGCGTTCACCGCCGCGTCAGGAGCAGAGAGAGCGGTCACCGCCGCGTCAGGAGCAGAGAGAGCGGTCACCGCCGCGTCAGGCACGGAGATAGCGTTCACCGCCGCGTCCGGAGCAGAGAGAGTGGTCAGTGCCGCGTCAGGAGCAGAGAGAGCGGTCACTGCCACATCCGGAGCAGAGAGAGCGGTCACTGCCACGTCCGGAGCAGAGAGAGCGGTCACCGCCGCGTCAGGAGCAGAGAGAGCGGTCACCGCCGCGTCAGGAGCAGAGAGAGCAGTCAACGCCGCGTCCGGAACAGAGAGAGCGGTCAACGCCGCGTCAGGAGCAGAGAGAGCGGTCAACGCCGCGTCAGGAGCAGAGATAGCGGTCACCGCCGCGTCCGGAACAGAGAGAGCGGTCACCGCCGCGTCCGGAACAGAGAGAGCGGTCACCGCCGCGTCCGGAACAGAGAGAGCGGTCAACGCCGCATCAGGAGCAGAGAGAGCGGTCACCGCCGCGTCAGGAGCAGAGAGAGCGGTCACCACCGCGTGAGGAACAGAGAGAGCGGTAACCGCCGCGTGAGGAACAGAGAGAGTGGATGCCGCCGCCTTCCCACGAAACTCTGTCTCCACCCCCACCGCAAAGAAGGGGCGCCTTCGCAAATCCTCTGCAACACGGGCGTCCATCGCCAGGCAGGCGTAGATATATTCAAAGCGCGCTGCCGACGCCGCCTCAAAGGACATCCCCTCCGTGTTGGGAGCAGAGGGAATGGTCGCCGCCCCGACCGCCGCCTCAAAAAAAAAATTCTTCCCCGCTGGACCCATTTGTGCTGGCTGCATTCTGTCACGGTTGAGTAAAGGGGTCTGGGTCCAAATGCAGGGTAAGAAATGATTTTAATATAATTAAGCACAAATAAACAAACAAAAGGCCAACACGGCACAAAACTAAACATAAACTGAAACACAAAATAAACAAGATCAAGAACAGAATCAAAGCCAGGAATTCAGGAACACAAAAGAACATCAAAAACACAAGACAATGCAGCCAGGATGAGTAGTGGGAAATGAGTGTTCTTATAGACCAGATGTGATTGTGAACAGGTGTGCATGTAATCAGTGATAACAACTAGACAGGAGTGTACAATTAGGGATGTGTGTGCAGGGAAGGGAAAACAGCGACCTCAGGTGGCTGAGGGGAGCCCCACAGCCCAGATCATGACAGTGCGTAGACGTGTGCAGTGGTAAAAGTTTAAGTAAAAGCCTCCTCTAACGATCCGGTTTGTTTTTGTAAAAAAAATCCATATTTAAAACATTAGAATCACTTCAATCTAGCTTGCGTTCACAGTCGTACATGGAAATTGCTGCTTTGGGAAGGGGCGTGGCAGGACTGAAACACCGTCTAAACCGTTCACCAATCGCGGTGTTGAGGGATTGCTAACCAATCACAACACATTTTGGTTTTTGGAAGGCGGGCCTTCATCAAACCCTGATCTAATCGAGCCATTTGTGCCAGCCTGGGGAGAAAGCTTTCGTAATAATGTAAATTATGTGAAAAATAATGCATTTTTCGAACCACCAAGCGTGACAGCATGTCCTACACTGTAAAAAGTAATTTGTAGGGGAAGCAGGAGCCCACCAGGGCGGGGCAGACAGAGCGGGAGCCAACCAGGGCGGCGCAGACAGAGTGGGAGCCCACCAGGGCGGCTTAGACGGAGCGGGAGCCCACCAGGGCGGCTTAGACGTAGCGGGAGCCCACCAGGGCGGAGCGGACGGAGCAGGAGCCCACCAGGGCGGAGCGGACGGAGCAGGAGCCCACCAGGGCGGAACAGGAGGCGCAGAAGCCCTCCAGGGCGAAACAGGAGGCGTAGAAGCCCTCCAGGGCATTGCCAGAGGTACAGGAGCCCTCCAGGGTGGAACAGGAGGCCCAGAAGCTCTCCAGGGCGGGACAGGAGGCGCAGAAGCCCTCCAGGGCAGAACAGGAGGCGCTAGAGCCCTCCAGGATTGAACAGGGAGCCGCATCATGGACTTGGACCTGGGTAGAGCAGGGATAGAGGAAGCAGACAGAACAAGGAGAGAAACAGAGAGTTCACAGGGGAACGCCACCTCCATAGGAGGTTCTACAGCGGGTGCTGACACCTCTGGAGGCAATGGCGCAGCTTTTCGAAGCGGTGAGATCTCTGGAAGGCTGGGCGGAACCAGCGGAGACTCTGGAAGGCTGGGCGGAACCACCGGAGACTCTTGACCTGCCTCGGACTGTAAAGCCGGGTCCTGGCTTGACTCAGGATGTGAGGTCGGGCCCTGGCTTGATTCAGGATGTGAGGTCGGGTCCTGGCTTGACTCAGGATGTGAGGTCGGGTCCTGGCTTGACTCAGGATGTGAGGTCGGGTCCTGGCTTGACTCAGGATGTGAGGTCGGGTCCTGGCTTGACTCAGGATGTGAGGTCGGGTCCTGGATTGACTCAGGATGTGAGGTCGGGTCCTGGCTTGACTCAGGATGTGAGGTCGGGTCCTGGCTTGACTCAGAAAGTGATGCTGCTTGGCTTGACTCAGAAAGTGCAGCTGCTTGACTTGACTCAGACAGTACAGTTGCTTGACTTCACTCAGACAGTGAAGTAGTGTCTTGACTTGGTTCAGGAAGTGAAGTTGTGTCTTGGCTTGGCTCGGAGGGAACAGCTGAGACTTGACTTGGCTCGGAGGGAACGGTTGAGACTTGACTTGACGTTGAAGGAGCGGCTGTGACTTGGCTTGGCTCTGAGGAATTAGCTGTTTGACTTGACTCGGAGTGCTGCTTGACTTGACTCAGGGGGTGCTGCTTGACCTGACTCAGGGGGTGCTTCTTGACCTGACTCAGGGGGTGCTGCTTGACCTGACTCAGGGAGTGCTGCTTGACTTGACTCAGGGGGTGCTGCCTGACCTGACTCAGGGAGTGCTGCTTGACCTGACTCAGGGAGTACTGCTTGACTTGACTCAAGGGGTGCTGCTTGACTTGACTCAGGGAGTGCTGCTTGACCTGACTCAGGGAGTGCTGCTTGACTTGACTCAGGGGGTGCTGCTTGACCTGACTCAGGGAGTGCTGCTTGACTTGACTCAGGAACCACGGCTGCAACGTGACTTGACTTGATAGGAACAGCAGCTGGAACTTGACCTGACTTGACAGGAACAGCAGCTGCAACTTGACTTGACTTGACAGGAACAGCAGCTGGGACTTGACTTGACAGGAGCAGTGACTGTGACGTGACTTGACTTGACAGGAACAGCAGCTGGAACTTGACTTGACTTGACAGAAACAGCAGCTGTAACGTGACTTGACTTGACAGGGACAGCAGCTGTAACTTGACTTGACAGGAACAGCAGCTGGTACTTGACTTCATTTGACAGGAGCAGTGACTGTGACGTGACTTGACTTGACAGGAACAGCAGCTGGAACTTGACGTGACTTGGGTGTGACTTGGTTGACATGGCGTTAGCGGTCTCTGGCTTGGCTGACGTAACGTTAGCGGTCGTTGGCTTGGCTGATGTGGCGCTAGCGGGTGCTGGCTTGGCAGGCATGACGTTAGTGGCCACTGGCTAGGCATGCGCTGCCTGTAAGAGACCGACTGTTCTTGCTGACAGCAGTGGTGGGTCCTCCAAGCTGGATATTAATCTTTGATAAGTCACGGTAACACGAGGATCTGATGCTGCAGCCACCCTTTTGATGACTAGCTCGGGTATGGCACCCATCTTGGGTGCAGATTTAGGCGTGGTGGCAGCCATCTTGGGAGCAGACTCTGACTTGGCGACGGCCATCTTGACCGGGAACTTAGGAACGGAGGCCATCTTGGTGACAGGCTTTGGCATGGCAGTCCTCTTGCAAAGAGACTTCGGCGCGGCGGCTATCTTGCAAACAGGCTCTAGTAGGCCGGCCATCTTGTGGACAGGCTCTGAAAGGGCGGCCATCTTGCGCTGTGGCTCTGGGCTAGCAGACAACTGGTGCTGTGGCTCTAGCCTGGCAGACATCTTGTGCTGAGGCTCTGGGCTAGCAGACATCTTGAGCTGTGGCTCTAGGCTGGCAGACATCTTGTGCTGAGGCTCTGGGCTAGCAGACATCTCGTGCCGTGGCTCCTCTAAAACACCCAGAGTTAACGGAGAGCCACATAGCAATAACGCATACTGCATACAGTCCTGTAGCGAGCAGTTAAATTCCCCTCCAGGCAGCATTGATTTGGCAGGTTCATTAAGTCCAGAACGAAATAAGGCCTTAAGCCACGCTTCATCGTAAAATGGTATTTGAGATGAACACTTACGGAACTGGTGAACATATTCCTCAATGGGGAGATTTCGCTGTCGTAGGAGCAGAAGGGTCCGTGTATCATCTGATCATTCAGTTATTCCACTTAATCTGGCAAACGAAAAATAGGCAAAACAGGTTGATATTTCATTTTTGGGTTTTTCTGAATGAGCCAAAACATGACAGCTGATTTCTTTTTTCCGTTTTTCAGCTCGAAACCAAAAATACAATAAAAAGGAAAACCAAAACTAAATAATACGGCTAAATTACGTTTTTCTTTATTTTCAGTTTTTGCTGTGTTTTACCGCTTTGCGCATGCGCAATGAATAGCGGCGTAAAAGCCTGTCATCATTTGTGGTACACTATAATGTAAAGATATGTATTCGTTGTTTTAAATTAATCATTACTATTAATAGGCCTAACTTAGGATGTTTTTATTAAATTGTGAAGACATAATACAGCTTCCGTCGTATTAAAAACATTTCATGACCTTACACCCATTATTTTTTCTTACCTAAAAAGACGGGTATATAATGCGTGTTGTCAACAAATTACACTAACCAGTCTCTCCAGGATTTCACGATTTTTTTTTTTTTGTGATTTTTTTTTTTTTTGCGATTTATTTTATTTATTTATTTATTTATTAATAATTTTGTTTTTGTTTTGTTTTGTTTAATAGGCAATATAGGCAAAACAGGTTGATATTTCATTTTTGGGTTTTTCTGAATGAGCCAAAACATGACAGCTGATTTCTTTTTTCCGTTTTTCAGCTCGAAACCAAAAATACAATAAACAGGAAAACCAAAACTAAATAATACGGCTAAATTACGTTTTTCTTTATTTTCAGTTTTTGCTGTGTTTTACCACTTTGCGCATGCGCAATGAATAGCGGCGTAAAAGCCTGTCATCATTTGTGGTACACTATAATGTAAAGATATGTATTCGTTGTTTTAAATTAATCATTACTATTAATAGGCCTAACTTAGGATGTTTTTATTAAATTGTGAAGACATAATACAGCTTCCGTCGTATTAAAAACATTTCATGACCTTACACCCATTATTTTTTCTTACCTAAAAAGACGGGTATATAATGCGTGTTGTCAACAAATTACACTAACCAGTCTCTCCAGGATTTCACGATTTTTTTTTTTTGTGATTTTTTTTTTTTTTGCGATTTATTTTATTTATTTATTTATTTATTAATAATTTTATTTTTGTTTTGTTTTGTTTTGTTTATTTATTTATTTATTTATTAATACTTTTGTTTTTGTCATATCGTTCCCTTCTGGAGCTATTACAAGTGCGAAGCTGTTGCTTTTTGAGTTTCGATTGAGCCATTTTGCGTGCGGGCGAGACATTCGCGGCTCACTGAGCCTAGGAGGCGTCCCTAGCTTTTATCATTGAAGCACTGTTTGGTTGTCTATTTAACTGCGTCAGAACAGCTGACGCTGAAGCGTCAGCGGAAGCGTTCAGCCTCCTCGCGTGAAGACCGACGAGAGTAAAGACTGCGACTTTTCCTGCGCGACTTCTCCGAGCAACGACACCGACAACGCACTTAAGTACTCCTCTCCTTTATTTCACTCTTCTTTCTGTCCTCCTCTATCATGTGTTTCCAACTCATTCCGGTGGTCTCTTCACACCGCACTAATATCACACGCACACGTCGACGCAATATTTCTAACCTGCGTCCTATCGACACTTCTTCCACTGAACCTTTCTCTTTCACGGTTGGACTCTGGAACTGTCAATCAGCTGTCAACAAATCTGACTTCATTTCAGCATTTTCTGTGCAATCTGGTTTGAGCATTCTAGGCTTGACTGAGACCTGGATTCGTCCAGAAGACTCTGCAACCCCAGCTGCTCTTTCTAATAACTTTTCCTTCTCTCACACCCCTCGTCAGACTGGAAGGGGTGGGGGGACGGGACTTCTTATTTCTAACAACTGGAAATACTCAACCCATTCTCCTCTATGCAATTATAGTTCATTTGAATCTCATACAATCACTGTAACATCTCCTATCGAACTCCACATTGTGGTAATCTACCGCCCTCCTACTCAACTTGGCATCTTCTTAGAAGAGCTGGATGGGCTGCTGTCCTCGTTTCCAGAGGATGGCAGCCCACTTCTAGTCTTTGGGGACCTCAACATTCACCTTGACAAACCCTATGCTGCTGACTTCAATTCACTTCTAGCTTCATTTGATCTACAACGTGTTATCACTACATGCACTCATAAATCTGGCAACCAACTTGATCTCATTTACATGCGAAATTGTATTTCAGACAATATTGTGGTCAAACCCCTACACATCTCTGACCACTTCTTCATTACATTTGACCTACATCTTGCTACTTGTGCACTCCCAACCCCTCTACCTGTTACTTTTAGAAGAAACCTACGCTCTCTCTCACACTCCCATCTTTCTTCTTTAGTATCCTCCTCCCTTCCCTCTCCTACTCACTTCTCATCCCTGGACACTAATGCAGCAACTGACACCTTATGCTCCACTATTACCTCCTGTCTAGATGCTATATGCCCTCTCTCCTCCAGGCCAGCACGATCTGCTCCGACAACCCCTTGGTTATCCGATGTTCTTCGTGAGCATCGTTCCAAACTTAGGGCAGCTGAGAGAAAATGGCACAAATCTAAGGATCCATCCGACCTCAGTATGTATCGGTCTATGCTCTCATCTTTCGCTACCCAAGTACATACAGCCAAATCTTCATACTTCCACAACAGGATCAACAATTCCCCGGACGCACGCAACCTTTTCAAAACATTTAATACACTGCTTTGTCCCCCTCCACCACCTCCCACAACTTCTATAACAGCTGATGATTTCGCCACATTTTTTACAGACAAAACTACATCGATCAATAATAAGTTCTCAGCTCCACACATACAGGAACTAAAATTGACCACAATCACGGCTGGAACCCCCCACTTCTCCTTCTGTCCTTGCTCGGAGGCAGAAGTAACCAAACTTTTCCTCTCCAGCCATCCGACGACATGTCCTTTAGATCCTATCCCCTCACACCTTCTCCAAGCAATCTCCCCTACAATCCTACCGGCGCTCACACACATCATCAACACATCTCTTCTCACAGGCACTTTTCCCACTACATTTAAGCAGGCCCGGGTAACCCCACTGCTCAAAAAACCTACACTTAACTCCTCACTCATAGACAACTACAGACCTGTCTCCCTCCTTCCATTCATAGCAAAAACACTGGAACGGGCTGTTTTCAACCAGCTATCCTTATTCCTCTCACAGAACAATCTACTGGACTCTAACCAATCAGGGTTCAGAAGTGGCCATTCAACTGAGACTGCGCTACTGTCTGTCACTGAAGCCTTGCGGACGGCAAAAGCTGAGTCCAAATCATCGGTACTCATCTTGCTGGACCTATCTGCAGCTTTTGACACTGTGAATCACCAGATCCTCCTGTCCACCCTCTCAATGCTGGGTAATACAGGGACTTCACTTCGCTGGTTCAAATCCTACCTCTCTGGTAGGTCTTTCAGAGTGGCCTGGGGAGGCGAGGTATCCAAAACTCATCAACTGGTCACTGGGGTTCCTCAGGGTTCAGTTCTTGGACCTCTCCTCTTCTCCATATACACTACATCTCTGGGCCCCATCATACAGGCACATGGCTTCTCCTACCATTGCTATGCTGATGACACACAGCTCTATCTTTCTTTCAAACCAGACGATCCATCGGTAGCTGCACGGATCTCAGGTTGCCTAGCGGATATCTCTGCATGGATGAAGGAACACCATCTACAGCTCAATCTAGCAAAGACGGAACTCCTTATCTTTCCTGCCACTCCATCTCTACAGCATGACTTCTCCATCCAGTTAGGTTCATCAACAATTACCCCATCAACTTCAGCCAGAAATCTGGTGTTATCTTTGACAACCAACTGACTTTTAAAGACCACATAGCTAAGACCGCTCGATCTTGCAGGTTTGCATTGTACAACATCAGAAAGATCAGGCCCTTCCTAACAGAGCATGCTACACAACTCCTCGTCCAGGCCCTGGTCATTTCCAGGCTGGACTACTGCAATGCTCTTTTAGCTGGTCTTCCAGCATGTACAATCAAGCCTCTACAAATGATTCAGAATGCAGCAGCACGACTGGTCTTCAATGAGCCCAAAAAGGCCCATGTCACACCTCTCTTCATATCCCTGCACTGGCTACCGGTTACAGCACGCATCAAATTCAAGACACTGATGCTGGCCTATAGGACAGCCACCGGATCATCACCTGCCTACCTCCATTCACTACTACACATCTACACTCCTTCCAGAAGACTAAGATCCTCTAGTGAAAGACGCCTCATTGTACCACCACAGAGAGGTATTAAATCACTGTCCAGAACATTCTCGTTCAACGTTCCTGCCTGGTGGAATGATCTTCCCACCCCTATCCGGAATGCAGACTCCTTAACAGCTTTCAAACGACTGCTGAAAACCCATCTGTTTCGACACTATCTGACTCAATAAAAAAAAAAAAAAAAAAAAAAAAAAAATCCTCCCTTCTAGCCTGTTTTTCCTCTCTTTCTTGATCTTCTCCTTCTAGCCTGCACTCTTCTAACAACGCCTGATATATGGTATTTTTGAACACTTCCTATGTTGATCTGCCTCCTTAGGATGAATCACTTGTTGTATTCCCAATTGTAAGTCGCTTTGGATAAAAGTGTCGGCTAAATGAATAAATGTAAATGTAAATGTAAATGTAAATTAGGATATCACATTATCATCCCCCGGCAAATCGCACCCATAAATCGCCCCCATCCCCCCGGCAAATCGCACCTATATATACAATATTTATTTATTGCTATTTTCCATCAAGTCAAAAAAAGAGTATGATTTTAATGTTTCTGAATAAATTATATTTTGTACATACATTTTGACCGCTCCCAGCACGATTAGACGCGCAAAAAAAGTGCGGCTGGCATGACGTGTATTTTCTACATATCTTTACATTGTGTACCACAAATGATGACAGGCTTTATGCTGCTATTCATTGCGCATGCGCAAAGCTAAAAATAAAGAAAAACGTAATTTAGCCGTATTATTTCCTGTTTATTGGATTTTGGTTTCGAGCTGAAAAACGGAAAAAACAAATCAGCTGTCATGTTTTGGCTCATACAGAAAAACCCAAAAATGAAACATCAACCTGTTTTGCCTATTTTCCGTTTGCCAGATTAAGTGGAATAACTGAATGATCAGATGATACACGGACCCAGAAGCTGGTCGATTGGGTCCATGTTGTGATGCTGGTGAATAAAGCTGCTGGATCCGGGTGTGACTGATTGTTCTGTAACAATGGGGGTCTGGAGACTGACATGTGGATCCATATGCAAAGCTTTATTAAAAGACGTAGTCAAAACAGGCATGAGTCGAACACCAGCAAACAGGAACAACAAGGGAAATCCGAAAGAATAATCCAGAGACAATCAAAGGTCTCTTGGTAATCCTCTTTCCAATGTCAAAAGTCTTGAGAAATTGTGAATAAGAAGTTTACAAGGAGCGTCAACTATCAAAATTGCGACTTTTGAAGCTGTCCTAAATCTCTAAACCTTGTGGATTATCTGGACCTGAAGGCCTCAAACGAGGCACCATCAGCTGTGCACTCTTGCCACATTGTGGGTACATCTTGGTATGTTAAAGCTTGCTGCATCTAGTACATCGTGGTAAGAAAATGCCTCCCAAACATTCTAAGCTATCCCCATCAGATGATGAACCTGTAACAATGTCTTTGCTCTCCCAGCTACTTGAGCAGCAGAAGGAGTTTTACAAAGAAATGTTACAACAGCAACAAGAAAACTTTAAATGCTTTGTCCAAATGATAATTGAAAGCACAAACAAGCGACTGGATGATGTTATCCGGGATCTCCAGGGGGTAAAAACAAGTCTGGAATTCACTCAAGCAAATGTGGATGTAATGAACAAGGAGCATACGACCATGGAAATTCAGATAAAAGGACTTGAAAATGAACTTAGAAAATCAAAGGAGGAATTAAACAAAATGCCGACAGTGGATTATATGGAGAAACTGGATTACATTGATAACCAGCACAGAAGAAATAACATCTTTGTGGATGGGATTCCAGATGAAAAGGGAGAAAATTGGATTGAATCTGAAAGAAAAGTCAGAACCATCCTGGAAACTAACATGGGTCTAGATGCTAAGAACATTGAATTTGAGCGTGCCCATAGAGTTGGCCACTACCAAGAAGGAGGTAGGCCTAGACAGGTAATTGTTAAACTTCTGCGCTTTAAAGACAAACAGACCATTCTCTCATGCGCAAAGAAATTAAAAGGTACCAACATTTTCATAAATGAAGACTTTTCAGAAGCGGTACAGATAAAGCGGAGAGAACTCCTCCCCGAACTGAAGGCTGCACGTAGCAGGGGAGAAATAGCCAGTTTAAGGTATGACAAGCTCATTATTAAAACCAGGAGTGGAAATGTGCTAACAACAGGCCGTTAATTATCTTATTTGTACTATTTCTTTTATTTTGAAATGTTTGTTATTTTTCTTCATTAATCAGTCATACGTCCAGGTCAAACTCCTGAAACTTTGGTCTATTGCTCTGGTGTACAATGTTTGAACTCTTGTCCAGTTGATAGTTCTAATTTGGACAGCCAGATCTTCAAGCCCTTACAATGGTGATATTGATCCTGATCAGAATTTATTTTCTTCATTTGATGTTTCCAGCCTCTGTCTTCGTTATAATGAAACCCAGTTTAATGATTTATGTGCTTCTGTGTCTGGTGACATTTTTTCTACTTTTCATTTGAATATTAGAAGTCTTCCGAGTAACTATGATAATTTTATCCATTATTTATCTTCACTTGGGCATAATTTTTCTGTTATAGCCTTATCTGAAACATGGCTCACGGAGGACTCTAAAGAAATGTTTAAAATACCAAAGTATAAATCAGTTCATCGTGTTAGAGTAAACAGATCTGGGGGAGGGGTATCTTTGTTTTTTGATGAAAATTATGATTTTAAAATTAGGGAAGACCTCACTTTAAAAACAGATCAGGATGATGTAGAGTCGCTTTTTTTGGAGCTTATTAGTGTTTTTCATGGAAAGAATATTATTGTTGGGGTTGTCTATCGGCCACCTCATTCTATTATCAAAGATTTCAATGAAAGTTTGTTTTGTTCACTTGAGCGTGTTAACAATGAGAAAAAACCTTGTTATATACTGGGGGATTTTAATTTGAATCTCCTTAACTATGATACAGACACTCTCACTGGGGACTTTCTAAATGTTCTTTATTCTAGATATTTTTTCCCACTCATCCATAAAGCTACTCGAGTCAAAGAAAAATCTGCAACTTTGATAGATAACATTTTATGTAATTCCTTAGGTAAAGAAATGAAATCTGGTATTCTGTATTCTGATTTGTCTGACCATCTCCCTATATTTCAGTTATCTGTGACTAAAGCAAATGGATACAAGAATACAAACCAAGTATTGTTTATAAGAAATATGAGTGATGTAAATATTTGTAAGTTCAAGGATAGGCTTGACAATACTTCATGGGATGACCTATATGAGGAGAGAAACGCAAATTTAGCATATCAAAAGTTTATGAGCATTATTTCCACTAATTTCAATGAATGTTTCCCTATTGTCTAAAAAACAGAACACAGCTTTAAATAGACCTTGGTTTACAGTTGAACTAAGAAAACTGTTAAAGAAAAAGAATAAATTGTACAAAAAGTATGTTTCAAATCGTACTCCACTTATTTATGCTGTTTATAAATCTGCAAGAAATAAATATACAAGCTCAATTAGGTCTGCGAAAAAAAAGTATTTCAGTAATGCATTTCTTAAGTGTTCAAATAATGTTAAATCCACATGGAAAGTAGTGAATCAATTGCTTCAAAAAGAAAAGTCTACCAATGATTTACCCTCTGTTTTTCAGAATGGTGACGACTATTTAAGTAATCCCAAGGAAATAGCTGAGCATTTTAATAATTTTTTTGTCAGTATTGGTCCGAAATTAGCCAATCTAATTCCAGATAGTGATGGAAATCCTTTGGATTTTATCCATCGGTCATTTCCTGTTATGTCTTCATTCAAACCTATTGATAGCCATGAAGTAAGTGACATCATTGATAAGTTAAAACCAACCGCAGCGGGCCATGACAATATTTCAGCATACCTTGTTAAACAGGTGAAGCAATCCATTCTGCAACCACTTTCTTATATTATGTCTTTGTCTCTGGAAACAGGAGTTGTGCCAGATGATTTCAAAGTTGCCAAAGTCATTCCCTTGTTTAAAGCTGATGATCCTTGTTGTTTTACTAATTATAGACCCATTTCTATTTTGCCATGTTTCTCTAAAATATTAGAAAAAATTATACATAAAAGGATAATTTCTCATCTAGATTCCAGTATGATTCTTTATAACCACCAGTATGGCTTTCGAAAAAATCATTCAACTTATATGGCTCTACTTCATCTTATTGATAAGGTTATTTCTGCACTTGAAAATAACGAGTTCATCTGCAGTATATTTTTGGATTTTTCAAAAGCATTTGATACAATAAACCACAATATCCTCCTCGCTAAATAATACAAATATGGTTTCCAAGATATCACCTATAAATGGTTATCAAGTTATGTTTCAAATAGAGCACAGTTTGTTTCTTTTAAGGGTTATTTTTCCAATAAAGCTAAACTACAATGTGGGGTCCCACAGGGGTCTATTCTTGGACCACTGTTGTTCCTCATTTATATAAATGATATGTTTAGTGTTTCAGATGTGCTTTCCCCCATCATGTTTGCGGATGAAACAACCCTTATTCTTTCACATTCACATTTTAGTACGTTAATGAACAATGCAAATGTTTGCTTAGTTGCGTACACTGCTTGGTTCAAGTTAAATAAATGATCTTTAAATATTAAGAAATGTAATTTTGTTATTTTCAGTGGCAAAAAAACATACAACAAAGAACTAGCGCAAATTAAAATTGGGCCTGCTGAGATGCTTCAGTTAACAACAACAACATTTTTAGGAGTTATTATTGATGAAGGTTTGAGTTGGAGAGGACACATAGACTATGTTTGTGGCAAAATTAACAAGTCAATTGGTATAATAAGGAGGATTAGCCATTTTATTACTACAAAATGTCTCCGTACCCTATATTACAGCTTTCATTTATCCGTATTTGTCATATTCTAACATGGTGTGGGGGAGTACATTTCCAACAAAGCTACATAGAATTCTAATTCTCCAGAAACGGTTTGTCAGGATAGCGGCTCGTTCAGGTTCACACACATCTTCAGCTCCGCTATATAAGAAATTGCAGATTTTATCAATTTTTGACATTAACACCTTCCAAATATGTGTTTTCATGTACAAATTATTTTCATCAGAAGGAAAGATTCCTGGCCAGTTCACGCTATACTTTAAAGCTAACTCAGCTGTTCATGCCCATAATACTAGGCAGGTAATGGATCTCCATCCTCCAAACTTCACCACATGTAGAGGCCAATTTTCAATAAGATTTAAAGGTAAACAGATATGGAATAGATTTTCTCATGTGGCAAGACAATGCACCTCAATAGAGAGCTTTAAAAGAGTTTTAAGAGGTCTGCTGATGAACTAGCTGGTGCAATTAGTTGATTCTATATTTTTCAGTGTATTTTCATTTTACTGAGAAATGCTTGTTGTTTTATCACCAGTATTACCATGATATTTTTTTTTCTCATGTTTTTTATGAGTTGTATTATATTGTGTTTGCATTCTTTGGCTATTTTTTTTTTTTTTTTTTTTGGTGGAGGCTTTGGATAAGCCATACTGGCTTTTTGCCTCCTCCGGCACTGAATATGCTACAGTATGTCCTTTGTGTTGTATTTATTTTAATTTGTGCAAAAACAAATAAATAAGGTCGGGGCAGGCGGTGAAAGGTCAAAACGAGAAAACAGTCCAGGGGTCGAAAAACACAGAAACACGGGAACCAGGAACTAAAACTAGGGCTGTATCCGAAATCGCCCCCTATAGTGTACAGTGTACAACCGATGTACACTCAACAGCTAGAGATAACCCATAATGCACTGTGAGAGTCGCGCGCTGACTGAATTCCTGCATCTCTCCAGACGATGGCGCACGCAGTCCATCCGTTCATTTTACAACGCGCTCCTCCACTGCGTAATACAGCGTACAACACGGGTACAAATTCGTTGTAAATTGATTATTAAATTGTTTAACCAGGGTTTATACGTAAACTCCTTGACATAGTTCAAGATAAATCCTTTAATCTTACTACTCGAACTATCCGTTTTAAATGATTGTTAAACAGTATAGCAATACTATGCAAAAGCGGCAATCCTTCCGGTGCACTTAGTGTCCGAATTCACTCTCTCATTTTCATTCACTCCTTCAAGTGGACTGTATGAGTGGACTAATGTAGGGAATAGTGAATAGGGTATAGGGGGCGATTTCGGATACAGCCTAGGAAGATTAAACACTAAACAACGATCAGTACAGACAGAGGGGGAAGGGAAGGCTTTATACCAAACACTAGGGGTCACATGACAGAAACAACCAATGGGAGACAGACACATGGAGCAGGAGAACCAATGAGGACATGACACTTAAGGGCAAAGCATGGTGGGTTGAGTGAACACATAACATTAAACAGTTCAGGATGGAGTGCCCTCTACTGGGAGTGACGTGCACTCCAGCTGGTGATTGTGACACTATGCTACTCAGAATTACTGACTCCCAGAATGCATTGGGGCATGAATAAATGATGCAGTTGCTTTGATTTTTGTTTGCCAGTTTTAGTCTTGTGTCAGTGGTAGCACAACAAAATAGCAAATAAAATGGTTATTGTTACAATTAATACAAATAAAATTTAATTGTTACCGTTGTTGTGCTGGATGTTGAAATCTGTGACTCAAGTGTGGTTGATTGCAAGGTATTGCCTAACATATTATAGGATTATATCAACCCAAATGAAAGCTTCACAAGGTGTTTATGATAAAATTGTTAACAATTTATAATCCACATGAAAAGTACACCAGCTAATGATTTAATTCAAAGTTAGATCACCAATCTCTCATTTCTTTATCTTTAAAAAAAACCCAAATAACTGTGGTTGCATTGTTGCATCATTAGTAAGAGAATTATAAACATTTTAATGAAGTTCCGAGTGCCCAACCAAAGGGATCACTAACCACTATAATGGTTAGATCAAACAAAAAATATTTTAAGAAAATGAACATCAATTTATGAAGTCAGCTCTCTCAAATTTTTCAGTTGTAAGATGACTTTGGGAAACAACTGAATGCAACTGAAAAAGATGACTTCAAAAGTGGATGAAATGAGTAAAAAGTCCTTTTTAGGCTAAGAATTGCCCCGCCTCAAATTTCTATTTTTTTCTATTGTTGTGTTGCATATTAGAAACATATTAGTGCACTGCTGCCTCTCACTGTTGTATTTATGTCATTGGTTCCTTTGTAGTTACTTGAACATTTTAAGCAAGTGTCACTCAAAACCGCTAAGTAAATTGTTTCATTTGCCTTGAAATTTGCTGTAACTTCATAAAACCTAATAAGTATAACAATATATACCACATCTAAATCCCCTCTGATGCACATCATTCAGTAGAGTCTTTTATTAGCCAAAATCATGACAGTCCACCACACGGGTAGCTAATCCAATTGCATGTGAATAAATGCAAATATTCCCTAAAAACACCCAGTAAAGACACTGTGGTCAGGACTGTGGCACCGGCTTTTGTTGAAATATGTTTGATGATTTTTAAATGAGAATGAATTTAATAGAATCTGTTCTTTTTGTTGAGTGATTATTGAATTTGTGAACGGGCTACATCCCCATTACAGTCCTCTCATACTTTATTCATAACAGCAGCAATAGAGGTCTTTCCTGACTATGCAGAAAGGATGATGGGTTTATGAAATTGCTGTTAGGAGGTTGTGTAACTTGCCAATGATTTCACTAAAATGAGGTAAAATATTTTGTAAAACAGTATCATGATTTAGTAAAAACAAATGAGTAAATCATGGGAACAAATTGGTTTAAAATATAAGACACCAATGTTTCAGCTTCAGGAGTTTAGGACAGAATATTGTCTGTTTTTTTTTTTTTTTTTTCTTCTACTGGGTTTATTTTTTAAGATAAACAGTTATTTCCTAAGCACTGCTAGATGCCAGTGTTTTCTGTCATAGATAGGCAAAGATTTGATTTCAAATTGATTGATTTTTAATTCAAGTGAAGGAGGTTTTTGAAAGTCTGACAGTAATCAGTGATGGATACTACCCTAAGGTTAACCCTGCCTGCTTTTAATATATATATATATATATATATATATATATATATATATATATATATATATATATATATATATATATATATATATATATATTAAAACAAAAAAGTAATCAAATGTAATTAGCTACAATACTTTAATAAATAATTAAAATAGTTAACATTCTTTATTACATTTTAAATAGTGTAATTTTGTAATCCGTAACCTTTTGTCTGGAACCGTTACCCTGTTGCCCAATACCTCCTTGTTTTTCTTGAAAGTCTACACAGAATTCTTCAGAAATACAACTGAACAGATACCTGATTCGTACAAACCCATAATTAGTATAGGAGTAGTCTTTTAACACAGAAAATCGCAATATGGACAAAAGTGAATATGCACAAAAGTATGTAAAAACTCACACCCACAATGTCATTCATTCATTGTAATAATTAAAATGCTACATGAAAATGAATAAACATAGTATTTCCGTTACAATATTGTGAGCTTTGAAATTAAAAACATCAAGACAGGGAAGCAAATTTAGACATGTGAAGTCATTTCTTTCAAACTTAAATAACTATTTGCCACATTTAGTAATTATAGGAGGAAATAATAAATGCAGTTTGGAGAACTAACTAACTTTAACTATGTATGTTTCAGGTGCTCCTGCAGAACCCCAGCAATAAAAGTCTATCTTCGTTAATAAATCTGTCAGTTTGTGAAGTGCGCCCATGTTAACAGGTTAGTGAAAGACCTTTTTGAGGCACACTGCATGCTAAACACAGCAATAAAAACATAATTAATTAACACTAACCTTAAAAATGATCTATAAATATAAATAAATGTTTCTATAAATAACTGTGCAGAGCATCTAAGATAATTGTGCATTATAAAGAGCGTGAATGACTTTAGTCTTAAGCATCTCATCTGTTTTTCTTTATAAGTGATTTTAAAAAGTTCATTCTTCATCTCATTTTCTCCACAGTTGAGGAATCAAATATTAAATGTCAATTGTAGTTGGCAAAGCTTTACATCTAGTGAAAGAATTTAAGTATCTTGGTGTCATATTGGACTCTACGCTGTCTTATAAGAGTCATGTAAAGAACATTACAAATAAAATTAAATTTGATCTAAAAAATTTTCATCAAATTAGACCTTGCCTATCCGATCAAGCAGCCAAGTTATATATGCATTCTATGATTTTTTTTCTCACATCGAATACTGGTCACTTACAAGTTCTGGCACTTTAAAATCAATAGA
>NC_133364.1:37251195-37455024 GCF_049309525.1 Garra rufa | reverse complement strand
AGGCACACTGCATGCTAAACACAGCAATAAAAACATAATTAATTAACACTAACCTTAAAAATGATCTATAAATATAAATAAATGTTTCTATAAATAACTGTGCAGAGCATCTAAGATAATTGTGCATTATAAAGAGCGTGAATGACTTTAGTCTTAAGCATCTCATCTGTTTTTCTTTATAAGTGATTTTAAAAAGTTCATTCTTCATCTCATTTTCTCCACAGTTGAGGAATCAAATATTAAATGTCAATTGTAGTTGGCAAAGCTTTACATCTAGTGAAAGAATTTAAGTATCTTGGTGTCATATTGGACTCTACGCTGTCTTATAAGAGTCATGTAAAGAACATTACAAATAAAATTAAATTTGATCTAAAAAATTTTCATCAAATTAGACCTTGCCTATCCGATCAAGCAGCCAAGTTATATATGCATTCTATGATTTTTTTTCTCACATCGAATACTGGTCACTTACAAGTTCTGGCACTTTAAAATCAATAGAATCCTTATACAAGAAAACACTTAAAGTTTTTGGCAAAAAGCCAAACTCATATCACCATTGCCATATTCTTGCAAAATATAATTTCATGAGTTTTAATTATTTTGTCATTTTTAAATATGCTTGTACTATTTTTAAAATATTAAACGGACTAGCACCCCCTCCCCTGGGAGATTTTATTAAGAGGGTTACTCATGGTACCAGAACAAGAGCAGCTTCCAGAGGGGATTGTGGGGTGCCTAGAAGACACACAGTATTTGGTCAAAATGTGTTATCCATCAAAGGTTGCACTACTTGGAATAGTCTACCCATAACTATTCGAGAATGCACCACTTTTTACACTTTTAAAATTCATCTAAAAGAATGGCTAAAAAACAATCAAATATGCACTCATTCCTCAACTTGAGGACTTGGCTTTTTGTAAATGACCATAATGGCAGAAACTGATGTTTATGTTATTTTATTCATTCATTTTAATGTTATGCATTTTTGATGATTTTGTCTTTGTCTGTCTTAAATTGTTATCTGCCAAGGGACAAGGGATGTAAATTAGCCTTCGGCTAACTCCCACATACTTACATTTTCTAATGTTCATTAGTATGTACTTTCCCTAATTAATTAAATAAATAAATAAATAAATAAATCATCACATCTATACCCATCTCATCCCAATTTTCTGAAATGTGGCAAAGTGCACATATTCAGGTATTAACATGACAGTTTTGATTGGTAGACTCACATAATGATGTCAAAGGAGGGGGAGGAAATGAGAGTAGAGCGGGAAGTGAACTTCCTATAAATTTGAGAGGGAATACAGCTGAGGATGCAGAGATTGTACATCCTTCCAATCTACACAGACAGAATGGCGACCTACAAGGTAACTGTAACTATTAGTAAAGAGTGGCGTGCTGAGGCATCTGACAGAATTTACCTGACACTGATGGACTCAGAGAAGCAGAGCAGTGAAAGAACCTTGGTGAATCATTCCTTGTTTTCTATTCGTGAAACGGTAAGAACTTTAAATACTCGATTACTCTTATTTGAAAGGTGCAGTATGTAATATAAAAAAACAGGCATTCCACACCGGAACACACATTTCAGCTATGTCAACGTAAGGTGTTTCCTAAATGTCAACAAACATATTATTGTTTTAAACTTTTTTTTGCCTAAGAAGAGTCAAAAAACGTACATACAGCACCTTTATCAGTATATGCATGATTTAAAATGAGAAACTTTATGTCTATAAAAGAGGAAAGTCCAGGGTTATGGGTATGGTTTACCATCTGCACATTGTGCATTTATATATCTATATATAAAAAAAAAAATTTTTACGATAGATACCCATTTATTTATATTGGGAGAACATTAAAATAAAAAAAGACAAAAAATGTAATTAAAAATAAGCAAGTGTTTTTTTTATATATATATATACAGTACATGTCTAATAAAAGTTATCATTAAAGGAGATCTCGCTTGACATCCAAGTGAAGAAGAGCATTGGAAAAATTGTCCAGGTGAAACTTGAAAAGGAGAAAACTATTTTCAGTTATCCCTGGTTTTGTAAACATATCAAAGTGCAAACACCCGCTGGAGACTGCTTTGAGTTTCCCTGTTACTGCTGGTTAGTGGACGAAAATGAAGTGATGATCCGAGAAGGCACTGGTACGTGCAGACTCACTTTGTGTTCGTTTTGAAATGAAGCATTATTACTACTGTTTAGTTTGAAATTCAGTTGTGATTAAATCATGTCTTAAATGTTGTCCTGTGTATTTCTTTGTGTGTTCATTCAGCTCGACTGCCTCAGGATGACACTGCTTCTTTTCAAGAGCAAAGAAAAGATGAACTGGAACATCGACAGAAAATATTCAGGTTTGATGAAAGAGATTTGATTGTTTCTCTTTAGGTACAGTTCAGTGTGCTTTGCACACTAATATTGGTTTCCAATTTGCCAATTTCACAAAGTTTTTTTTTACTTTTCCGATTTATTTATCTATCTTTTTAAATTTAAATAGTACTATTTTTTATTTATTTTTCATTTGTAACAATTTATTTGAATAAGTAATAATAATTTGTATACATTTTTTATAACTATTATAATTATATAATATAATTATAACTAACCCTCACCTATATATATATATATATATATGTAATTACAATAATACTTATTTTTACGCTTTTTCTCGAAGTATTTCCAAGTATGCCTCAAATTTAGACCATTAGTTGAGATAGAAAGGGATGTGTTGGGCTTAGACAAGCAGGATTTCCATTCAACTGAATGGAAGTACAGTACTTGAACTAGACACTGACCCGGATCTTTACTACTTGGGCCCTTGGTTCTGGTTTTGGAAAATAATTCCCCTTTAAAAATAATTCTTGATATAACTGTACAAGTAAATGTCATTTTTCTTGTAGATGGAACGAGTGGAGAAAAGGCTTCCCTAAAAGCATAGATGCCGAGGTGAAAAATCTTCCTAAAGAAGTTCAGTTTGATGCAGACAAAAATTCCGAGTGGAAATCGGATTTAGCAAATGTGTAAGTCATGACCACAGTCCTTGATGATTTGTTGCAGATTTTTTCCTCCATTTTGCAGAGGGAATTCAGTACAATATAATACCATGCAAATAGTGTTCATATTTCTCATTATACTGTATGAATTCTGTTTTAGGATTGCGGAACTTGTACTTGACAAAATGAAGGGTTTAATCGAGTCCTGGAAAGACATTGCAGACATTGAAAATATATTTGGCCCTGTAATAAAGGAGAACAAAGTACAAGGTTTGGATGATTTCATCCTCTTTCAAGAATCCTTGTTCCCTTTCAAAGGAGCTTGCGCTGCATCGGAAGTTATGATGCTAAAAAAAAGCGTAAACACTTAATAAAGCAATTAGGTTGATGTGCGTTTATTTTGCAAACTTCAAATCTGCTAACTGATTTTGAACATGCACACACTGCTCTAATATACAATATAATGCGGTTTGCACATGCTGTTCTCCAACATGCTTTTTTCTTTGTTTTAAAGAGCAGACTTAATATTTATCTGTTTGTCGGGTCCTAACTGAGAGATGACGATTACATAATTTACATTTATTAAGAAGTGAAAATACCATTCCTGTGCCCAAAAGAAGGCGTCTCTGGATGACAGTATGAAATCACAGAGGCGTTCGATTTTACATGCAGCGTCTCCTTCCCTTTCATGAAACCTGTGATGCTTGTTTGTTTGTCGTCTGCTTTTGAAGAAAAACTATATATCCAAAGACAATTTTTAGTGAAAAACCTGTAAAGCCTTTGACAGTTGACCCAATTTCTTCTTTGAAATCTTGACAGCGACTGTGATAAAAGACTGGAATAAGGATTTCATGTTTGGCTATCAGTTTTTGAACGGCTGCAATCCTGTCATGATCAGAAAGTGCACGCAACTGCCAAAAAAATTCCCAGTCACCCATCAGATGGTCCAGAGCAGTCTGAAAAGAGGACACACACTACAACAGGAATTACAGGTCAGAAACATTATGATATAAAAATCACTTGAACAGCTGGTCAGTTATCAAATCCAAGACTTTCTGGCTTGTATTGTGACTTCATTCACGTATTTCAGTTTATATAAAAGACTCAAATCGAGTTTTGTATGCATGTTCACAGGCAGGAAACATCTACATTGCGGATTATGAAATACTGAACGATGTGGAAACAGCCGAAGGCCGCTATTTGATTGCACCCATCTGCCTACTGTACAAGAATGAATGGGACCAAATGTTGCCAATCGCCATTCAGGTATCTGTCTCATAATCTGTATCACATGAAAACAATTTCGTAAAAAAGTTGTCTTGTTTACTGAAGTAAAACATTGTCCTGCTTGCCTTCATTATATCTGAATCAGCTGAGTCAAACCCCAGGAGAAATGAGCCCAATCTTTCTCCCAAGCGATAATGAATATGACTGGATGCTGGCCAAGATGTGGGTGAAATCGTCAGACTTCAATGTCCACCAGCTGGTCACACACCTCCTCAGGACACATCTGATATCAGAGGTTTTTGAAATGGCCATGTACAGACAGCTGTCCCCAATCCATCCTGTTTACAAGGTACCTGTATTTCAACTAAAGAGGTTGAGGTTTCATGTACGTCAATGTATTGATGAAGGGTTGCCTGTTTTCAACCATGGTTTCATGTTAACCAAAAGCCTCTAGAGCACTACATGAAAACCACTTTTGCAGTTTCACATTATGCTTTTTGAATATGTTTATTTTTTTAATGCACATGTTTAAATGCATAATTTGCTTCTTACAGTTGCTGATGCCTCATGTTCGTTTCACAATCGCGATCAATGCAAAGGCCCGAGAAGGCCTCATCAGTAAAGACGGGATCTTCAGCAAGGTAGCTATGAAGCTTATTTATTATTTCCATACATAAACAACATCTTGTTAGGATACAAAGCAATTCTATTTAGAGTTAATTATTCTGTGTTTTACTGGCAAGCCATAATTTCTGCCTAATATAGTTTTTGGCTTGTGATTTTGTTTCTTTTTGCTGAATGCGATTGTATTATATTTTGTCAGCTGGTGTTTGCTTTAATAGACTGTGGAAACCAGACCTATTTAGCTTCTAATTCACTACAAATGCAAAAACATCCACCAGAATACAATTTCATAGATTAGCACCGATTCACCAGTTTCAGCAAAAGAGTTAACTGTATTCTTGGTATCCAAAGATTAGTAGCATGAGTTTCGATGGGAGGGGGACGCTGATCAAAAATGGCATGAAGACTTTAACCTTCAAGTCCCTGTGCCTCCCTGAGGACATAAAAGTTCGAGGAATGGAAGATGTGCCCAAATACTATTATAGAGACGATGGCATGAAGATCTGGGAGACAATAAACTGGTAGGTGGTTTCAACAGTTCAGATTCAGATGTACAAATTATAGTGAAAATATTTGGCACCCAGAGTATTTTTCTTTCTACCTTTAGCTTTGTTTCTTATGTGGTCAACATCTACTACAAAAGCGACGAGGCAGTTCAACAAGATGTGGAGATTCAAGGCTTTGTTAAGGACGTTGCCTTTGGCATGAATAATTCTGACAGTGAGTACAGCTTCAACTTATCAAAATGTCAACGTATGTTTGTCTGTGCAAGCACGCATGATTGTTTAAAATGTATATTTGATATGCATCTATGTGAGTAAATGTGTGCACAAGTTAAATGCGTACTTCCACCGTTTACAGACTTTCCCAAGTCTCTGGGCACTCGAGAGGAGTTGGTCGAGTACCTGACTGTCGTGATTTTCACAGCTTCAGCACAACATGCTGCTGTCAACTTTGGACAGGTGAGCTGTAACTCGCTGTTATATCACTGACAAGAGTGTTTAATATTGATCCTGGATAATATCTGTAAACTAATATCTGTGAGTAAACATTTATTGTTTCAGTTTGACTGGTACGGCTGGATCCCCAACAGTCCGTCCACCATGCGCAAGCTGCCTCCCCAACAGAAGGGACAAGCGGATATGGACTTTATCATGGAGAGTCTGCCTAACCGGGGATGCTCCAGTGAGGTTCTGGGAACAGTTAGGCTCCTCACTCGGACTGAGAGCAATGAGGTTTGTTGTCTAATTCACACGTACTTTTCACTTGAAATTGTAGAGAACATGCCAGCAGTCTACTCTGAATCAATATGAAAAAGAATGAATCTTTTACTAGCTGAGGGAACAGAGCATCAAAGTATGGGCTAAAAACAATAGACTGAAAATGATGTTTTGAAGTGTATTTAAGAAAATGATTCATTTCAAAATCTTATTGTTGTAAGTACTTTTCAGTCAGACAGTACAACTAATTTAACTGACCCTTGGCCAATTTCTGGGGGAGTAACAGTATATTTATTAATTCACTTGATGGTGTTTCTCTGTTCTTTTATCATCCAGTATCAATCGTAATTATATCTCCCAGTAGAGAATGAAATGTCGACTAGTTCACTGTGTGTTATGTGCCACATTCATGCATTTTAAAATTCAAAACCATGTTGAATAGGTAACCGAACAATTTAAACACTAGATTACTGCTACTTACCTTGAGTAATCTAACTGAAGATATATTTCAAATTACTTAATTTTGCAGTGAAATACTTTTCCCCCAATCCGTCCTCAGCACAAAAACTTAACAGGCAAGCTTCTGCTCTTCTCTAATGTTATATACCCCGTGTGTCTGGACAGTTTTGAACAAAATATCTGAACGTTATAGAAGACACCTTATATTTTATAGAAATTGCTTGGAAATAGAGTAAAACGTTGTTGCTGGAGCACATCAACATCAAATATTTTTTTCTGTTTTCTGAAGAACTTTTTGTGTTTCCAGCTGTTCTTAGGCATGTATCCAGATATGTACTTCACAGAGCAACCAGCGGAGGAAGCCATAAAGACTTTCCAACACAAACTAAAAGAGGTGACCAACACCATCAAGAGCCGGAATGAAGAATTAACATTGCCTTATTGTTATCTGTCCCCAGACAAAATCCCCAACAGTGTTGCAATTTGAAGAAACATTTTGCCAAGCCTAACTATAGTGATTTTGGCCAATGCATGTTTGACATAGTAAGACAGAAGCATAGCTCTACTCAAAATAGAAGGTTTTGTGAAACCTTTTTTAGAGGCGATTGTCAGGAAAACAGAACATCTAATATGGCTATGATTTCAAAAAGCACACATAGGCTTATGTTACAATCAATTTATTATTCACTTTCTTTTCAACTATTTTCTTAATTCATATAAATGCATGTATTCATACATCCAAAATATAATATTAGTTTATTAGAATATTAGTTTTATTTTTTTCTTGGTATGTGGGAGGTTTTCTCTGATAGAGCTTAGCTGATAAATGATTGCTATCATTGACATTAAATAAATGTTTTAAGAATGCTGTTAAGGAACTGTTTTGAGATTGTCAACATCTCTGATTGTACTTTTATGTTTGTTTTCCTTTTTTCTCTGTGGGATCTCTCATAATAAAGAATGCTTTAATGAAATAAAGAGAAATACTGTTTCATTACATACAGGAATTATATACAGGCTCAGACTACAAATAATGGTAGCTATTTGAAACAGCAATAAGGTTACTCACTACAATATGGTGCACATGTAACAATCAGGATGCTTTTGATATCAAGTTTTGATATTGCTTGTCAAACAAATGTCTTTATTATCTTTAAAATTCTAATAAAATAAACTGATTGTACAAAATTGTAAAAAAAAAGTGCAGCAGATGCAAAGAATGCAATCAATGACTGGCAACTTTAACATTTGAAAGAATACTATGGCAAAGGCTCCTTATTCAAACTGATTTTTAAAAAAATATATATTGATATCTGATATCAGTCATAATTTCAAGAGGAAAAAAAGCAGACACTGGACACAGACTTTTGTGCATGTGCAGGTGTCTGTGCCTGTGTCTGTATCAATGACAGCTCATTAGTTATGCGACTGTACAACAGTCTTATTGGCTTAAATGAAGCACATGCTGAATTAATTATTAATAAAAATTACTAATCCATAATACAAATTAATGATTTTACTTGCATTTTTTATTAAATTTTTTTCCAATTGCTAACACACAATTTTTCAAACTAGTCTGGTTTTATCAAAATACTTAACACAATTCACAAAACCACACACCCAAACGGCAAAATACCTCATATATCCTGTAAAATGAAGCACTGCAACCGAAACTACACATAGCATTGTCAAAATCAAACTTTTGCATGAAATGGCACACACTTCATTCATATTACCAGATTTTTGCCTAACCAACTACACACTCTTAGGCATAATGAAAAGCACCCCCATCTTTAGTATGCTTTGCCATAATACTAAAATATGTATCAGATTGCTCACATGCACATAAATATGCAGATACACACACATCCTGTTGCAACATTTTTTTTTTTTTTTTCACTACAGTAAACAAGTCAGTGCAACATATGCACAGCAGATATTTTGTAAGGAGTGAAATTATCTCCTCATGGCTATAAGGAGTGAAATTATCTGCTCATGGAATTAAAATAGAGTACGAACAGATGGCATGCAACAAAACAATAAACCTAAGGGATCTTCAAAGAAGACCAAACAACCCCACCATTCTACTTTGAATTCCCCGCCTCTCACTCTCACACCCACACCTTTCTCCCTAAAAGCTTTTGCTTACAGTATTTCACAATTGCTAAAACACATTTTTTAAACCTTCACCCATATTCTCAAAACTTTAAACACAAAACCCAGTCTTTAAACTACATTCACAAAACCCCTGACTCTTCTGGCAAAATCAAACACTTGCCTCAAAACCATTTGATCTGTGCTCAAAATCAAACAATGCTTTCAAAACATAAACACAGCCAGTCAATATATAAACACTCATCAGCATTCATTAGACACTACATCAAAAAATTGACAACACAGCGTCCAGGGCATGTAGTTACAGAGAAAACAATGTTTATTGCATATAGAAAATAATTTTGCCAGAAATAAAAGTAAATAATTCACAACTCATTCAATTCAGTACAGCAAATATATTGCATACTGTAAGTACTGCAAGTAATACAGTATTGAATTTCTGTATTTTCAGCATAAAAATGAAGTAAGCCCAAAGAACAAAGACAACTCTAAATGAAAAGCGTATTACACGAAATATTGTGCAATTGCAAAATCAAAGTCAATGAGAGACTCATTCTGCCTCAGCATCCCGTCTTCGTGCTGGGTCCGGCCAGAGGACTTCGTCCACATCACATGCAATGTTGTCCCTTCCTAGACAACGGGGGAAGAACCCTCTCGTGTGCCGGATCCAGCCTTGACAACACTCCCCACCTATGTCATCACAGGCCAATTCCATTGCCTGTAAAAGATTTACCCTTGTGTATGGGTTACGGTCATAGACCTTCCATCGCCACCCAGAGAAAAGCTCTTCTATTGGGTTGAGGAAAGGGCTGTATGGTGGAAGGCAAATATTCACGAATCGCTGGTTGATATTGAACCACTCACGTATTCGGACACTACGGTGAAAGCTGACATTGTCCCAAACCACAACATACACAGGATGCACTGCCTGCTGATGATCCTGCTCACGTTCAAACAAAACATCCCGAAGACCACCCATAAATGTAAGAAGATGGTCAGTGTTATATGGCCCCAGGGTTGCATGATGGTGGAGAACCCCCCCCCCCCCCCCCCCCATTGCTTATAGCTGCACATAGGGTGACATTGCCACCACGCTGGCCAGGGACTTCCACGATGGCACGTTGGCCAATTATGTTCCAGCCTCTCCTTCTCTTCGCCAGATTGAACCCTGCTTCATCTACAAAAATATATTCATGGGGCCTTTCCAGGGAATCCATTTCAAACACCCTCTATATATAAAAGAGATAAATAAATAGTTTTGTAAGTGTTACAGAAAGACAATACTTCTGTACATGATTTACATACTCCTGATTTACATACACTACAATATAGTGCAGTTACAGTAACAGTATAGGACAATAACTGTAGGCTACAAACTTGTACTGTAAGCATCAGTGATGAAAGTGTACACTTACTTGCACATATTGATATCGTAGATCTTTGACCCTTTCTGAATTGCGCTCAAAGGGTACTCTGTACCTCTGTTGCTTCATGCTTACCCTGTTGCGATGGAGGACACGGGAAATGGTAGAAAGGCTGACACTGTTGATACCTTCAAAGTTTACATTGTCTTCTACAAGTCTTTGCTGTATTTCACGCAGTCGGATGACATTGTTTTGACGGACCATATCAACAATGAGAGCCTCTTGCTGTTGGGAGAACAAAGGAGTCCTTCCACCCTCATTTGTTAGTCCTGCAATTCTACAAAAGGGAAAATGCTCTTACAAATGTATACATACAGAAACAATAGTAATGGACATCACATTACAGTTTTTCTCAATTGCTTAAACACATTTCTTGAAATTATGCCTCTTATTAACTCTAAACACAAATCCACAACTCCTAACTCATTTCCCCAAACTTCCTATATTGAGGTCAAAATGAAGCTCTCTACTCAAAACAATTCAATCTTGCTGAAAAACCAAACTTTGCTTTCAGGCATGACACAAATCCACAAAAACAAACACACTACAACACAGTTTTACACACTGATGAGATAAATTTAAAACAATACTAAAAAGACAATACAAATAAAAAACTTTTCACATGATGAACACAACAAATCTATTCCTTTGCAAGTGTTTTATTCCTTAATTTAATGTACTGTAGAGTACAGTACAAAACAGCAAAAAACAACAAAATAATTATTCGGCCCAGCATCCTGTCTTTGGTTTGGAACAGGCCAAAGAACCTCTTCAGCATTACAGGCTAAATTAGCCCTGGCCAGGCAGCAGGGGTCAAATCCTCTTGCATGCCTGATCCAACCCTGGCACTCATCAACTAAAATATATGAGACTGCTTGTCTTCTTGCCCTTGCTCTTCCTCTGTCTCTTCCATGCTGTTGTCGTCATCGTCCTCCTTCTCCTCCTCCTCTTCCTCTTTCACCTCCTCCTCTTCCTCTTCAAAATTACACATTACTGTATGTGGGATATTGATTGAAAAAGACTGGATAGGATTCACAGTTACACTTGTACTAGTGGTCTGACAAAAAATAAAAAAAAATAAAATAATAGCACAAAGTCATTGTGAAACAGAAAAAAAAAAAAAAAGCACAAAGGTGAAAATAAAAATAAGAAAGTCCACTGTCAGGATTTGTAACTCCGGTGTTGTCCTCTGTCTATATGCTTTCCAATGGAAGGTTCATGAGATGTACCTTTGATCTATTTCAGAGAACTGTTTTATCATTGGTTGATCTATATTATCTTCATTAGTGAAAGTCAAGATTCACTTGAATAATTCATGGCAAATTTACAAAAAGTCTAATAGAAATGTGTAGAATATATGATTGACAGTTTAGGACAACTAGATCAAAAAATTTGCATTTAGGTAATGATTTATACGATTAGCTAATGGCTTGATGTTTTGAGGGGTAAGACTATTGCACAGAGAACTACAGTATATTATACATTTTGAGCAACATGACAATAGCAACTGAAACTGCACAAATGTATATTTCATTTCTGATCTGAGAAATGCACCAAAGTGACTGAGAAAAACTTTTATCCTTTTATCTCCATCGAAGGTTCTGATTGGTGTGTGCTAAATTTTGACTCCTAGTGTTTCCAGTTGGGTAATTGTGTGCTAATTGAGCTCAAACTTCGCAGACTTGAGTGAACAATATTGAATGCTTGTGCTTTCTAAATGACCTCATGGTGTAAGCACTGAGAAATGCAGGGATTTGTGTGTAGAGTTTTGAAGTAACAGTTCACCAAATATAACTCATGTGTCAAAGCAGGGAATAGTGTTTATAGTTTAGGGAAATGGGTGTGCTTTTTCAAAAATGGCGTTATAGTTTTGAAATTTTAGTTCAAAAGACTGGTTATAGTGTTTTAGCAATTGAGAAAAACTGTAAGAGCGAACGCAGAAAGGCGGTTCAGCAGCTGCATAGAAAGTGTGTCCCTCCCTGCCAACGCTACATTGTTGGTGGGGATACACACGATCTATGTGTGGTCTGCTTGTGAGCGGAGCACGCTAGGTCAGCCCTTGAGGGGGCTGGCTGCCCGCAGTGCGAGCGAATGCCGCTGCGGTTGCTCCATTCCCGGAAAGCCCTCTTTGAGGAGGGGGCTTTCATTAGCGTTCCCCGCGGGTCTGGCCCCGCTTCCGTAGAGGCGGAGCGGCAGCTGCACTCGTGGGGTTCGCAGCTAGATCTGCTGGAGGGAGTTGAGACGGGTGATCCCCTATCTCTCTCCTCACCCAGCGGATCGTATGACCTCATCTTGGATGAGGAAGCCCGCACTGCGGTTCCTTCTCTCCGAGAGGAGTCAACGCTTCTCCTGTCTTCCTCCGAGGAGGTTGACATAGAGAGCGTTGACCTCCCACAACCGCCCCCCAGTTCACTCCAGTATGAGGAGCTGGTGGAGGTGCTAACGAGCGCGGTGGCCAAGCTCAACATCTGCTGGTCACCCGCTCCAGATCCAGAGCCCCAGGCATGCAGGCTTGATGAGCGCTTCCTGCGGGCTAAAGCAGCACCTCCCAGACGGAGCCTTCCCTTTTTCCCCGATCTCCACAAAGAGATTGCGAGATCGTGGGACAAGCCGTATTCCTCTCGTCTCTTCTCCCCCGCCTCAGATTACTACGGTAATGTGGGGGGGATGAAGGAATACGGCTACAGGGCGATGCCACAGGTCGAGCAGACACTAGCGAGCTATCTGTCTCCTGACCTGCTGCCGCGTATGCCTTGCCCATCAAGCCTGATGTAACTTTAAGCGGCTTGATGGGCAAGGCATACGCGGCAGCAGGTCATGCTGGTGCATGTTTACACACCATGTCTGTGCTCCAGGCGTACCAAACCGACCTGCTGAAGGAGCTTAGTGACGGCGAGGAAGTGAGCGTGTCAGAGATGCGCAAGACCGCTGATCTGGTGCTCCAGGACACCAAGGAGACTGCCCGTGCTGTTGGGCGGTCTATGGCAGCCCTGGTGGCCGCGGAGAGGCATCTCTGGCTAACCCTGTCCGACATGAAGGAAAAGGACAGGGTCACGCTCCTGGACGCCCCCCTGCATCCCTTCGGCCTCTTTGGTGACTCTGTTGACACAGTTGACAACAGGCACCAGGAGGCCCGCAGGCAGGCGGCGGCGTTCCAGCGTTATCTTCCTCGCCGCACTTACTCCTCTGGGGCTGCTGGACGGGAGCAGCCCCAGCCGCACTCCAGCTCCTCACACAGGGAGACCCAGAAAAGGAGTGTTGCTACCCGTACCCCTCCGGCGAGGCCTAGAGGGCGGGCTCAGCAACACTCCAAGTTGGGGTCCTCGAAGACGAGGCCAGACCTGAGGGTCGTCCTTCAGTCCAAGAGGGCCTCAGCTAAACGGCCCTGATGGTCGTGGCCCAGGGCCAATGAGGGCAGCCCCTCTCGAAGAGCTAGGTGCCTCACCGCCTCTGAGGAGTACGGTGACCACCTCTCTTCGGGGCCCTCAGGAGATTCGTCAGCTAACCCTGCCGGTGTTACAGGGCGCGGCAGTCTCCCGCGAACATCATTCTCTGGTCTTTCCGCCCGGAAACGTAGCGGAACCAGAGAGTTCGCAATCCCCACGGGGGTTTCCAGAGCGTTTACTTCAGGTGCATCCTGCCAGTTCGCTGTTACAGGCCACCGAGGTAGCTCTTCAAACAAATCCAGAAACCAGCCTCGAGAGGTTGGTTCCCTTAGTAGAATTTCTGGCAGCGTGGAAACTACTGCCAAATATTTCTATGTGGGTCCTGCCTACTGTAGAGAAAGGCTATTGCATTCAATTCGGCGCCAAGCCGCCACCTTTCAGCGGGGTATTTCCTACTCTGGTGGGCCCCGAGCAGGCTCTGGTATTGGAACAGGAAGTAAATACTCTCCTGAGGAAGGAGGCCATTGAGGTGGTCCCTCCTCAACACAGAGAATCCGGGTTCTACAGCCGGTACTTCATTGTTCCCAAGAAGGATGGGGGCCTGCGGCCCATTTTAGATCTTAGACAGCTAAACCTCTCAGTCAGAAAACTGAAGTTCAAAATGTTGACTGTCAGACAGGTCGTGTCTCAAATCAGGTCCGAGGACTGGTTTGTCACGATAGATCTGAAAGACGCATACTTTCACGTCTCCATCCTTCCTCAACATCGGAAGTTTCTCAGGTTCGCTTTCATTTACATTTACATTTACATTTATTCATTTAGCAGATGCTTTTATCCAAAGCGACTTACAATTGGGAATACAACAAATAATTCATCCTAAGGAGGCAGATCGACATAGGAAGTGCTCAAAAGTACCATATGTCAGGCGTTGTCAGATGAGTACGGGCTAGAAAGGGAAGATCAGGAAAGAGAGGAGAATTTTTTTTTTTTTTTCAGATAGTCAGATAGTGTCGAAAAAGATGGGTTTTCAGCAGTCGCTTGAAGACAGTAATGGAGTCAGCGTTTCGGATGGGGGTGGGAAGATCATTCCACCAGGCAGGGACATTGAAGGAGAATGTTTTGGAAAGTGATTTCATGCCTCTCTGTGGTGGTACAACCAGGCGTCTTTCGCTAGAGGATCTCAGACTTCTGGAGGGAGTGTAGATGCGTAGTAGTGAATGGAGGTAGGCCGGTGATGAGCCGGTGGCTGTCCTATAGGCCAGCATCAGTGTCTTGAATTTGATGCGTGCTGTAACCGGTAGCCAGTGCAGGGATATATATATATATATATATATATAACCAGCGAAGTGAAGTCCCTGTGATGCCCAACGATGAGAGGGTAGACAGAAGGATCTGGTGATTTACCGTGTCAAATGCTGCAGAAAGGTCCAGTAAGATGAGTACTGATGATTTGGAATCAGCTTTTGCAATCCGCAGGGCTTCAGTGACAGACAGTAGTGCCGTCTCAGTTGAATGGCCACTCTTGAACCCTGACTGGTTAGCATCCAATAGGTTGTTCTGTGAGAGAAATAAAGATAGCTGGTTGAAGACAGCTCGTTCCAGTGTTTTTGCTATGAACGGAAGGAGAGAGACAGGTCTATAGTTGTCTATGAGTGAAGTGTTAAGTGTAGGTTTTTTGAGCAGTGGGGTTACCCGGGCCTGCTTAAATGTAGTGGGGAAAGTGCCTGTGAGAAGAGATGTGTTGATGATGTGTGTGAGCGCTGGTAAGATTGTAGGAGAGATTGCTTGGAGAAGGTGTGAGGGGATGGGGTCTAAAGGACATGTCGTCGGATGGCTGGAGAGGAGAAGTTTGGTTACTTCTGCCTCAGAAAGGGGATGGAAGGAGAAGAGGGGAGTTTCAGCCGTGGGTGTGGTCAGTTTTAGTTCCTGTATGTGTGGAGCTGAGAACTTATTACTGATAGATGTAGTTTTTTCTGTAAAAAATGTGGCAAAATCATCAGCTGTTATAGAAGTGGTGGGAGGTGGTGGAGGGGGACAGAGCAGTGAATTAAAAGTTTTGAAAAGGTTGCGTGTGTCCGGAGCATTGTTGATCTTGTTGTGGAAGTATGAAGATTTGGCAGTATGGACATGGGTGGAGAAAGATGACAGCAGAGACTGATACATACTCAAGTCAGATGGATCCTTAGATTTGTGCCATTTTCTCTCAGCTGCCCTAAGTTTGGACCGATGCTCCCGAAGAACATCGGATAGCCAAGGGTTGGAAGGAGCAGCCCGTGCTGGCCTGGAGGAGAGAGGGCATATTTCATCTAGGCAAGAAGTAAGAGTGGAACATAACGTGTCGGTTGCTGCATTAGTATCCAGAGATGTGAAGTGGGTAGGAGAGGGAAGAGAGGAGGATATTGATGAAGAAAGATGGGAGGGTGAGAGAGAGCGTAGGTTTCGTCTAAAAGTAACGGGTAGGGGGGGTGGGGGTGCACAAGTAGCAAGATGTAGGTTTAGTGTAATGAAGAAATGGTCAGAGATGTGAAGGGGTTGGACCACAATGTCGTCTGAAGTACAGTTTCGTGTGTAGATGAGATCAAGTTGGTTGCCGGATTTATGAGTGTATGCAGTGGTAGTGCGTTTTAGGTCAAATGAAGCAAGAAGTGAATGGAAGTCTGCAGCATAGGGTTTGTCCAGATGCATGTTAAAATCTCCAAAGACCAGAAGTGGGCTACCATCTTCTGGAAAAGAGGATAGCAGCCCATCCAGATCTTCTAAGAAGATGCCAAGTTGACTAGGAGGGCGGTAAATGACCACAACATGGAGTTTGATAGGAGATGTTATAGTGATTGTATGAGATTCAAATGAGTTATAATTGCATAGAGGAGAATGGGTCGAGTATTTCCAGTTGTTGGAAATCAGAAGTCCCGTACCCCCACCCCTTACAGTCTGACGAGGGGTGTGAGAGAAGGAGAATTTATTAGATAGAGCAGCTGGGGTTACAGAGTCATCTGGACGTATCCAGGTCTCAGTCAAACCTAGGATGCTCAGGCCAGATTGCAAGGAAAATGCAGAAATGAAGTCTGCTTTGTTGACAGCTGATCGACAGTTCCAAAGTCCAACCGTGAAAGAGAAAGGTTCAGTGGAAGAGGTGTGTATTGGACGCAGGTTAGAGAGATTGCGTCGGCATGTGCGTGTGATGTTAGTGCGGTGTGTAGAGAGCACCGGAATGAGTTGGAAACACATGATAGAGAAGGACAGAAAGAAGAGTGAGAAAAGGAAAGGAGTACTTAAGTGCGTTGTCGGTGTCGTTGCTAGGAGAAGTCGCGCAGGAAAAGTCGCAGTCTTTACTCTTGTCGGTCTTCACGCGAGGAGGCTGAACGCTTCCGCTGACGCTTCAGCGTCAGCTGGTATGACACCGTTAAATACACAACCAAACAAAGCTTTACTGAAACAGCTAGGGACGCCTCCTGGGCTCAGTACAGCCGCAAATGTATTGCACGCACGCAAAATGTCTCTAATCGAAACTTAAATGCAACCAACTTCGCACTTCTAATTGCTCTGGAAGGGCGCGATATGAATAACCAAAGCTTCCCTTGGCCGTCCGCTCAGTTTTGAATTTTAATAAGCACAATCAAAACTACTATTAAACGCAGAAACCACTAGCAAGGCAAATAACAGACCAATGAGTGCTTAATTAACAGCAGCTTAATGTAAATATAAACGAATACCCTAGTTAAATAAATATAAGAGTGCTTTTAACCACAGCGCAATGTAAACAGAACGAATAAATGAACGAATCCAACGACAGAGTGCTTTTAACAGCAGATCAATGTAAACAGAACGAATAAATGAACGAATCCAACGACAGAGTGCTTTTAACAGCAGATCAATGTAAACAGAACGAATAAATGAACGAATCCAACGACAGAGTGCTTTTAACAGCAGATCAATGTAAACAGAATGAATAAATGAACAAATCCAGCGACAGAGTGCTTTTAACAGCAGATCAATGTAAACAGAACGAATAAATGAACGAATCCAACGACAGAGTGCTTTTAACAGCAGCACAAAGCAGACTGAAACGAATAAATTAATAAATTCAAACGAGTGCTTTTAACTGCAGCTCAATGTAACGTTCGCCTATTAAAATAGTATTTAAGCAGCAACTTACCCGCAGTCGTTCTTTCTCCTCTGAGGATTGGAATCACTTTCCCACAATATGGAAAGTGAGCCAGCTATTTAAGCAGTATTCTCGCTAGCCACGCCTCCTGGGCTCAGTACAGCCGCAAATGTATTGCACGCACGCAAAATGTCTCTAATCGAAACTTAAATGCAACCAACTTCGCCCTTCTAATTGCTCTGGAAGGGCGCGATATGAATAACCAAAGCTTCCCTTGGCCGTCCGCTCAGTTTTGAATTTTAATAAGCACAATCAAAACTACTATTAAACGCAGAAACCACTAGCAAGGCAAATAACAGACCAACGAGTGCTTAATTAACAGGGGCAAAGCTTACCAATATAGAGTTCTTCCGTTCGGCCTAGCGCTCTCACCCCGAACGTTCACGAAGTGTGTGGATGCTGCTCTGGCTCCTCTGCGACTCCAGGGCATCCGCATACTCAACTACATAGACGACTGGCTGATCCTAGCCAGCTCAGAACGGTTAGCGGCTCAACATCGAGATGTTGTTCTTGCTCATATGTCAAGGCTGGGGTTGAGACTCAACGACAAGAAAAGTGTGCTGTCTCCATTACAGAGAACCACTTATCTAGGTGTAATCTGGGATTCGACCACGATGCAGGCACGATTGTCACCTGCTCGGATCGAGTCGAATGCTGCAAATGCTGTCAAGCTAGGCCCGCTACTCACTGTCAAACAGTTCCAAGTACTGTTAGGTCTTATGGCAGCTGCATCCAATGTGATACCTCTTGGACTGCTGTACACGAGACCACTGCAGTGGTGGCTCAAAACCAAAGGGTTTTCCCCGAGGGGGAACCCATTCCGCAAGATCAAGGTCACGCGGCGCTGCTTACGTGCCTTGGTCATATGGAAAAAGCCCTGGTTCCCATCTCAAGGTCCAGTGCTGGGAGCTCCTTACCGCCCGCCCCACGCCATCCCTCACCGGGTGGGGAGCGGTCATGAGTGGCCGCTCCGCCCAAGGCCTATGGAACGACCGGCATCACTCTTGGCACATAAATTGCCTAGAAATGCTGGCGGTGTTCCTGGCTCTGAAGCATTTCCTTCCAGACCTAAGAAACTGTCACGTGCTGGTCCGCACAGACAACACTGCGGTGGTCTATTACATAAACCACCAGGGAGGTCTGCGTTCACGCCCCTTATACAAGCTGGCTTACCAGATCACAAGGGAGAGCAGTTCACTCATTGAGAGCAGTTCACATTCCTGGACGTCTCAATGTGGGAGCAGACGTCCTGTCCATGGCAGGGGCCGAGGCCCGGGGAATGGATGCTTCACCCAGAGGTGGTGAAGCAGGTATGGAGAGTCTTTGGTCAAGCCCAAGTGGACCTCTTTGCGACTCAGGAGACATCGCAATGTCCCCTTTGGTACTCTCTAGTTCCTCCAGCTCCTCTTGGACTGGATGCCATGGTACAGATCGCTCTGCGCCGGTACGGAGTACGGCTGCTGCTAGTAGCCCCGTACTGGCCGGCCCGAGTATGGTTCTCGGCCATAATAGCCCTCCTCGACGGCTCTCCGTGGGAGATTCCCATCAGGAGGGACCTTCTTTCTCAGGCTGGGGGCGCAATCTGCCACCCCCACCCAGAGAAGTGGAAGTTATGTGTGTGGCACAACTCATAGAAGCTGGTCTCTCAACCGAGGTTGTTGAGACCATCCTTCAATCCAGAGCTCCCTCTACGAGGAAACTTTATGGCCTAAAGTGGAACCTGTTTGCGTCATGGTGTCATGAACGCCGTTTAGACCCAGTCCACTGCCCGGTTGGTACAGTGCTGGAGTTCCTGCAAACTCGTTTGTCCGCTGGGTTAGCTCACTCCACCTTGAAGGTGTACGTGGCGGCTATATCGGCTTACCACGCCCTTCAGGGCGGCCTTTCAGTGGGCAAAAAACCCCTGGTCTCACATTACCTCCGCGGTGCACTGAGGCTGAGGCCTCCTGCAAGACCAAGAGTCCCTACATGGGACTTAGCTGTGGTGTTGGAGGCGCTGTGTAAACCTCCCTTCAAGCCTCTGGAGGAGACCTCCGATCGGATGCTTACCTTAAAAACAGCACTGCTGTTAGCGCTAACATCTCTTAAGAGAGTCTGGGACCTACAGGCCCTTTCAGTGGCCCCTTCCTACATTGACTTTGCCCCAGGGTGGGCCAAAGCATTCCTCTACCCAAGAGCTGGGTACACAACCAAGGTCCCCTCAGTAACACCACAGCCAATAACACTGCTAGCGTTTTATCCTCCTCCATTCGTGGAGCACGACCAGAGGAAGTATAACTTGATGTGTCCAGTAAGAGTACTAGACACTTATGTCCACAGAGCTGCCCTGTGGCGTAAATCAGAGCAACTGTTTGTCTGTTACGCCCCCCCTAAGAGGGGATGCCCGGCTTCCAAGCCTACTATCAGTAAGTGGATCGTTGATGCCATCTCTACTGCATACGAGTCCTCTGGTCTCCCATCCCCGATGGGAGTCAAGGCTCACTCAACTCGAGGCGTTGCAGCCTCCAAAGCTCTGATGGCAGGTGTCCCGATCACCAGGCACTCCAAGATCACCAGGCACTCCTTATGTCCCTCTTGTACTGGCTGTAACGCAGACAATGGACTACCACTTCTCCTCGTGTGCCTGAGGGTCGAGGAGCACTTCTCCCCCTGCGCTGGTCTTATGACAGGCAGCGGTTGAGAACCCTATCATCGTGTGCCTGAGGGCCGAGGTCTATTTATCCCTCTTGTCTGGTGGCTGATCACAGACAGAGATGAATTCCAGTGCCCTGGCAAGATCACCAGGCATTTCTTGTGTCCCTCTTGTACTGGCTGTAATGCAGACAAAGGACCACCATTTCTCCTCGAGTGCCTGAGGGCCGAGGCTCATTATCCCTCTTGTCTGGTGAAGGATCACAGACAGAGATGTATTACCACTCGCGTCCTGGCAAGATCACCAGGCAGAGTTACTACAGTGTCTCATCAGGTAAGTATTCTAGAAACTTTCAGTTCTCGGTCTTGCGAGACCAGACGAAGGACGACATAACCTCGTGTGCTCGAGGGCCGAGGTACTCTCCTCCCTCTGATCTGGTGGGCTCCACAGTCAGAGATTTATTACCACCCATGCCCTGGCAAGTTCCCCAGGCTGAGGTTTGTTACCAGACACAACCTTTTTCCACCCTTGTCCTAGCAGACACTAGGCAGGGCTCGGAAATTATGGGGGCGTTGATACCTCGTTCCCCAAAGTGTCTCAGGACTCAGTGTTGAGTTCACGGAAGGGAACGTCTCAGGTTACGTATGTAACCCTGGTTCCCTGAGGGAACGAGACACTGCGTCCCGGACCATAATTCTCGCATCCCTGCTGCGCTCGCTTCATTCCTATGAGCTGACGCCAGCTTCAAACGCACGTGCTTTTATACTTCCTGGTCGCTGACGTCACCGCGCCTGTGACGTCACTCCCGTTTCTCATTGGACGTTGGACTATGACTCAGAGTGCGGCCCGCCAATGGCATTCCCCAAAGTGTCTCAGGACGCAGTGTCTCATTCCCTTAGGGAACCAGGGTTACATACATAACCTGAGACGTTTTGTGAATATAGCTTGAAAATTGGGTTTTGTGTTCACAGTTTAGAGAAAAGGAGAGCAGCTTTCAAGAAATGTGTCTTAGCAATCGAGAAAAACTGTATGTGTAACTGTGAATCCTATCCAGTCTTTTTCAATCAGTATCCCACATACAGTAATGTGTAATTTTGAAAAGGAAGAGTAGGAGGTTACTCTTAGTCTTAGTCTGTAGTCTACAGTACATTAAATCAAGGAATATGTGCTCATAATGTGAAAAGTTTTTTATTTGGATTGTTTTTGTAGTATTGTTTAGAATTGATCTCATCAGGGTGTAAAACTGTGTTGTAGTGTGTGTGTTTTTGAGGATTTGTGTGTCATGTCTGAGAGCAATGTTTGGTTTTTCAGCAAGATTGAATTGTTTTGAGTGGAGAGCTTCATTTTGACTTCGTTATAGGAAGTTTGGGGAAATGAGTTAGGAGTTGTGGATTTGTGCAAATAAGAGGCATAATTTCAAAATTTGTGTTTAAGCAATTGAGAAAAACTGTATTACATTTTAAATAGAATTTAAATTTATTGTTATTGTTATAAATAACATCAGAGCAGCCTACAATGTAAGTGCAATAAGAATTCATAAAGTACAATCCATTATATGGACTACCATTTGGTACAACAGAGACACCAAAAAATATTGTCCATATAACATTAAAGCAACCTACAATGTAAAAGTGCATTAAGAATCCATAAAGTGTAATCCATTATACCTTATACCCTTTGGTACTAACTTTGTACAGATAAACAAACAGAAAAAGACACAGATTGTTATTCATATAAAAATATACTGCAGATTTTGAAATAGTGTGAATACTGCAATAATGCATAAACCCGTTCTCAGCTACTGCAATTATGAGGAAAGAGAAATGTGATGGGCTGGGTGCAGATCAGAAAAATGTTCATTCAATAGTCTCACTGCACTGATATGTGCCAGTCTGATGGTTCAATCTCTGATGGCCTAGAATCGCTTTTAAAATCCCCTGTAGATCAGCATTCATCATTATGGAGAACCGTCAATACGGGGTGTCAACCTTCTCACATCCTTGCCAGAGTGAGAGTGCAGAAAAATGCCTGGCATTGTCAGAAAAAGCCCCTGGAGCTTAGCATTTAACGTATTGTACAACCAGAGTAGAGTGTGTCAACCTACTTTCATACCTGCTAGAGTGAGTTCAAGTAGGGCTTGAATTACTCAAAAACTCCTGGAGCTCAGCCTTCATTGTTATTTAGAAACAGATTAGGGAGCGTTGTGGCCCTGTAATCGTTCGAAAAAGCCCGTGGAGCTTAGCATTGAACGTTTTGAAGAACCAGAGTAGGGTGTGTCAACCTACTTTCATACCTGCCAGAGTTCAAGTATGGCTTGAATTTCTCAAAAAAGTCCTGGAGCTCAGCCTTCATTGTTATGTAGAAACAGATTAAGGAGCGTTGACTTGCTCTCATGCCCTCTATAGTGAGGGTATGTGGGTCTAGCATTGCTCAAAAGAGTAGGGTGCGTTAGCCTACTTTCATACCTGCCAGAGTAAGGTTAACAGGCCCTGTAATCATTCCAAAAAGCCCCTAGAGCTTAGCATTGAACGTTTTGAAGAACCAAAGTAGGCTGTGTCAACCTACTTTAATACCCGCCAGAGTGAGTTCAAGTAGGGCTTGAATTGCTCAAAAAACTCCTGGAGCTCAGCCTTCATTGTTATTTAGAAACAGATTAGGGAGCGTCAACTTGCTCTCATGCCCGCTATGGTGAGGGTATGTGGGTCTAGCATTGCTCAAAAGTCCATGGAGATCAGCATTCATTGCCATGGAGAAACATCAATTCCCAGAGTTGGCTGCATCAGCCTACTTTCATACCTGCCAGAGTAAGGTTAAATGGCCAGGTAATCATTCGGAAAAGCTCTTGGAGCTCAGTCTTCATCCAGGCCAGGATTCACTCAAATAAGAACCTGGAGATCAACATTTATCATTATAGAGAACCATCAATTTCCAAAACTGACCTGCTGACCAGCTAAGACCAGCCAACCAGCCTAGGGTGGTTTTAGCTGTTTTTTTTCAGCAGGGTTGTAAGTTGCTTGTAAGTTGCTTTTGGAGCCCTGTGCATACACAAATGTTTAAACAACATTTTGAAAGCAACAGTTCACATCTTGGCATCTAAAGAGGACCACCTAATTTCTCTAAGAAATTGTTTGATTTATTTTTTAACAGATAATTATTCTCAGTTACTCATTGACACATTTTATGTTTTGATGATCACATGACAAAAAATAATTTTTATTGATATAATGTCAAAAAATAAAGAAAGAACAAACCAAATTTGTATTACATAAAGTGTACACTCCACAGGTCTTAATTTGGCAGGAGGGAATGTCTTTGGAGCAGTATGTGGAGGAATTTTTAAGCGTTTTACACCTGATAAGTTAAAGTGATGCAATGATTAATGCTTGCTTTCGGAAGGGACTTAAAGACAATTATTATTATTTTTTGACTCCAGACAATTGCTGCAGACTCGTAGCAGAGTTTATAAATCATGTCCTTGATTTAAGTAATTCTAAGTTTTATTTCAGCGGTTCCAAAACCAATCCTTGCACTCCCCCAGTCTGCATATTTTGCATGTCTCTCTTTGTTAGCACATCTCTTTCAGATAACCTGCTCATTAAAATCGAGTTAGGTGCATGAACTGTGTAACAATTGACATGAACACTACACAGTGATCATTGCTCTCTACTCCCTGAGCAGGGGAAATCCGCTAAAGTTTACTTCACTTTGGAATGCTCATTCACAGATTTGTACTGCACCACTGCCTTTAGAGTCTTCACACATAGATTAAACTTACTAGATGTGATGTTTATTGGATTCACGTTTTTACAAAAACACACGGAGAGGCCGCTTTCATGCAACACGTAACTTTTACTGAACTTTCTTATCCCTCTTTTACAGGTTACACCCACAATGTCTTTAGCAGGAGAGCACCACCCTCAGGTAAGGAATAATAATACAATTCTCATACATCACATCTCCCCTCTTAAGAAATAAATTCCTTAACAGAATAGCAACTACACATTTACTATTATAATTATTTTCTCAATTACCCACTACAACTTAAATCAATCTTGCTGTCACAACCAATTAACTATAAACATCTCTTTACTCTTTTAACTCCTCTTTAATGTTTTCATGGAGAATAGAGCTTTGGTGGTCTAATCAGTCTTCCCCATCTTGATCTTTTGACCTGTTCTTCCATGTCCTTAATTGGTGTCACAGGTCTTTTCACTGGAGACAGTGCAGGTGATTGCACTGGAGAATTACTCTCTGCAAGCTCTCCGTTTGCTGAAGAACATTCATCCAACTCGATAGAGCTTGGTTTCGGAAATGTCATTTCTCTGGTTTTCAGCAGGTCTCGTCGATTTCTTCTGAAGATGTTTCCGTCAGGCCTTTGAATCACATATGATCTCGGTTTTTCATGAGTCCTCAACACAATTGCTGGTTGCCAGTTGTTTTTGACTTTCACTCTCACGTTCTCTCCAGTTTCAATAGGTAATAACTGTTTTGCTCCACAGTCAAAGTAACTTTCCTGTTTGAGCTGTCTGTCCTTGATGTCTTTGTGTACATTTGTGTACAGTTGTGGTCTCAACAGCTTTGTTGATGTAGGCAATTTTGTTTTCAGTCTTCAACCCATAAGCATCTGTGCAGGAGAAAGTTTCACACCATCCATAGGAGAATTTCTGTACTCCAATAGTGCAATATAAGGATCTCGCTGGCTCTCTTGTGCTTTCTTTAACAGGTTCTTGACTGTCTGGATTTCTCTTTCACTTTGTCCATTTGCCTGAGGAAATCCAGGACTAGATGTGGTATGTTCAAACTCCCAACTTTCTGTAAATGCTCTGAATTCTGCACTCGAAAATTGTGGACCATTATCCGACACCACTTCATCCGGGATTCCATGTCTCGCAAAGATTGACTTAAGAGCTGTCACCACATGTTTGCTTGTTGTTTGTGTGAGTTTAGCAATCTCCGGAAACTTTGAAAAGTAATCCACACACATCAAGTATTCACCTTGGTTGAAGTGGAACAAGTCAACACCGACTTTCGCCCATGCTCTGTCTGGAATGTCATGGCAGATGAGTGGCTCTTTGGTGTTACTCCGTCTGAAAGTATTACAGATAGCACACTTCAACACAACATCCTCAATTTGCTTTGCCATGCTGGGCCAAAACATCACATCTCTTGCCCTCTCTTTGCATTTGACAATACCCAGATGTGACTCATGAACTCTTTTAAGCATGTCTGCTCTCAAGCTTTGCGGAACTACTATTCTCCAGTTCTTGAAGAGTAACCCATCAGAACAGGTAAGTTCTTCTCTGTAAATCCAGTACTTCCTTATGTCTGCTGGAACGTCTCTTATGTCAGCAGGCCATCCTGTCTGAACTACTATCACGACTTTTTGCAGCTCTTCATCTTCTGTTGTTGCTGCTCTGAATGTTTTCTGCTTTTCCTTTGAGTTTGGCAGACAAACTGACAGAGTATGAACTTGTAACTCATCTTCCATTAGTGGTTCCACTTGTTCTTTTAGGTACGCTCGACTCAGAGTGTCTGCTATGTACAATTCCTTTCCAGGCTTGTAGCTGACACGTAGATCATATAGCTGCAATCTCATCAGCATTCTCTGCAGTCTCAGAGGAGCTTTTTGGAGAGATTTTTTGAAAACGGTCTCCAAGGGCTTATGATCCGTCTCCACTTGTACTGTTTTTCCATAGACATACTGATGGAACTTCTCGCAGCCATAGACAATTGCCAAGAGCTCTTTTTCTATTTGGGCGTATCTTGTCTGACACTCGGTAAGAGACCTTGAGCCGAATGCTACTGGATGTCCTTCTTGCAGCAACACTGCTCCAAGACCTTCAGCGCTTGCATCCACTGAGAGCATTATCACTTTGTTGACATCAAAATACTTTAACACTGGGGCGTTACTCACAAGTGACTTCAGTCTTTCAAAGCTCTTCTGTTGTTCTGACTCCCAATGTCATGCTACATCTCCCTCTAGCAGTTTCCTCAATGGCGCACTTATGTCTGACATGTTTGGAACAAACTTGGACAGATACTGAAGCAGACCTAAGAACCTCATCAGTGCAGCTTTGTCCTCTGGCTCCGGCATGTTCTGTATTGCTCTGACTTTTCCTTTGTCTGGCTTCAATCCTTCTGCAGTCAGAATGTGTCCAACATAGCTGACTTCAGTCATCCTGATCTTGCACTTGGTTTTGTTCAACTTTAGATTAATGTCTCTGATTCTGTCCAACAGCTTTCTTAGTCTCATGTCATGTTGTTCCATGTCTTCACCCCACACCAGAATATCATCCACTATGTTCACAACTCCATCTAAGCCTTCCAGTCTTTGTGCAATGCACTTTTGAAACACTTCTGGAGCTGACACAATACCAAATGGAAGTCTCAAAAAACGGTACCTTCCAAAAGGAGTGTTGAACGTACATAGTTTGGAGCTCACGTCATCCAACTGTACTTGCCAAAATCCATGATTGGCATCAAGCACTGAGAAGACTTTAGCATTTGGCATCTCCGCTACAATTTCTTCAATTGTACACAACGGATAATGTTCTCTCTTGATGGCTTTGTTAAGATCTTGTGGATCGATGCAGATCCTGAGTTTCTCTGGCTTCACTACTGTAACCATACTATTAACCCAATCAGTGGGCTCAGTTTGCTTCACAATGACTCCAAGATCTTCCATTCGTTTCAGCTCCATTTTGACCCTCTCTTTTAAAGCTATGGGTACTTTTCGTGGTGCGTGAATGACTGGAGCAACATCTGGGTTTAGCTGTATGTGATGCAATCCTGGTACACATCCTAAACCAGTAAACACATCTTGATATTCACTCAGAATGTCAGTTTGGTCTTTGTTCTCTACTTTGTACACTCTTTTAATCAGTCCAAGTTTTGAGCATGCTTCTCTTCCCAGAATTGCTGGTGAATCTTCATCTACAACTTGGAATTCCAGATCAAACTCAGTGTCTTTGTACCCACACTTAAGCCATACTTTACCCTTTGTCTCCATCGTGTGGCCAGAATAAGTAACTAAAGTGCAGTTTGACTTCTTTAAAGTTGTTGTCTTGTTAGAAGTTCTCATAAAATCTTTAAATGACAACACGTTGCACTCCGCTCCTGTATCTAGCTTAAAGGTAAGTTGACTGTTGTTTATGCTGAATTCTTGTGTCCATTTCTTGGCTTCACTTTCCATTGTAGAGACTGTATTCATTTGTGGCAGCCTTTTGCTAGCTTTTTGCTAACTTTGTTGAATTTCAATGGTACCAATAAATAATTCAGCATCTTGTTGTTCTATCTCATGGACTTTTTTTTTCAAATCTTGTTTGTTTGTCCTTTTTCTGTGGTGTTTTGCACATGCGGCTAAAATGATTCTTCCTCGAGCACTCATTACAAATTTTTCCATATGCCGGACACTTCCTTGGCTCATGAACATACCCACATCTTGTGCACTCATCTTTCTCTTTCCATGTGTGCTTGAAATTCGCTTGTCTGGTCGATTTTTTCTTCGTGATTTTGTTCACTGCCACTTCTGCTTCTTCATGCAGCACTTTCAGATGGCTTTGTGTTATTTCGTTTGCACGACAGATATCCACAGCCTTTGCTAGGTTTAGATCTGTTTCTCTGAGAAGCCTAGCTCTCACAGTGTCATTGTTAACACCGCAGACAATGCGATCTTTAATCAAGTCGTCATTTAATCTTCCAAATTCACAATCTTTTGCCTTATTTTTCAAGTCAGTTGTCACAGGTCGGGGGGCCAAACCAGACTGCGCCCACCCCAATACCCAATACCACCTTGAGGAGCGTATCAAAGACCAGACAGACAAGAAGAATAAATTTAACAACTTTTTTTACATAAAATTTATTTAAAAAGTACTAATCAAGCTTCGGGGTCCCCCAATATGTACAAGGGCCAAACCTGGGACCCAAGGAGGGCAGGGATTGCTTCGGGAATCACTCGTGCCAGAGTGTATCGACTAAGGGAGGAGGGGGTCGGCCACCAGCCCAGTAAACGAGTAAGTCTCCAAATAAGCAGAACTGCTCAGGACGTAGAGCGGGGCAGGGTCTTCCACTGGACAGACAGGTAGGTATCCAGGTAAGCAGAACTTCGTTACGTAGAGCGGGGCGGGGCCTTCCACTGAACAGGCAGGTAAGTATTCAGGTAACAGAACCTCTTGGGGCGTAGAACAGAGCGGGGTCTCGTGACTGAGGGACGGCCTTCCTTGGATGGACAGATAGGTATCCAAGTAAGCAGGACTCCTTGATACGTAAAGCGGGGCGGGGCCTTCCACTGGACAAACAGGTAAGTATTCAGGTAACAGAACCTCTTGGGACGTAGAACAGAACGGGGTCTCGTGACTGAGGGACGTCCTCCCTTGGATGGGCAGGTAGGTATCCAGGTAAGCAGACCTCCTCTATTTGAGCAGAACAGAGAGAGTTGTCACACACATATCTACTTTTCTTCAATACAAGGACAAGGCTTACGGCTGAAGTGGGTTACAATAAAACAGGCAGGGAAACTCCAACATGCGGCTCTCCTTCGAGACTAACGCCTGGCGTGTGGTGCAGTGCAGCCGACTGCAATCTCCAATGTTTGTCTCTCCTTACAACAGGTATCTCACAAGAGGATGGTTACAGACGACTTCTGTTTAACAGACACAATGAGTTATGCACACACATACATACTCTCTCTCAATGCAGTGACGAGGATACGGCTGGTGTGTGTTGCAGCAAAGCAGACAGGAAATCTCCAATGTTTATCTCTCCTTCCAACAGGTATCTCATAAGAGGATGGTTGCAGACAACTTCTGTTTAACAGACACAGTGAGTTATGCACACATATACATACTCTCTCTCAATGCAGTGACGAGGATACGGCTGGTGTGTGTTGCAGCGAAGCAGACAGGAAATCTCCAATGTTTATCTCTCCTTCCAACAGGTATCTCATAAAAGGATGGTTGCAGACAACTTCTGTTTAACAGACACAGTGAGTTATGCACACATATACATACTCTCTCTCAATGCAGTGACGAGGATACGGCTGGTGTGTGTTGCAGCGAAGCAGACAGGAAATCTCCAATGTTTATCTCTCCTTCCAACAGGTATCTCATACGAGGATGGTTGCAGACAACTTCTGTTTAACAGACACAGTGAGTTATGCACACATATACATACTCTCTCTCAATGCAGTGACAAAGATACGGCTGGTGTGTGTTGCAGCGAAGCAGACAAGAAATCTCCAATGTTTATCTCTCCTTCCAACAGGTATCTCATAAGAGGATGGTTGCAGACAACTTCTGTTTAACAGACACAGTGAGTTATGCACACATATACATACTCTCTCTCAATGCAGTGACGAGGATACGGCTGGTGTGTGTTGCAGCGAAGCAGACAGGAAATCTCCAATGTTTATCTCTCCTTCCAACAGGTATCTCATAAGAGGATGGTTGCAGACAACTTCTGTTTAACAGACACAGTGAGTTATGCACACATATACATACTCTCTCTCAATGCAGTGACGAGGATACGGCTGGTGTGTATTGCAGCGAAGCAGACAAGAAATCTCCAATGTTTATCTCTCCTTCCAACAGGTATCTCATAAGAGGATGGTTGCAGACAACTTCTGTTTAACAGACACATCGAGTTATGCACACATATACATACTCTCTCTCAATGCAGTGACAAGGATACGGCTGGTGTGTGTTGCAGCGAAGCGGACAGGAAATCTCCAATGTTTATCTCTCCTTCCAACAGGTATCTCATAAGAGAATGGTTGCAGACAACTTCTGTTTAACAGACACAGCGAGTTATGCACACATATACATACTCTCTCTCAATGCAGTGACAAGGATACGGCTGGGGTGTGTTGCAGCGGAGCAGACAGAAAATCTCCAATGTTTATCTCTCCTTCCAACAGGTATCTCATAAGAGGATGTTTGTGGAGGGTTTCTCTATTTAGCAGACAGGGTTACCTAAGCACGCACAGGCTTCAGCATACCAAGATGACATATTCAGATTCAAATTCCTGAAATCCCTCTTCAGCATCAGTGGATAAGGATAAGTTGGGGGAACATACGGCTATTAATAGATATATTTTTAATTCCCACACACTGCAACCCCACTTCAAACTATTACTGTGTGACACATCAATTCGAGCACAGCATATCCACTCTCTCTCACTCAGTGAAATAAGGCCGACACTCACCCAATAATTAATCCTTCCACAATCGTACTGAAACAGTTTTCATCAAATGGCGAGGAATTTCGGGTCCCTTCTAACTAACACAGTGGATAAATCCTCCTCAACACTCGTGATTACAACCCTTTATCCAGCTCAATACGAATGCATACTTCCAACAAATCCAATATCATAGTACTTATCTCCCTTCCGATGACAATGATGTTCCTCCAGTCCTCATTCGATCTCCATAACTCACTCACTTTCCAGCCTTCACGTCTTCAACTCGGGTGGACGCAGTCACTGTTATCCTTTCAATACAGCCGAATCCGCACAACACACCCCAAAGCCTCCACAATTCAGCAACACCCCGAAACTTGTCAAAAGAGGGCCAACACTGAACTGTCTGCTCACTGTCCTTTTATATCCTCCATTTGTCTGCCCTGCCTCATCACACGCCACTGCATCAATCTCCCGCACCTGATGTCAATCTGTCCTCAGCCGCCGTTGTTATGGCGACAGATACGCCGCCGAAACCGGCCTGGTGTTACAGTGACACCGACCCGGGGGGAACACAAATTCAGCCGAACTTAGTTCCGCCTTGACTTTGTCACTTCGTGACACAGTCACATATGCATCAATGGTTTCGTTCGGTCCCTGTGCTCTCGTGAAAAACATATGCCTCAGATATGTAATATTCTTTCTTGGCTCACAGTATTCTCTAAACTTCTCTTTGAGCACTTCAAAATCATCCACATCATCATCAAAGTCCATGGTATTAAATACCTTTATGGCATCATCTCCCGCCACGTGAAGAAATGTCGCACATTTTACCTTGTCGCTCTTTTCTGCAATGCCAGTTGCGATGAGATATAGATCAAACTTTTGAATCCACGTTCGCCAGTTTTCCGCCAGATTCCCTTCAAAATCCAAACTGTTAGGAGGCTTTAACTGATCCATAGTTTTCTTCTGACACCATGTGATGTTTATTGGATTCACGTTTTTACAAAAACACACGGAGAGGCCGCTTTCATGCAACACGTAACTTTTACTGAACTTTCTTATCCCTCTTTTACAGGTTACACCCACCATGTCTTTAGCAGGAGAGCACCACCCTCAGGTAAGGAATAATAATACAATTCTCATACATCACACTAGAGAAGTGTGATTTGTATAGAAACCCGCCAGGTCAGAAAAAATCCATGGCTTAAAAAGTAGAATGTGGAAAAAAAAAAAGAATGTCAAAAAATGTTCAAAAGAGTATGCGTAAAATTGAGATGGGATGGATGCATATTTGAGAAGGGAAGTTCACTCAGGTCTGAACAAAAAAGGTGGGGGTACACGGAATATTTGTGTGTCAAAGGACTGTAGAAAAAAGGATCTGCTTGAAAAGGCTGTCACATTGTTTTTTTCCTGGTGAGAAAAGTTCTGAGGGAAACTTCACTGATTTTGTGTTTGATGTAACAGACTTTAAAGAGCAAGCCATAGATGAGCAGATTACAGTTATAGAACTTTATGAGCTGACCAAATTACCAGTCTTGCGTTTTTACTTGACAACCAAGAAGAAAATCATCCCTAATGACACACAGTTCCACTTTTGCAGCAAAACAAATGTGCAGAGATTGGAAGGTATGCAAGATTCCTGGTCTCCCACATGTACCAGCCAATCTGCTCTGTTGATAGAGAATGTAGAGCCAGATCTAATTTATGTAGGCAGTAGCACTGTAATTGCAACAGGCAGTGAAGATGTTTTTTGTCTGACTCCATAACTAACATGAGTGATGTATCAAGTGAGATTGAGATTGTTGCAGACATACAGCCAGAGGTGGACAATCTGGAGGATAGTGGTATTTTAACACAGGACACATCTCTGGGCTGGAAGACACTGCGCTACATGACACCTTACCTCTTAGAGGAATCATATTCTGTTCCTTCTCCAATTGTTAACTCACTGGAGATGACTGTTCAGAGTGAAAGGGTAAAGGCAAGATTATTTTCTTATCCTAAACTCTGGAAAAATCTACCTAACACTGTTCGGGAGGCAGACACAATCTGTCAGTTTAAATCTAGATTAAAGACACATCTCTTTAACCTGGCCTATACATAAAACATTAACACATTCATATAATTGAAATCTGTTAAAGGATTGTTAGGCTGCATTAATTAGGTCAACCGGAACCGAAAACACTTCCCATAACACCTGATGTACTCGTTGCATCTTAAGAAGAATGGCATCTACGCTAATATTAGTCTGTTTCATTTTTATTCCGAGGTCACCGTAGCCACCAGATCCAGCCTGTATCCAGATCAGATGGTCACTGCAGTCCCCCTGATCCAGTCCGTACCCAGCTCAGATCATTGATCACCACCTGGAGATGACTTCTATAGCCCTGAATGTCAACCAGACGGATCATCAATGAAGACCTCGCCACCTAGAAGACCATTGGCGCTACACCACAGGAACTTGATGAGTTCTCTACAATCTGAAATTGGTCAAACTGCTGGTTTCGTCTGGCCAGAGGAGAATTGGTCCCCCGACTGAGCCTGGTTTCTCCCAATGTTTTTTCTCCATTTCTGTCACCTGTGGAGTTTTGGTTCCTTGCCGCTGTCGTCTCAGGCTTGCTTAGTTGGGGACACTTTCCAGCGATATCGTATACTATTTGAACTGAACTGAATGATGATATCTCTGAATTCATTGATGAACTGCCTTTAATTGAAAATGTATTGTTTACAGTAATGCGTTACTTACACACTATTGTCCTGTTTAAATACTGTGAAGTTGCTTTGGCACAATCTGAATTGTTAAAAGCGCTATATAAATAAAGGTGACTTGACTTTACTTATTTATCGCAGTCAGGCCCTTCGACAGCTTATTGCACATTTTTGTGATAAAAGTGTCTTGACAGATGACATATCTGTGAAAGTCATTCTTCCCAATGGACGCCTGGAAAATGCTGTTGATGAAGGCGGGGGGTTTTGAGGGATGTGCTTTCCGAGTTTTGGAATGACTTTTATGAGCAGTGCACTTATATCTTATTAGGTCCCTTATCTACGACATGACTTTGGTCAACAAGAGTGGGAAAGCATTGGCCGAATCATTGCATTTGGTTGGCTAAAAGAGAAGTACCTGCCTGTAAAAATAGCATCAGTAATGCTGGAACAGGCAGCCCATGGATGTGCCACAAGTCTTGTGGACTGCTTTCTCAGATATGTTACAGAATCAGATAGGGTGGTCCTAGAATCTTATCATTCACATGTGGACAAAGAAGAGCTGTTTGTCATCATCATACCTTCCAAAGAATCCTAACAGCAGATAATATTGAGCAGCTCTTGGAGAAGATGGCACATCAGAAGCTGGTTCAAGAACCTGCATTTGTGATAGAGCAGTGGCATTATGTGCTTGCACCTATGAGTATTGAGCTCAAGGACATCGCAGCTGCCTAGGATGAACTCCAACCGACATCAAGAAAGGTCACGAAATCAATAGCTTACTCTGATACGATGAATGTACAATAACAAACAGACGGGCAGGTATCTAAGTACATTTCTTAGAGAATCAGATAAACAACACCTGTCCCTCTTCCTTCAGTTTTGCAGGTCAGATTTGTTCCTGGGAAAGAACATCACCGTCAGCTTCACACAATTGGAAGGCTTTCAGAGACAACCCTTTGCACACACATGTGGCTGTTACCTGGAGCTGCCTGTGAATATTATGATAACTACCCAGAGTTTCGCCATGAAATGAACAAAGTGTTGGAAAGCAACATACGGGTCATGGATATAGTCTTGTACATCTAGTATTGACTATTTAGGAAGAAACTGAAGTCAAGCTTAAACAACATAACTGAGGTCAAGGCCAGCTTTATTTATTTTTTCTCAAGATGTGTTTTACATGTTCACATTTCCAAAATTATTCCAGTTACAAAGTTTCTACAATAATTTCCCATGTATGCTGATGAAAAGTAGTCTTTCTACATTAATGTACAGTCATGGCCAAAAGTTTTGAGAATGACACAAATATTAGTTTTCACAAAGTTTTCTGCTAAACTGTTTTTAGATCTTTGTTTCAGTTGTTTATGTGATGTACTGAAATATAATTACAAGCACTTCATACATTTCAAAGGCTTTTATCAACAATTACATGACGTTTATGCAAAGAGTCAGTATTTGCAGTATTGGCCCTTCTTTTTCAGGACCTCTGCAATTCGACTGGGCATGCTCTCAAACAACTTCTGGGCCAAATCCTGACTGATAGCAACCCATTCTTTCATAATCACTTCTTGGAGTTTGTCAGAATTAGTGAGTTTTTATTTGTCCACCCACCTCTTGAGGATTGACCACAAGTTCTCAATGGGATTAAGATCTGGGGAGTTTCCAGGCCATGGACCCAAAATATCAACGTTTTGGTCCCCGAGCCACTTAGTTATCACTTTTGCCTTATGGCATGGTGCTCCATCGTGCTGGAAAATGCATTGTTCTTCACCAAACTTTTGTTGAATTGTTGGAAGAAGTTGCTTTTGGAGGGTGTTTTGGTAACATTTCTTGAGTGAGCCCACTCCCTTGGATGAGAAGCAACCCCACACATGAATAGTCTCAGGATGCTTTACTGTTGGCATGACACAGGACTGATGGTAGCGCTCACCTTTTCTTCTCCGGACGATGCTCCAAACAATTGGAAAGAGGCTTCATCGAAGAATATGACTTTGCCCCAGTCATTAGCAGTCCATTCGACATACTTTTTTGTAGAAGATCAATCTGTCCCAGATGTTTTCTTTTGAGAGAAGTGGCTTCTTTGCTGCCCTACTTGACACCAGGCCATCTTCCAAAAGTCTTGGCCTCACTGAAGGGACACTGTTAGCTTAATGCTAGCTGTAGCCTGTTACATTGCAGTACATAAGATTTCACTTACCATATAAGGAACGATAAGGAATGATTTAAAGATCCTGATCATCACTAACAAGCATCTAAACGTATGTGGTAAGTACTGCCGCTGTAGTATAACGTTGCACAGAGCACATGCGATCACAATAGTGAGAGTAAAATGATCGCGGATTCAAATTGGCAGTTTCAAAGGACCGCATATTAATAGCGGCTCAAGCTTCGTGATTAAATATACATTTTCCTCCACCTGCAAGCTACTGAAATGAGCCGCTCTGTGAAACAGCCAATCAGAGAAGAGCTCATCATTAATATTCATGAACCTTCCAAATAAGGCAATAACAGAGCATTTCATTCTAAGGACAAATCCTAGGGTTGTAAATGGACTTGTAAAACCGTTTCTGGAGAATTTTTACCCTTTCCTACGCCATATACCAGGGGTCCCCAAACATTTTTCTGAGAGGGCCACATAATTTTCTTTTCTTTAATGGGGGGTCGGGTCGGTTTATAAAAGAATATTCCATGGGCCAGACTGACTACTATTATTATTATTATTATTTTATTATGATTTTGCCTGTATTTATTATACCTTTTAATGCTAGAATAGTTTATTATTTTGTTATGCACCACACAGACAAATTATCATTTCTTTTTAAAAGATATACAGGTGCATCTCAATAAATTTGAATGTCATGGAAAAGTTCATTTATAAATTGTGAAACTTGTGTATTAAATAAATTTAATGCACACAGACTGAAGTAGTTTATGTCTTTGGTTCTTTTAATTGTGATGATTTGGCTCACATTTAACAGAATCCCAATTCACTATCTCAACAAATTAGAATATGGTGGCATGCCAATCAGCTAATCAACTCAAAACACCTGCAAAGCGTCACCTTAGAATTATAAGGTTCTATCTGCATTCTGAGCACTTTCGAGATATTGAGCTTCAAAGTTTTTGCATTCCATAGACTTCTGTAGATAGAACCATTTTTGTTTTCTAAAAAAAGGCACAAAATGTACACAGCTTACAAAAGAAACATCAAATATTGTAAACAAGTTGTCAAAGAATAAGAATATGTGAATAACTCAATTTTGACAAAAATGTCAGATAGAACCTTATAATTCTAAGGTGACGAAAGGTTTCCTGAGCCTTCAAAATAGTCTCTCAGTTTGGTTCACTAGGCTACACAATCATGGGGAAGACTGCTGATCTGACAGTTGTCCAGAAGACAAGCATTGACCCCCTTTACAAGGAGGGTAAGCCACAAACATTCATTGCCAAAGAAGCTGGCTGTTCACAGAGTGCTGTATCCAAGCATGTTAACAAAAAGCTGAATGGAAGGAAAAAGTGTAGAAGAAAAATATGCACAACCAACAGAGAGAACCGCAGCCTTGAGAGGCTTGTCAAGCAAAATCGATTCAAGAATTTGGGTGAACTTCACAAGGAATGGACTGAGGCTGGGGTCAAGGCATCAAGAGGCACCACACACAGACGTGTCAAGGAATTTGGCTACAGTTGTCATATTCCTCTTGATAACCCACTCCTGAACCACAGACAACATCAGAGGCATCATACCTGGGCTAAAGAGAAGAAGAAATGGACTATTGCCCAGTGGTCCTCTTTTCAGATGACGGCAAGTTTTGTATTCCATTTGGAAACCAAGGTCCTGGAGTCTGGTGGAAGGGTGGAGAAGCTCGTAGCTCAAGTTCCTTGATGATTTGGGGTGCAATGTCATCTGCTGGTGTTGGTCCACTGTGTTTTTTAACAAACATCAAACTCCGCCTTCAGCATTTTCAGCGCTTCCACAGGCTTTTCAACTGGGAATGGGGCCACTGGTTTCTCAGCTGAAAATTTTTGGGTAACTGGGAGATGAGTAAAGTCTTGCTTTTGCACCTGTTCAATCACGATGACGAATTATGTTGAATGTACCATTCTGTTGGTGAATTTAACAAATAATTAGGCTATGTTAATAACTAAGGGAAATTTATCAGAAAATATCAGAGAACAATTTATAATATTGTATCAATGCATTCTATGGCACCTTTAAAACATAACTTGTTTGTCTTCACTACTCACCAGTAGAATACAGATCTCAAATGTTAAGTCTTTAGTGAAATGTTTTAGTTATGAGGCTCTAACTCACTGTTAATTATTTCCTTTAGTGTTACGTACAAGTCCACTGCTGCAAACACATCATTTGTAGGGTTCAAATCATGCTCTGACATAAGATCAACACAGTTGTTAAAAATGTCTTCATCACATGGAAAGTCCTTGGAAACACAGTCTTCTAAACAGAATTGAACCTTCTTCAAAGTCAAAGTCAAAGTCAACTTTATTGTCAATTCTGCTTTATGTACCGGACATACAGAGAGCTGAAATTGCGTTACTCTCAGACCCTAGGTGCATACACGTAACATTAAATACAAAAGGTAGGAATTTAAATGCAAAAAGAATAAGGTGCAAAAGGAGCTTATACGTGTAATAAAGTGACAGCTATAGCCGACAAGTTTTTAGAGGTAGTCTGAGTGTAGTAAGAGGTAGTTAGCAGAGCACCAAACTACACAAGTGACTGGTGCAGGTCGGTGGGTGAGTGTGTATGAGTATGTGTTTGAGTATGTGCTTGTGTGTGTACCTGGTATTCATCACATTATGGGGACCAGATGTCCCCACAAGGATAGGAATACCAGTAGATTTTGACCTTGTGGGGACATTTCTTAGGTCCCCATGAGGAAACAGGCTTATAAATAATGCACAATGAGTTTTTTTGAGGAAGTAAAAGTGTGCACAATCTCCTGTAAGGGCTAGGTTTAGGTGTAGGGTAGGTGTAGGGCCATAGAAAATATCGTTTGTACAGTATGAAAACCATTACGCCTATGGAATGTCCCCATAAAACGTGTGTGTGTGTGTGTGTGTGTGTGTGTGTGTGTGTGTGTGTGTGTGTGTGTGTGTGTGTGTGTGTGTGTGTTGTGAAAAGTCAGGTCAATTAACTCACCTTGAATATCCCAGTAAGGACATGGTTCTTGAATGAGAGCCACTCTTGAATGACTTCCTTCTCATGTTGAGGGCAAAATTTCCTGGAAAGAGTCTGCAGATGAGAGATGTTCATCGTATCGTCTGTTAGAGCAGCTGATTGTGGCCCCAAGACATGGAAGGCTCCAAGAATGTCCAGATTATGGAATCTCTTCTCCAGATTTGTGTCCAGGCCAGTTATGTAAGGGTGAATGACCTACAACGACCAGATCAGCATCTTTTAGGAGAGCCTACACTAAGTTTTGATAATAGGGCCAAACCAGAGAGTATGTTCAGGACTGCTAATTATTATTTATAATGTACCATTAGGCTTTCACTAATCAATTTTAATCTTGTCACATCTATGTGTAGATGCTCACCTAACAAGAGTGTTGTACTTCTCATGTAGCACTAAGCAAATTATCATTTACCTCTCACTGGAATCTGGCCCAATGCCCCTCCCTTGACTCATCTTGGACCTCACGCCCTCTCCTCCTCGTGCTGTATGTTGTAGGCTCCAAGTCCTTGGGGATCATCAAGGTCCTGATGGAGGCGAGACAGGAAGGATCCAGGGAGTGGAGTTTGTCCAGCAGCCTCTTTGAAGTCTCTAAGAGTCTGGATTGTCACAGGAACCTAAATTTAAATAAACATTTCCTGCCATTTAGTACATGCAAACAATAATGTCAATGCATCACATCAAACAGATTTAAATTAGATTGTGCACATATCATACCTGCTCTTTGATATGTAAAAAATGTACATGTGCTTTCTGGAAGGTGGGGCAAAACATCGGCCTGCAGGTACACGGCAGCCACGAATCTGTAGGTAGCACAGAATGTGAAGAGGCCCTTTGCTCCAGGACATTTGCGCATCTCTGCATTCTCTGCCAACGCTCCCAGGACAGCACTCAGGTTCCTTTGTAGGGTCTCAATGGCCTTGTGCTGTGAGAGCCAGCGTGTGTCCTTCACTTCCTGTAAATGTCATGCAATATTGATTAGTTATGAATAGACAAAAGATAACTAACTGTTGTTCCACTGGTGGAATGCAGTTCCTACAAGGACTGGGACATCCCTCTCCATATTCAAAAAACTCCTGAAGACCCAGCTCTTCAGAGGATATCTCCTTTCATAGCACTGCTTACAACTAGTCTTGCTGATCCTACTGTAGCTCTTACCACCCGTCTAGAACTAACACTGAGCCCCTTAAATCGGCACTCACTGATGGACCTATTCTTACTGTACTGTACCTTTTTAAATTGTCATAATGCTTTAAAACTTAAATTGTTTACCATGTTGTTAGTCGCTTTGGTTAAAAATGCGTCAGCCAAATGTAATGTAATGTAATGTAACTAGGGCTGTCCCCGAATAGTCGAAGATTCGATGCATCGATATGCGGAGCCTGATTAGACCACCGATCTCACAGTCGAATCTTCGCGGGTGAAACGAGCATCATACCATTTTGCCAATATGGGGGTGCTCAATGTCTAATTGCACACAGAACTACTGGTTTTGTACGGTTATATTAAGTTATATACAGCCTTATTTGATTATGATAATGCAGTAAAAACAAAAGTGAAAAGAAAGAAGCGTTCAATAAATATTTTTAACGTGTTTGTGAATAAATCCAACCACCCCTGTGACTAATTTAATTTTCACTTTCCCTGATGCATGACGAGATGAGGACCATCTTGACGGCAGGGATGGCGGCGATCACACCGAACGCGTTTTTGCAGTTGGAGGCGCTTCTTTTGAATGGTTTTCTGCCGCCTGCTGCGCCTCGCGTTTTGCAGGAGCGCTCTGAGCGCCTGAAGTTGAAAAAAAAATCAACTCTGAGCGGAAAAACGCCCAACGTCATTCGCGTTCTTTTCCATTGTCCAATCGAATGAATGGAGAGGCGGGCCTTCTGTTGTGATGGCGAAAGTTTACCGTTGCTTAAAAAGTCCGGAGACTGCAAGAAATGGAGGAGAAACCTTTGGTGTCTATCGTGGGTAACCCGGAGCTGTATTATTTAGGGTTTCTGCTAATATGACAGTTTACTTAACAGCAAAAAATTTTAGAGCTCTCGCACTATAATCCTTTGAATTGACTGACAGGACAGCTGTTTTGGTCGTTGCTTAGCAACATAAAAAAACCACAGCACACTGCTCTTTCATTAAAAGTCACCAAAAAAGGCAGTGCTGTGCGCCTCGCGTTTTTAGAACTAAAAGACGCGTTCTGTGTTTTTATTTAAACCTAAATAAGTTTGGCAGTTGGCAGTTGGCAGGCAGTTTTGGTCGCTTATAAAATAAAATAAAAATAGTTTTACCCTCCTGCTGACTATAGTGTCGTGTCGTTAGTGTCGTTTTGGCAGTTGGCAGGCAGTTCCCTTCCGGGAACTCGAGCCGCGTCTAGAACGCTATGGGGAACGCCATTGGCGGACCGCACTCTGAACTATGTCTAACAACCAATGAATGACGGGGGGTGACGTCACAGGCGCGGTGACGTCACCAACCAGGAAGTATAAAGCACGTGCGTTTGAAGCCGGCGGCAGCTTTTGTCATTCAGCGAGAGCGCTCTGTGTCTGTGTCTGTCTTGCCATTTCTGCTGTTTTTGTGTCCAGTTTGACACACTTTTATTTGAGTAGAATGGCATCTTTACAACCTATTAAGAAAAAGAGTTTGATGGTGGTTAAGCGCCCGCATAGACAGTGTGTCCCTCCCTGCCAACGCTTCATTGTTGGTGGGGATACACACAGTCTATGTGTGGTCTGCTTGGGAGCGGAGCATGCACAGTCAGCCCTCGAAAAGGCTGGCTTCAGCAGCGGCGAGGAAGTTAGCGTTACAGAGATGCAAAAAACTGCAGATCTCGCTCTCCGCGACACCAAGGAGGCCGCCCGCGCTGTTGGGCGGTCTATGGCAGCCCTGGTGGCCGCGGAGAGGCATCTCTGGCTGACCCTGTCCGACGTAAAAGACAAGGACAGGGTCACGCTTCTAGACGCCCCCCTGCAACCATCTGGCCTCTTTGGTGCTTCGGTTGATACCGTTGTGGCCAGGCACCAGGAGGCCCGCAAGCAGGGGCGGCGTTCAGAACTTTCCTTCCTCGCCGCGTGTTCTCCTCTGAGGCTGCTGCTCCATCTAAGATGCAGCCTCAGCCGTGTATGAGCTCCCATAGAGAGGCACAAAAGCAGAGCGTTGCCGCCCGTGCTCCCCCGGCCCAGCCTAGGGGACCCGGAAAGCAGCGCTCTAAGTCAGGGGCTTCCAAGACGAAGAGGCCTGACCTGAGGGTCGTCCTCCAGTCAAGGAAGTCCTCGGCTAAGCGGCCCTGACGGTTGTGGTTCAGGGCCGTTGAGGGCAGCCCTTCTCGAGGGGGTTTGCACCGTACCTCCAGGTGCAGGTTTCAGACCCCTTCGTGGCCCTCAGGAGATGAGTCAGCTAACCCTGCCAGTGTTACAGGGCGCGGCTATCTCCCGCGAGCATCCTCTAGCTGGTCCGCCCGGAAACGTAGCGGCCCTGGAGAGTTCGCAACCCCCGTGGGGGTTTTCCGAGGAGCTAATTCCGGGTCTTCCTGCCAGTTCGCTGTTACAGGACTCCGAGTTAGTTCCTCAAGTAAATCCAGACACCAGTCCCGAGAGGCTGGTACCCTTAGTGAACTTTCTGGTTCCTCAGCACAGGAAGTATCTCAGGTTCACTTTCAGGGGCAAGGCTTACCAAGACAGAGTGCTTCCTTTCGGCCTAGCTTCCTCACCCCGCACTTTCACGAAGTGTGTGGATGCTGCACTGGCTCCATTGTGACTCCAGGGCATCCGCATACTCAACTAACAGTTAGCGGTTCAGCATCGAGGTGCTGTTCTCGCTCACATGAAAGAGTTAGGGTTGAGACTCAACGCCAAGAAGAATGTGCTTTCTCCACTTTAGAGGACCACTTACTTAGGCGTAGGGTGGGATTCGATCTCCACGCAGGCACACATGTCTCCTGCACGAGTCGATTCCATACTGACCGCAGTGAATGCAGTAAAGCTAGGCCAGTCACTCACTGTCAAACAGTTTCAAGTACTGTTAGGTCTTATAGCAGCCGCTTCCAACGTGATACCTTTTGGACTGCTGCACATGAGACCACTACAGTGGTGGCTCAGGACCAGGGGGTTCTCCCCGAGGGGAAACCCACTCCGCAAGATCAAGGTCACGCGGCGTTGCCTACGTGCCTTGGCCATGTGGAGGAAACCCTGGTTCCTCTCTCAGGGACCGGTACTGGGAGCGCCTGGTCGCCGCATCACGCTAGCGGCCGACGCTTTCCTTGCCGGTTGGGGAGCGGTCATGCGTGGCCGCTCAGCCCAAGGCCTATGGAACGCCCACCATCTCTCGTGGCACATAAACCGCTTAGAGATGCTGGCAGTATTCCTGGCCCTAAAGAGGTTTCTCCCAGACCTAAGAAGCAGACATGTGCTGGTCCGTACAGACAGCACTGCGGTGGTTCACTACATAAACCACCAAGGAGGACTCCGCTCACGCCCCTTATACAAGCTGGCGTACCGGATACTCCTTTGGTCTTAAGAGAAATTCCTCTCCCTGAGAGCAGTCCACATCCCTGGACATCTGAATATGGGAGCAGACGTCCTGTCAAGGCAGGGGCCGAGGCCCGGGGGATGGATGCTTCACCCAGAGGTGGTGAGGCAGATCTGGAGAGTGTTTGGCCAGGCACAGGTGGACCTGTTTGCGACTCAGGAGATATCGCACTGTCCCCTCTGGTACTCTCTAGTTCCTCCGGCTCCACTGGGGCTGGAGGTCATGGCACAGACGTGGCCGAGGCTGCGTCTGTACGCCTTTCCCCCGATCGCCCTGCTCCCGGGAGTTCTGGAACGGGTCCGTCGGTTTCTAGTGCGGCTGCTACTAGTAGCCCTGTACTGGCCGGCACGAGTATGATTCTCGGACCTGGTATCTCTCCTAGACGGCTCTCCGTGGGAGATTCCCGTCAGGAGGGACCTCCTGTCTCAGGCTGGGGGCGCGATATGCCACCCCCACCCAGAGAAGTGGAGGTTATGGGTGTGGCCCCTGAGGGGGCACAACTCATAGGAGCGGGTCTCTCAACCGAGGTTGTTGAGACCCTTCTCCAATCCAGAGCTCCCTCTACGAGGAAACTGTATGGCTTTAAGTGGAACTTATTCGCGAGATGGTGCCGCGAGCGCCACTTGGACCCAGTCAACTGCCCGGTTGGTACAGTTCTGGAGTTCCTACAGTCTCGCCTATCCGCAGGGCTAGCTCACTCCACTCTAAGGGTATACGTGGCGGCCATAAGTGCCTACCACGCCCCTTTAGGTGGCCTCTCAGTAGGTAGAGAGCCCTTGGTCATACGGTTCCTCCGCGGTGCGCTCAGGCTGAGGCCTCGAGTGACACCCAGGGTCCCCACGTGGGACCTCGCTGTGGTGCTAGAAGCTCTCTGCAAGCCTCCATTCGAGCCCATAGAGGAGTCTACGGATCGCGCCCTCACAGTTAAGACGGCGCTCCTGTTAGCACTCACCTCCCTCAAGAGAGTAGGCGACCTGCAGGCCCTTTCAGTGGCCCCATCTCACTTAGAGTTTGCCCCAGGGATGGCCAAGGCCTTTCTATATCCCAGGGTCGGGTACGTCCCGAAGGTCCCCTCCCTAGCACCGCAGCCAGTAACACTGCAGGCGTTTTATCCTCCTCCATACGTGGAGCCAGGTCACAGGAAGTTAAACTGCATGTGCCCAGTCAGAGCTTTAGACGCTTACGTCCACAGAGCTGCCACGTGGCGTAAAACAGAGCAACTGTTTGTCTGTTACGGCCCCCCTAAGAGGGGGAGCCCAGCTTCAAAGCCCACTATTAGTAGATGGATCATTGATGCCATAACTACTGCTTACGAGTCCTCTGATCTCCCCTCACCGATGGGACTCAAGGCTCACTCTACTCGGGGCATGAGTGCCTCGAGAGCTCTGACGGCAGGTGTCCCAATTCAGGACATCTGTAATGCTGCGGGTTGGTCCACGCCCCTAACATTCGTTAGGTACTACGAGCTCGACCTCAGAGCCGCTCCAGGCTCGGCTGTACTCTCGGTCTAGTGCGCTAGGCCTAGAGGGTCAGCCACCTCCCTAGCCAGGAGGAGACTTCTCAAGGCGCATTCTTTCTGCGGAAAGAAGAGAAGTCGTTTCGCCACTCATAAGAGATCTGCAAAACTTTACCCCTTTTGTCCGTGAAAGCTAGACAAAAGCCCTTTCGGTCCCTCTTGTCCTGGCAGAACCCCCAGACAAAGGACTAAGACCCCTCGTGAGCCCGAGGGCCGAGGGGTGCCTCTCGCACTGGCTGGCGAACCAGGCAGAGGTCACGGTTCTCGTGTGCCCGAGGGCCGAGAACTGTACAGCCCTCTTGTCCGCGGAATGCTAGACAATGGCTTAATTCTCCTCGTGTTCTGACGCGGATGCTATCAGACCGAGTGTACTCCGGTCCCTCTGGTTTCTGGCTTTCCCCAGACCAAGGACTAAGACTCCTCGTCTGCCTTCACAGAAGGCCGAGGAGTGCCTCATGCACTGGCTGGCTACCAGGCAGAGGCACCTACTGTCTTCCCCGTGAGCCCGAGGGCCGGGGATTGCAGTGCCCTCTTGTCCGCGTAATGCTAGACAATGGCTTATTCCCTCGCGTCCTGGCGGAGCTCCAGGCCGAGCCTTGGATCCCTCTTGTTCTGGCTGAACCCCCAGACAAAGGATCACCCTCTCCTCGTGTGCCCGAGGGCCGAGGAGCCTTGAGGTCGAGCTCACCGTCCTCGTGGGTCTGCGGACCGAGGACTTCCCACACCATCTGTCCGCCAAGTGCTAGACAGTGGTCATTCGGTCCCTCTTGTTCTGGCTAACTCCCAGACAAAGGACTAAGACTCTGCGTGTGCCTGAGGGCTGGGAGTACCTCTCGTTCTGGCTGGCGACCAGACAGAGGAAGACTACCATTCCTCGTGTGCCCGAGGGCCGAGGACTACAGGGACCTTCTTGTCCGCGTAATGCTAGACAAGGGTTCTCTCTTTTTCCACCCTGGTTGAGCAGACACTCGCAGGGCTCGGAAATTATGGGGGCGTTGGTAGTCTCGTTCCCCATAGCGTTCTAGACGCGGCTCGAGTTCCCGGAAGGGAACGTCTCGGATTACGTATGTAACCTTAGTTCCCTGAGGGAACGAGACGCCGCGTCTCGGACCATAATTCCCGCACCCTGCGGCGCTCGCTTCATTCCTAAGAGCTGCCGCCGGCTTCAAACGCACGTGCTTTATACTTCCTGGTTGGTGACGTCATCGCGCCTGTGACGTCACCCCCCGTCATTCATTGGTTGTTAGACATAGTTCAGAGTGCGGCCCGCCAATGGCATTCCCCATAGCGTTCTAGACGCGGCGTCTCGTTCCCTCAGGGAACTAAGGTTACATACGTAACCCGAGACGTTTTGGTCGCTTATATAATAAAATAAAAATAGTTTTACCCTCCTGCTGACTATAGTGTCGTGCCCCTCCCAACCCATTCACACACGCACATAAGCCTAGATGATTCGACTATCGGTCGACTATAGAAAGATTCGAAAATTCTGATTCGACTATGAAAATTCATAGTCGGGGACAGCCCTAAATGTAACTATTAATATTAGAATAATATTACCGTTAGCTTTAAGTCACTGACACCCAGGGTGGTGGATGCAGCCTTGAGAGTGGCAGTACGATTTGCACTATTTCTGAAATATAAATAGAGGTCCTGCAGGTGGTCCCTGAAAGTGGCCATGTATTTTACATTGTTGGATGAGTCTTTGCAGGCCAGGGCCAGCCTGTGGGCAGCACAGGCCACGGTTACAAGTTTAGGGAAGCTGTCTGTTAGCTGCTTTGCCACCCCATTCACACGCCCTAGATTTAAAAAAACAATGATTTAGTTACAATATTTAGGGATTCAACTCCCAAGATCCCCTCACGTGGTTTTAAATAATTACCTTTCATTATGGCTGCCCCATCAGTCCCTAGCCCATGGAGCCTCTCTGTTGGGATACCTTTTTCCAATAGTACTTTTTTAACAGCTGACACAATGGTGTCAGCTTTTCCATCCGGAACAGTGACAAAATTCAGAAAGTGATTAAATGTATTTCCCTCTTTATCCATGTATCTGTGAGAAAAGCATTTAATATCCACAGTTCTTCAACAGGGACTAAGATGTATTTAATTCTGAGACAATAAAGAAAATAAATGCATACCTGACATGCAGATCGAGCTGCCTGGACACAGACACATCTGTGCTTTCATCTATTTCTAGACTAATTGCCTGTGATGACCTTATGGCCATCAGGATAGGCTCCTCAATTTATTGAGATAAAATCTCGAGCATCTCATCCATAATTCTATGAGATCTGTAATTATTCCTCTGGTCAATCTAGACACTGAGAAAGGGAAAAGGGTACTTAATAACTTATTAAAAATATATAGTCAATAATATAGAGATTAAATGTAAGTTTAGATAATGGATAGGTGACATTTATCTTAAGGTTTAGGTGTGCTACCTTTAACTTCTTAAAGTAGTCACACCCTAAAAGCTCTGCCAGGCTCAGAAGCTTTGGGTAGTTGGTATGGTGGGCCTTTTCATTTTTTACAAACCAGTAGAGGCACTTGAAGCCACCAATGATGGCCTTGTGCTCTACCACAACAGAAGGCTCAAAAGAGTCCATTACAGAGACACCTGCACATGTCAAAATTGTTAGAAAATAATTTGGGCGTTACTAATTTAAGTTATATTATTATTATTATATATGATCTGCTGTTGGACCCAAAAATTACCAGATGCAAGAGATGCCTGGCATCTGATGCTCTCCTGCTGGTGCTCTGTGGTGATGTGCCGCTCTATATAGTCTTTTCTATATGAAAGAGCCCCGATCTCAACAAAAGCCCTCTTTGTGGCACCTTTCTTAGGCGCAGGCTTGTGCTGCCTCCACAGTCTACAAAACATCCCTTTGAAAGTACATTGATAATCACATTAGCTAAATAGCCTGACATCCTACAGTCACACTTTGTGTTTTTAATCATATTACATGTATTGCATAAAAGCTAATTATAATTAAAAAAATCTGATTATTTGTAAAGGAGCTTATTATACAGACATTAAGTTTACCATGCTGTGTGTCGTACAACCATGACATGAACTGAGGCATGTTCAACCACTCAGGGTTGAATCCAGTGCCCCTGTGTCTGCTGCTTTTGGATGTTGCCAAAGTCCTGAAACCTGCTTCCTTACCTGCCTGCTACTACATATTTTTGTCCACCTCACCTGTTGCTTCAGCTGGTTCTCTCACAGCAGCATGTAGGATGCTGTCCTCCTCTCCAACTCTTTCTTCAATGCCTAACAAATCTATTTCTTTCTCTTCCTGACCTTGTCTTTCTGCTCGAGCAGCACTAGTTGAAGCGTGAAAATATTGTAAACAATAACATAAATAATTACACTGGTCGGACTAAGCTCTGTTTCAGACTGATACCTCTGGTTCAGGATGGTCCTCATCCTCAACACGTTCCTTTTTCAGTTGCGGAAAATACTTTTCAGTGTAAGAGTAAAGAAACGACATAATTTATAATATGTTTATTTGATTCACCGCCTCGGTCGTCAGAGCCTCCAGTTCCGCCTTGGCCCTCCGGATCCACGGTGTCGCCCCGGATTTTCGGCTCTCCATCTCCGCCTCTGTCGGTCGGCCCGATGGAGTCGGCGGTCCTTCCTCCACCATGGCTCCTCCCTCCGTCGGCTCCACCATGGGCCATCATTATGGCTGTGGTCTGGGTCTGTCTCTCCTGCTCCGGGTCCCTCCTGTTCTTCCACTGGCTCCTCCCTCCTTTGACACCCCGCTGGACTGTCTTGTCTGCCCCTTGGACTCTTGTTTTGGTCCCCCTCCCGGGTTTCGTCCTCCGCCAAAGCCACCTCCCTCATGGACTCTGTTTTTCTGTGTTTACGCCCTTCTTGTCTGTTTTTGTTTCTGTTAGTGCGGCGCGAGGACGCACCTATGCGGAGGGGGGGCGTTATGTCATAGTTATGTCTGTTCATGCACTTGGTTTTTCCTATTGTCTCCTCCTGTCGATCTGTGTAAAATGGTTTTGCCCTCATCACCGTCATCTGTTTCACCTGTCTGTCATTATTAGTAAAGCCTTATAAGCCTGTCTTTGAGTTCCTCACATTGTCGGTCTTTACTTTATGTTAACGTTTCTATGTGCTGTTCTGCTCCTCGGTTTTGTTTTGTTAAAGTTTCGACGTGTTTGTTCTGCTCCGTGCCTTTTTGTTCGTAGTTTAATAAATCTGTGTTTTTGTTTGTTACCTCTGTCTCCTCGTGGTTCCCCTGCCTCCTCGTCTTCCTGCACGTGTGACAACAGGAAGATTACAGTGATTATGTTGTTACGTTTTATTATAGTAAAAGTGTAATATACCATGTTTTTTGGAAAATATTTTTTACAAATATCATGGTAAGTGTACCAAGACCATGGTTAATTTGTGTTTTTTATGGTTTAACTCTAGTAACCATAGGGGCCGGTTGCATTAAAGGTTTAGACTAACTCAGCTAATTTCATCTTTAAGACTGGTCACAATTTTTACTTAATTTACAGAGAAATGTAGATTAGTCTAAGTTGAATCTAAAAAATAAGACTGAATACCCTTTGGTTAACTGCTAGTTGGTCAAACTAGTATTTAAGACACTGTCTTAACATAGAAACTAATTTTATGCACTTGGCCCATGTTTTTTTGGTTTTATTTGTAGTAAAACCATGGTTCTTTTTCATAACCTAGTGTAAATGAGGTAGCTTGGGACAGATCTTGACTTGAAAGTGACTTATTTACTTTATATTATTTATATTTAATATAATATAGCCTGTAAGTATAGTTACGTTAATAATAATACATACCCCAAAGTCATATTCACTGCAAATGAAAAGCTCATCTTAGTATTTTTATGCTGTTTCTAGTCAAAATATCTGAAATTTCTTAAATTAAGATGTATTTACTAGATAAGTGACCCAGATAGCACACGTACGTCTTCAAGATGTCTGTTAAAGATCTCTTGATCTGGAAAGCATCTGCTGTGTACAAACGTCTGGCAGATGTCTGTAAGATGTCAGTTTTACATTCATTTTAATTAATAAACATCTTAAAGACATCTAATAGACGTCTATTTGACATCTGTTTAGAAACGTCCAATAGAAGTATTGCATATGTCTTGCAGATGTAAATGCAGATGTCAAATAGACATCTCCGAGATGTAAGTGTGCTATCAGGGAAATTACATAAGATATTTAATCTTGTTTTAAGATAAATAATTTATTATCTACCAGTGAGGTAAATAAAATATTCTTAAAATAAGAGTATTTTACTTATCCCAATGGCTAGTAATTTTACTTATTTTAAGCAAAATGCACTTATTATTATTTTTTTTTCCTGGAAACAAGACTAAATATCTTATGTCATTTTGTTTATCTAAATAAATCCATCCTAATTTAATTTATTTGATATTTTGACTAGAAACAAGACAAATATACTAAGTATAGTAAGTAGTGTGATGCTGCATGGATTAAAATATTTGTTGATTTTCTAACAAAGGCACATTAATGCATTTGTTAATCCACTCAAAACCTTCAAGACAAATTTATTTACATTTTACAGCACTGCAAAAACGTCTCAGGTTACGTAGGTAACCCTAGTTCCCTGAGGACAGGGAACGAGACGCTGCGTCCTGGTGGACACTATGGGAACTGCCTTCAGCATGACCGGTTCTGAAACAAATGTATGAAACAACGACAGTGAACTTGACACTGGCCGGCGCCAGCCTATGACATCATCATCAGGCGCCTGCTAGTATAAAGCAGGTGCCTGAGAGCACATTACCATCTTTTTGTCTGACGGAGGTATGTGCAGGGCCCGAGGCATGGCCACGAGACGCAGCGTCTCGTTCCCTGTCCTCAGGGAACTAGGGTTACCTACGTAACCTGAGACGTTCCCTTCCGGAGGGAACTCTACGCTGCGTCCTGGTGGACACTATGGGAACGATTATACCAACACCGCCATGCCGAGGGATAGGTGATCAAACTGACTGAATGAGGAGTCAAGAAGGAAATCACCCCTGCATCAGCGAGAGTCGCTGGGGCCCAGTGACCTGCCACGGCTAGCCCGGCTACCTGTGCACGCAACTCTCAAGCGTGGAGGCCTAGAGGAAGCCTACTACACTTAGCTCTCTAAGTGAAGGAGCTCATAAACGCCCTGACCATAAGGGGCGGAGTTTAGGGAATGGATGTCTCGGCAGGGCGGACGCCTGCTCTAGGGACCTGACAACATTCAGTGCTACAGGTATAGATGGGGAAGCGGAGCTTCTGGAGAATGGAGGCTTCATAAAGACTCTCTAAAAGAGAGGAAGCCTGACAACATTCAATCCACTAGCTCTTAGGAGTGGAGGTCTCAAAATAACCCTCCAGTGAGGGGAGACCTGGCTACACTCACGCTTAGAAGTACTGGAAGCGGAGCCTCTGGAGAATGGAGGCTTCATAAACGACTCTCTGAAAAGAGAGGAAACCTGACAACATTCCACCCACTAGCTCTTTAGGAGTGGAGGTCTCAAAATAACCCTCCAGTGAGGGGAGACCTGGCTACACTCACGCTTGAAAGTACTGAAAGTAGAGCTTCTGGAGAATGGAGGCTTCATAAAAGACTTTCTGAAAGAGAGGAAACCTGACAACATTCCATCCCCTAGCTCTTAGGAGTGGAGGTCTCAAATAACCCTGCCGTAAGGGGAGACCTGGCTACACTCACGCCTAGAAGTACTGGAGGCGGAGCCTCTGGAGAACGGAGGCTTCACAGAAGACTCTCTAAAAAGAGAGGAAACCTGACAACGTTCAGCCCTCTAGCTCTTTAGGAGTGGAGGTCTCAAATAACCCTGCCGTGAGGGGAGACCTGGCTACACTCACGCCTAGAAGTACTGGAAGCGGAGCTTCTGGAGAATGGAGGCTTCATAAAAGACTCTCTGAAAAGAGAGGAAACCTGACAACATTCCATCCACTAGCTCTTAGGAGTGGAGGTCTCAAATAGCCCTGCAGTGAGGGGAGACCTGGCTACACTCACGCTCAGAAGTACTGGAGGCGGAGCTTCTGGAGAACGGAGGCTTCACAGAAGACTCTCCAAAAAGGAGAGGGAACCTGACCACATTCAATCCTCTAGCTCTTTAGGAGTGGAGGTCTCAAATAACCCTGCCGTGAGGGGAGACCTGGCTACACTCACGCCTAGAAGTACTGGAAGCGGAGCATCTGGAGAATGGAGGCTTCATAAAAGACTCTCTGAAAAGAGAGGAAACCTGACAACATTCCATCCACTAGCTCTTAGGAGTGGAGGTCTCAAATAGCCCTGCAGTGAGGGGAGACCTGGCTACACTCGCGCTTAAAAGTACTGGAGGCGGAGCTTCTGGAGAACGGAGGCTTCACAGAAGACTCTCTAGAAAGAGAGGAAACCTGACAACGTTCAGTCCACCAGCTCTTAGGAGTGGAGGTCTCACTAGCCCTTCAGTGAGGAGAGACCTGGCTACACTCACGCCCGGAGGAAAAGCCTATACTCGACACTGGGGGTATTCAGTGAGGCTGCATAGCCTATGCAACCCGAACTACCCGAGTGGAGCTTCTGCTCAGAGGGAATCTACGGAGTGGAGGTCCCATGACCTAACTACACTTGACACTGACGACGGCCTGTGAGGCTGAGTAGCCTGTGCGGCAGGCCTGTCTAAGTGGAGATTTCCCGAGGAGTGGAGGCTTCGCCGAAAGGAAGCCTGGCAACGCTCTGTGCCTTCCAGGGTGCAACTCTAAGAATGGAGGTGCCGTGGCGCCTCTACACTCAAAACCTGGGGGTAGTCAGTGAGGCTGAATAGCCTGTGCAGCAGAACTACCTGCAGGGAGTTAAGAGGAGTGACTGCTTCAAGGAAGCCAGAAAAACACTCTGCGTCTTGTAAAGGAAAACTCTAAAAGTGGGGGTCTCGTGACCCACTCCACTTTCAACACTGAGGGTAGTCAGTGAGGCTGAATAGCCTGTGCAGCAGAACTACCTGAGTGGAGTTTCTGCAAAGTGGCGGCTTTGGTAAGAAAGAAGCCTGGTACCACTCTGCACCCAGCAGAGGACGACTCTAAGGATGGAGGTCCGTGACCTATCAACACCCAACACCAGAGCTGGTCCGCGAGGCTGAATAGCCTGTGCAGTCGGACCGCCTAATTCTAGTGTGTCTCTGGAGGCAACGAAGGACTCTGAGTGAGGCTGGCAATGTTCTGCGAGCAGCAGAAGGACTCTAAGAGTGGAGGTCCCAAGACCTACTACACTTCAACACTGCAGGCGTTCATCGAAGCTGAACAGCCTAAACGACAGTACTGCCTGAGTGGAGTCTGGAGAGTGGAGGCTTTCTAAAGAGGGAGCCTAACACACCTCCGTGCTTAGCAAGGAAGAACTCTGAGAGTGGAGGTCTCAAGACCTAGCTACACTCTAGCCTTGATGGTCATCCGCGAGGCTGACTAGCCTGTGCGACAGAAATACCTTCATTTTGAAGCTCTTCTGGAGAGTGAGGCCTGAGGAGGCCCGACACTCGATCCTGCTAGCAGCGCTATCTGGATTGGAGCTGGAAAACTAAAAGGTTTTTGAGAAAAACCAGCTCAGAGAATGGACACGGAGGAACCCTGCGTGGTCCATGGGAGAAAGGAACCTGCCTTTACGGGAGGGACCTTACCATGAGTATGGATTTTAGTGAAGTGCCTGAACAGTGCACTTACCACTCACGTGGATTTTAGAGAATGCCCAAAGACTTCGCGTGAGCAAACACCACAAATGTGGTTTTGAGTAGGTGTCCTGAGCATAGCGAGGATCACCAGATTTGCAGTCTCTAGGCTATAGCGGAGCCTGAAAGCGGAGCTTCTGGAGAGGGGAGGCTTCAGCAGAAAGACTCTCTAAGCGAGAGGAGGCCTACGACGCTCTCCCTAGGAAACTCTTCAGAGTGGAGGCCTCAGGTAAAACGCTCTAGGCGAGGGGAGGCCTGACTACACTCGACGCTCAAGAGAGGTAGATACTCACAGTCAGAGCCAATAATGGAAAATCTCATTTATCATCTAGCTCCGTGTAGTGGAGGCTCCGAGACTACATCTCTAAGGAGAGAAGCCTACAACACTAGTTTTTGGTGAGTGGAAGACTGCACTCCCCCAAAAAATAGTCAGCGAGGCACTCATGGGCCTGCCAGCTGCTATAACTGTGAGAGTGAAGGTCTCAGTACTGTTGGTTGTGACAGAGGGGAGACCTATTACACTGTGGTATCAAAGGAGTTGTAAAACTTAAGGGTTTTGGAACCAACTCAAAAAATGGGCACGGAGGATTATCCTGCGTGGTCCAACCTGTGAGGGATTTGAAGAAGGAACCTGCCTTTACGGGAGGAGCCTTACCATAAGTATGGATTTTAGTGAAGTGCCTGAGTAGTGCACTTACCACTCACGTGGATTTCAGAGAGTGCTCAAAGACTTGCGTGAGCAAACACCACCAACGTGGATTTAAGAAGGTGCTCTAAGCGTTTCGCGAGAAAGACACCTGTATTATTCCCGGGTGATAGCAGAACCCGGAAGCGGAGCTTTCAGTGAGGGAGGCTTTAATGGTTACAAGCTCTCTCGAACGTAACAAGCCTGGCGATGCTCAACTGAGGAAGCTTTATTGAGTGGAGGCCTAGGTATACACGCCCTCTCGCGGAGGGGAGGCCTGACTACACTCACGCTTATAATGACAGGTCCACGAAAAGAGTTCACAAGCTGCCTTGCCTTGTGTTTTCGGCCTGCATTTTCTGGAAAGTGGAGGCTTGACAGAAATACCTCATAAAGAGGGAGCCTAGCAACACTCGACCCAGTAAAAAGCTCTCATGAATGGAGGTCTAAGAATGACCTGGCTACATTCAGCGCTAAGAAGTATCTCTCTCTATATGTCTCTCATATAGAGGACTTCACAGAGAGGAGGCCTTCTAGGCCTGCTACACTCTTTTACTTCAAAGCGGGGCTCCTTTTTTTTTTTTTTTAAGAGAGCGGGGGCTTCATCTCTCACAGAGAGGGAGCCTTAACGACGCTCTATTCACCCTAACACACAAACTCCTAGGAGTGGAGGTCTCACTTATATGTATATAAAAATACACAGGGAAGGGACCTGACTACACTCATGCCAAAAGAGTATTACTCTTAGCAGGGTTTGAGTGAGCGGAGGCTTCAGTAGCGTTTTATCTCTTTCCGCTTGAAGCAGCTTGACAACGCTCAAGAGGGTTTTACATATTCTCGTATGTATATGTATGTTAGATCATGTCTGTACCAAGCTCACTCTTTAGCGGAGGTTTTATTTAAAACCTGACAACGCCTAACCCAGAAGGGGTTTTCCACGAGTGGAGGTCTCTACACACTGTTTTCATTTATAAAACGAGGGGAGACCTGGCTACACTCGGCACTTGGTGGCAGTAGAACTCAAGAGGAGCTCTAAACAGCAAAAGTAAACACCCAAGCGGAGCTGGTAGACAAAAGAAAACATACACATACACGCTTGAATATTCTATTAAAGTGTCTTTACTGTTCACATACCGGGCCAACAGATGGAGCCTCAGTCTCATCATTGGCCCAGCCCCGGAGTCAAGGGGAAAAGGGAGGGGCAGGTAGCCCCACACTGGTGACCTGGCCTCGTCTCTGGCCCTTGGGCCAGGACGGGCCAGGTTTCCCCCCGGTGTTTAGGTGGAGGCGTGGACCAGCAAGGGACTTTTTTCTTTCAAACCCCCGGGGCTCGGTCCCGATTTCTCAGCAGATCAGCCTGGTGCGCCTCTGCAACACTGCCATCGTGTGCAGAGGAGCACCGGCCACTGCCGCATATGTGCCTTTGGAGCCTTCAGGGTCGATGTCCCTCGCTCTGAGAGATAGTTCGCCACCGTCAGCGAGAGACATCGTCACATATCCGCGCCCATGCATTCCCTCGACATCAGCATGATTCACATGCCGATGCCTGTGAATGCGGGCTGAATATGGCCTGTCCCATTCCCTCTCGATCTCTTAAGCAGATCAGGAAGGAATGGGAGGCTCACAGGAGTTGGGTTTGTCATGACCCGGAAGAAACCGCTCGTTTAGTCTGCCGAGAGCGGCCTCTTCCCTCGCGGGCTTCCACTGCAGATACAAGCGGGCAGCCGCGCGGTCCATAACAGACATCAACTCTTCATATGCGGGGCAGGGAGGCTGCATGGCTCAAACGAGCTCATATTTGTTCCATTTCAACCTCCTGCTCGCCCTGGCTTGAAGCCAAAAGAGCACTCGCTGCAGAACCGGAGGATGTGAGAGACAACACATTATCCGCTAGCAGCGCATTCTCGCCTCCGGCTGACGTGCGCGAGTGATTAAACGCTCTCTCAAACTCGTCAGCCAGCTCCACCTGTGAGCCCCGCAATCTCAGCCGCCGAGCAGCCTCAGCTGTGGCGGGACCGGAGCAGCGTGGGGCAGATGGATGGCCCGATTCCCTCGAGAAAAGGGCCAGACGAGAACGGAGTTTTTTCAAAGTGAAACTCTCACAATGAACGCGCTCCGCTCTTCTAGAGCAGAGCGCGCGTGCTCTTACACCTAAACACAACAAACAAGGGTCGTGTGCGTCATCAAGTGTCAGAATTCTCTGACACGGATCCGCACACTTACTAAACAGTTTTTCTCTGGGCATCGCTGTACTCACTCGTTTAGAACAGAGGACTCTGAAGACAAAAAGATGGTAATGTGCTCTCAGGCACCTGCTTTATACTAGCAGGCGCCTGATGATGATGTCATAGGCTGGCGCCGGCCAGTGTCAAGTTCACTGTCGTTGTTTCATACATTTGTTTCAGAACCGGTCATGCTGAAGGCAGTTCCCATAGTGTCCACCAGGACGCAGCGTAGAGTTCCCTCCGGAAGGGAACTATTATTTTGGTGAAAGGTAAATCACAGCCGTAGAAAGTCAGCAGAAGGACGAATGTGGTTTACTTTTTTCAAATGAATCTCTTTTGCTTTAGGGATGTGTGAATACAAATACAAAAGTGAGTCTATCATCTGTTGATGTTTCGGTCTCATTTGTTTAATTGGTCCGTATTGTTCGTGCTGATCATCACCTGAGGTGAGTGTGAATGCAGCAGCTGAAGGTGTGGAGTATTCTCTATAGTCTATGATAATGAGCGCTGTAGATATGCAGATGAGCTGCTGAAACTCAGAGTCTGAGCACTTCTACAACTGCTTACATCCTTTCGGTGTTTGCTTTGTCTTCAGCTGTAAGGACGGCCTCCTGAAATCTAAATCAAACTACAGCGTTTCAGTGTTTTAGTCAGACTTCATGACTGCAGCGACAACAGTTCAATCTCAAGCAAGAATCTGCTGAAGATACAATTCTGGTAATCATTGGATGTTGTAGGTATTTTGTTCTCAAAACAATAACTTCACTAATATTGTAACATTTATGCACACTTACGCAACATTAAAAACATTCAATATGTGCTCATGTTCAAAATTCAACTGAGAGAAGTCTTGATTTGCTTGAGTATGTAACTAACACACTGCAAAAAAATTTTTTCTAACTTAGATTTTCTGTCTTGTTTCCAGCCAAAATATCAAAAAAAATTCTTAAATCAAGAAGGATTTTCTAGACAAGTAAAAATTGTCTTGTTTTCAGAAAAAGGAAGTCCAAATTAAGTGAGTTTTTGCTTAGAACAAGCAAAATATCTTATTTCAAGCAGAAAACACGGTTATTTAGTTTACACCATTGGCAGATTATTTTGTTTGTTTTAATTTTGACTTATTTTTTTCTGAAAACAAGATTTTTTTTACTCGTCTAGAAATTTTTTGATTTTTTAGGTATTTTGGCTGGAAACAAGACAAAAAAATTGAAAAAAATCTTAAATCAAGAAGGATTTTCTAGACAAGCTGTAAACAAGACAACAAAATTTAAGTAAGAAAGGCATTTTTTGCAGTAAGAAAATAAGGGCAATAAATCAACCAAATATGAACTTTATTTGGTTAAAATGGTTTGGTTAAAATAACAAAGTGCCTTTACTATAAAGCATTATTGATGGTGGGTTTAAGACAGTAAACAGAAGTGCCAGTTATTTATTAGTTGTATTTCTGTATGGAAGTGCACTATATTGGTGTTTTTCACCATTTATTTGCGTTTTGATAGTTTTGAAAGGTTTAAAATTCACCTTCACTGCAAAAAAATGCTTTTCTTTCTTAGATTTGTATGTCTGTTTCCAGCCAAAATATCAAAATGCTCATTCTTAAATCAAGAAGGATTTTCTCAACTACTAAAAATGATGTTCTTGTTTTGAGAAAAAGAAGTCAAATTAAGGTATGTTTTTACTTAAAAAAGCTAAATATTATTGTTGTTGTTGTTTTTTGTTTAAATAAAAAAAAAACTCATCCTTTTCTTAAAATATTTTTTACTTGTCAAGAAAATCCTTAATTTTTAGACATTTTGGCTGGAAACAAAACCCACCATCAATGTGATGCTTTATAGTAAAGGCATTTTAATATTTTAAACAAACCACTTTAAGCAAATAAAGTTTAAATTTGATTGATTTTTTTCCCCTTATATGTTTTGTCTTTTTTTTTTTCCAGTCAAAATGTATACAAATTCTTAAATCAAGAAGGAAAAGCAAACTTATTTTCTTGTTTTCAGAAAAAAGCAAGTCAAAATTTGTTGAGTTTTTGCTTAGAACAAGCTAAATAATCGTATTTCAAGCAGAACGCACGATTATTTTTCCTACCCCGTTGGCTGATTATTTAGCTTGTTTCAAGCGAAAACACACTTAATTTTGACTGTTTTCTTCTTAAAACAAGACCATTTTAACTTTATTTTTAGAAAATCCTTCTTGATTTAAGACTTTTTCGATATTTGGGCTGGAAACAAGGCAAAAAATCTAAGTAAGAAAAGCATTTTTTGCAGTGAAGGTGAATTTTAAAACACAAAAAAACAAAATCAAAGCAAAGACACCAATATAGAGCACTTCCATATAAGAATACAACTAATAAATAGCAACAAACCGACCATCAATGTGTATGCTTTAAAGTTAAGGCACTTTAATATTTTAACCAAACCATTTTCTACCAATTAAAGTTTGATTGATTTATTGCCCTTGTTTTCTCACTGCATGGGGAAAAAAAAAAGTTTTTCTTAGATTTTTGTCTTGTTTCCAGCAAAAATATCGAAAAATTCTTAAATCAAGATGGATTTTTTAGACAAGGACAAATTATTTTCTTATTTCAAACAGAAAACAGGATTGTGTTGTTTAATTACCCCATTGGCAGAAAACACACTTCATTTTGATTCGTTTTTCTTAAAACAAGACAATATTTTTTGCTTGTCAAGAAAATCCTACTCTATCTTTCAGATTTTTTTTTTTTTTTTTTTTTTTTCTTTTTTTTTTGATATTTTGGCTGGAAACAAGAAAATAAAATCAAAGTAAAAAAAGAATTGTCTATTTTTTTTCAGTGCTGGAGAGGAAACTGAAATGAGATTGTATAGAGATTCATTTTTAAATTTGATTTACAAATTCTTAAATATTCAGAGTTCTTTCAAATCCTTTAATATGAAAACAATAAAAAAAAAACTTAATCCTGGATTGAAACAATGTCACAAATGCTTTGCTGTTGGTATTCTGAATTATGACACTTACATTTAGATAAAAACTAGAAGCATTCGTTTGTATTGGTAGCTTTGGGAATCTGCTAGCCATTCGTTGAATGAATGCTTATTATGTATGACTTTGCATGGTCCACATGGACTAGACTTTTATTTTGGTGTGTCGATTGTTGCCAGATTGGGCGGGTTTCCGCCCAATTGGGCTTCTTTTGATCGGCTTGGACCGGAGACTAACGCATTGGGAGGGTAGACAAAATTTGGGCTGCTTTAAAAAATTAAAAGCCGCCCAATCAGCTGTCTTTTCTTCGCTTTTATCATTAGTCATGTTAATTTAGTACGTTCGAGCTCAAAGTATCACAGTAATAGCCTATAATGTGTAGTGCAGTCATCAACTCATTTTTGCTTAACGTAGCCTAACCATCACTGGTTTAGTTTAACAGAGACCTGTCAATCAATTTACGTCTTTTACGTTAGTGAGATGTGATGACTTGTGAGTGAAGGGGTTTTACATTACATTTGTTTCTCATCACTTTATTGTGCACTTTTTGCACAGAAATTAGCATATTTTTTAATGTGGACATTGAAAATGATGCATGCGTTTTTCCAAGGGTTAAAGTCATCGGTTAATTTCCACTTTGAAAAGATTTCTGGACATTTTACGCGTATTTTCGGACTGTTTTGATCCATAGTCCTGTGAAATTGATTTATCTTTATTTTATTTTGCCATTATTCTTTTTTTAAAGAGATAAATATGATATGTCAACCTTGACATGGCAATTAAATTCTCATTATTTCGGCAGTTAAAATTTGGGCTGGTTTTTGTTGAACTGGGCGGGTTTTGGTGAGCTTTTGGGCTGGAAATCGTCAACCTGATCTGGCAACACTGCTGTCGACGCGACGTCACAAGGCTGCGCCGCGCTGCTGTGTGTGTGTGCGCTCAGAGGAAAGGTTTGTGTTTTCAGTCATTTTAAACCTTTAAAACGTTTAAACGTTAAAGAACGCTATCTCAGGTAACTTCACAGACGAGTAACAGAAAAGCTGCGTCTCATTTCGTTCCCTTTATATCGTGAAACCGTTTTGCTGCACAATAATTTCCCTGTTAGCAATCGCTGGACGCATGCGAGTCAAAATACTGTAAATGCAACGACAACAAACCTAAGTTTTACAATAAAGGAAACCTTACAGTTTTTACATATATATATTAAAAACACAATATATAAGTAAATAGAAATAATGACGAAAGAAATAGGAGCTGCTTTGGATAAAAGCGTCTGCAAACGACTAAATGTAAATGTATGTAAATCGTGTTTTGTTTTCTTGTTTTTAGCCATCACCCTGACTGCATCCCCAGAGTGTACAAACACACAGGAAAATGGCGTTTATTAAAGAGGAGACTCAAGATTTCAGGATTGAAGAAGTGTTCAGTATCACAAAAGAAGATTTCGAGGAACAAACAGGTTGGTTTTCATTCTCAGTGCATTTGATTCCTATTAAAATGTCAGCATGAACTTCAAAAAATGCTTTTCTTACTTTATTTGTGTCTTGTTTCCAGCCAAAATATCTAAATATTCTTAAATAAAGAAGAATTTTCTAAACGAGTCTCGTTTTCAGAAAAAAAAAAAAAAAAAAAACGTCAAAATTAAATTTTTGCTTAAAACAAACAACATAATCTGCCAGTTGGGTAAGAAAGAAATGGGGTCTTATTTCAATCTGAAAACTATATTATTTTTCTTACCCCATTGGCAGATTATTTAACTTCGTTATTTTTTTCTGAAAATAAGACAATCATTTTTACTTGTCTAGAAAATACTGCTTGAATTAAGAGTTTTTAGATATTTTGCCTGGAAACAAGACAAAATCAGTAAGAAAATCAGTTTTTGCAGTGTGAGTTTGTTGTGATTGGAATGACATGAAAGTCTAGTCTAGTATGTAATTCTCAGTTATTTAGCATGTAATGCCCAGATTTAAAAAGTCGGCATTTGTATTAGTTTTAAAATCTGCTCAGATTATAAATCGTATATGTATTCCAGCCTTGAGAAGATCCTCAGGGGTGATAGCGTTCCGGCACCACGCCGGATTTCCGGCGTACTGTGGCTGCGGAAATAAAAATCAGGTTCGCGGATATTGCTCTGTCATTTCTCTAAATCTGAGATGTGCAGGTCAGAGAGCAGCTTTAACGCTCAACAACTCAAACAAGTCACATTCTAGCCGATGAGCCAATCAGAAGTAGGGAAGGGGCAGGCCTTGTGTCTTTGTCAAATAGATTTATACAGGTTAAGGCAATGCTCCATGCGCGAAGGTGTTTTTAGCTCCCATACTGTACAATTGTCTCCTACTGGCAACTCAAACCGTAATTCATGGCTATGTTTATGAAGCCAGGGGAAGACATTAAGGATTTCGATAAAGGCATATTTACAGGGCTCGCAAAATCGCTAGCCCGACGTCCCGGAGCTATTGGGTTTTCCAGTCGGGCTACCAACATTATTTGACCGGCTGCCCGACGGGCTATCCTGAAGTAGAGGGCTCATGGGGTCCTTAAAACTCCTCAATTTAGTTGTATCAAATTTAAAGCCATAAAAAGTGGTAAATATTTTAAATAGTAAAAGAAGAGGATTAATTATTTTAAGAGGTCTTACAGTTGGGGACGGAAAGACGAGAATCGCGATAGAGCTGGATTAAACTTTAAGAGGCAATGATTTCATTGAATAAATATGCTCACTGCACGTTTCAAAGTCAAAACGCAGCACTGTTGTCTTTATATGAATGTATCTGAAGGGAAGCGACTGTCCTCAGAAACGTGTCGATGGCATTTTCATTTCAGGACTGATAAAACAGCGTTAATGCTGCTTTGCTTTCAGCCATTCTTAGGGAAACCGTAATATTTCAGCGCTCCTAAAGCGCCCCCTCGTGACATAGAATTAATTTGCACGTCCAAATTTTTAAGCTGTTTTTGGTCAGATTATTGCAAATCTGGACCAATGTTTTTTATGCAAACACAGAGTTGTAAATGTGAAAGAAGTTAATGTGCTTTCTAAAAATCTAAACAATTAGGACATTGTTTTAAATAAATGTTATGCATTATATACTTGATTTATTCATTTTAATGGGATAAAGGCTGAAATGCCAATCTATAAGCTTTTTTTTTTTTGTGAAAAACCTTTATCCGACTGAACTGAACCAACAAGTTATGTGTAAAAAGTGCGTCGCATACATAGTACCTCCACCCCACTCACCTCGGGGGCAAGGGAAAAAAAAGTTCAGGCTCAGGAATTTTTTCCACTATCAGGCCTGGATCCTACTTCCAAGTTGAAAGTAAGATTTTAACAGCTAAATTTGCTGAACATGTTCGCCTACAGTTTTGAGCGTATTCTGAACTTAAACATCATTACAATACAACCAAAGTGGGTTATAAGGAGCTTATTCGTGACCCTGGAGCACAAAACCAGTCAAATGCCAAAAATCATTAAGATATGAAGTAAAGATCATGTTTCATGAAGATAATTTGTGCATTTTGTACTGTAAGTGTATCAAAACGTAATTTTTGATTAGTAATATGCATGTCTAAGAACTTCATTTGGACAACTTTAAAGGCGATTTTCTCAATATTTAGATTTTTTTTTGCACCCTCAGTTTCAAATAGTTGTATCTCAGCCAAATATTGTCCTATTTTAACAAAACATACATCAGTGGAAAGCTTTCAAACATTGTATGAATATAAATTTCGAAAAAAAATTCCCGGATGACTGGTTTTCTGCTCCGAGGTCACATTTGATTAGCAACTTCTGGTTAACGTACCTATTAAGCTCACCAAAATCTACATTGAAACATTTTTAGTGCGCAGGGTTTTGCTGTCAGTATTAAAATGTATGGTGATAGAAAATATTAATCTCACACGCACAAATGTTTAATTATGTTTTAAACAACAAAAAGCATTTCAGTTAAGATGTACTTTATTAAATACAAAAAAAAAAAAAAAATCTGGCTTTGCTTAATGGGTACATCTTTGTTTCTTGTTTATTTTAAACAACCTTTTAAAATAACAACACAAAAATACAAAACCGACAATCTTATTTCACACATTGTTTTCATTTGACATGTATCTCCTAACAACAATGCACACATTTCAGTGTGAGTTATGTTGTGATCAAAAAAAAAAAAAAAAAATTGAATGTCTGGTAGTGATTGATCCTTGATTATGTAGTGTATAATGGCCAGTTTTCCTTAATCACAATCTAATAATCATATGATGACTTGTGGTCTATATATCTGTTCAAACGGTCAAAGTCGTGTAGTGTAGTAGTTTCTGATGGCTTCGTCTTTGATTGGACATGCCTCTTTCATCATTGGGCATAAATTATAGTTACATCTAGATTTTGTCATCTTAAAGCTGTGAAGATAAGTTATTAATCACTTCATAAAGATTAATTTAAAGTGACAACCAAAGTCTGCTTATGAAGTATTTACATAGATGTTCAATGTGGAAAAGCGTTTTGAATAATTTTAATGAAATACTGATTAAATTAGAATAATAATTTAAATAAGTTGGGTCATGTATTAAGTTCATACATATCTTAATATGAACAACTATTAAAGTTCACTAAAGCTGTGTGATTTTTTTTTTCATAGTAGTGCACCCTTTAAAGCTCATATTACAATAGTATGAAGTCTTCAAAAATAACAGCAGTGGAAAATTACAGACCAGCAATAAACTGTCAATTTATAACATCCCTGATAGCACATACATCTATAAGATGTCTGTTAAAGCCCTGATAGCACACGTACATCTTGAAGACGTCTATTTGACGTCTGCATTGTCATCTGCAAGACGTAGTTTGCTCATCTGCAATACATCTATTGGACTTTTCCAAACAGATGTCAAATAAACGTCTATTGGATGTCTTTAAGATGTTTATGAATTAAAATGGATGTAAAACTGACATCTTACAGATGTCTGCCAGACGTTTGTACACAGCAGATGCTTTCCAGATCAAGAGATCTTCTACAGACATCTTGCAGATGTACATGTGCTATCTGGTATTATATTACAATATTAAAGTTATATATTAGTGTAGCCCAATTTAATACAGCCAGTCAACTAACTGTTGCTAAAACTATCTTTTAATTCTAACTGTAAATCTAAATTGTTTCTCACATCCAAGTTCCAGGTTATAATGTGCAAAAGTCTAAACATTAATCTCTTAATTTTACAGTAAGTAGTGAAACTTGCCCAAAGTAAAAAAAAAAAAATACACAGTTAAAAGGCTCCTCTTTTGGTAAAAAATTTCAGACAGCTTTCAAAATGGCCACGAGACAGTAGCTGCATTTCCATTACCCTTTAAATAGCACGTATTGAAATTGAAAATTGAAAATACACCTAATGGAAACACATCAATTGCACAAAAACTCCCATTTATCGCAAAAAGGTTATTTATGCTCACGAGGTGTTTTTTATTTTATTTTTTACCCTGGATATCCAGAGGTCTCGCGAGAGCACAATTTGATATGAAACGTCCAATAGACATATTGCAGATGTCAAATAGATTTGGCCGCTGCAATGAACGAGTTAGACTTGGCTTTTCATATAAAAGAGGAACAGAAAACCGCGCTCGAATCGTTTCTTTGCAAGAAGGACTTTTTTGCTGTTTTGCCGACTGTTACGGCAAGAGTTTAATGCATCAGTTAGCTCCGCTGGTAGCTAAGCGTATGGGGCTCACACGGTGTATTGTTGTGATTGGTCGTATTGTTATCCAATTGCGTGCAGTGAGAGTTTCAAATGCACGCTTGGTGCCGCCCCTCAAGTTAGACCCTTTTCATTGCTCGATGCCAGACCCTTAATCTTAATAGATTAGGTTCTGGATTTTTCCAGGCTAGTGGTTTTTCAGGCAGTTTGAAAAATGATCTTTTGCAAAACAGCAAAAGAAACTTTTTTTTTTTTTTCACAAAATCACAAAAATGCATTGGCATGACTTATTGTGAAAAGAAAAAAATAAGTTTCAGTTGCATAACATTGGTTAATGGAAACACTGGCATTTTGCAATACTTTTTATCGACATTTATAAAACAGAGCCAAAGTTTTGCGCAAATCTGTAATGGAAACGCTGCTAGTGTGAACGCATGGAGACCCATATCTCAGTGTGCAAAGGTCTGATGGACTTGAAATTACAGGAGGTATGTGGTAACAAACATTAATTGGTTAAGACATCAAGTAGGATAATACATTTTCACTTTTCATAATCTGAGCTCAAAAATGGAAGTGTGCTTAATGGGTACACTAGCTATTTGTTCATTTGTCACATGACAGACACAATGAATGATTTATGGATGACCCATCCCTGATAGTACACGTACATCTTGGAGACGTCTATTTGACATCTGCAATATGTCTATTGGACGTTTCATATCAGATGTCAAATAGATGTCTATTAGATGTCTTTAAGATGTTTATGAATCAGAATTTAGGTAAAACTGACATCTTACATCTGTCAGACATTTATACACAGCAGATGCTTTCCAGATCAAGAGATCTTTAACAGACATCTTGCAGACATGTGTGTGCTGTCTGGGTATCGTGGGGACGATAGAAAAGTGTCTGTCGTCCTATTTCTCTTCTATCTCTTCTATTGTTTCTAACCTAATTTGATCAATTACTAAAGAAAATATTGCATTAAATAGGCTATGACAAATGTATGATAATGTCTTGTCGCTATGCAATGCATACTCTACCCTTTATATAAGTGATAATCAAGAATAAAAATGAACTTTTTTGTAAAGAAACTCCGTCTTGTGGTTTTGCCACGTGACGCTTTACGTTGTTGCGACATGCTTTATGACATGTTTTACGCTAGTTAACTAGTGAGTGCTTAAAGATGGAGACTCAAGAGGTTGTAGATGAATGCCCGGAGTCACAACAAACTGAAACTGCTACGCAGGCAGCAGAGTACTTTTACCGAAACGTGGGGGTACGTCAGTGATTTGGTTGCATTTTGGCTTTAAGAGCTCCGACACGGAGACAGTCATGTGCAAACTCTGCCAAAAGACTGTTTCCGCGCCCGACGCTAACACAACAAGCAGGACTCGAAATTGTGACCATTTTGGTCGCTTATACTCCCAAAATTTCATCTGTGCGACCTCAAATTATTTTTGGGAGCATTTGTGCGAGTGCTCGAAATTGTTGTGGTGCGACCTTGTTTCATTTCTTCACAAAACTTTCGCCAGCCTAACTACTGCACATACTGCTGTGAGCTGATACAAAGAGTTCTCTCCAACATTACATAACCATTTAAACTTCATCTTATTCTTAACTTTAATGCAGATTTTAGATATTAGTCGCCAATCTCCGCCTGACACTGCTCTCCGCTGAACTATGAACCGGCCATTTCTCTCTCTCTCTCTCTCTCTCTCTCTCTCTCTCTCTCTCTCTCTCTCTCTCTCTCTCTCTCTCTCTCTCTCTCACCCAACCTCTGTTCTGGTTTTGAACAAACTGCATTGCAATTAAGGTTGTGTGATATGACAATTTTGATTGTGGACAATTAAAAGGCCTCCACAATCTGCTTTTGAGGAAATATACTATATTTCTTCCTACAGCGCACATTGTGTGGCCTCCGTCTCAATATACTGTACAACGCGGCATTCATTCACATCAGATGATAACTCAGAGCAGAGTTGCACTCACGCAGGGGCGTTATTTCCTCTGCAGACACGCTTTTCAAAATCCCGGTTGTGTCCTCCCACTTTCAAATTGTTTTGTTAAAGTAATCTCTTGTATTGCAGAATGCACGCTCCCTGCAGATAGTTTCATGCGATCGTTAAAACAAAACCGAAAGCAAAACGCGCATTCAAAAGCAATTGCAATACCCCGTGTTTAGAGAGCGCCTCCCCAATGCATGCAAATTAGGCTACTTAAAATATCTAGGCTGTTATTAATATGTGGGCTATAATAAGTTGTGTAGTGTCTATAACTGTATCATGCTTGAAAAATTTGGTCTCTATTTGCACTTTCAATATTGAAAAAGTAGCCTACTTTGATTATGGCTGCATTTATTGTCTACACGACTAAGAAAGAACTGTGTCGTTTATTATTTTGTGTTATTTATACTGTTGATTGTTTAAACATGCAGTGCTTGCCTCTAATTTGCTGTAAATTAAATTGCTGTATCTATAGTAGAGAAAAGAAACATCTTGTTCATGTACTCATATTTTCATTCATTCTTGTCGCTTATTTAAGGCGTAAAATAAGTATATTAAAAAGGCATTATGAATCACCACATTTGCTTATAAAACATTTGCAAACAAAAATTTGTGACAGTTCAGTTAAATGTCATTTCAAAATAAAGTTGCAAAAAAAAGTATGCAATGATATTTTTGTCAAACTTTTCATAGAATAACTGAAAACGGACTTTATTGTGGTATATCGTGATATAAAATAATCCATATCATGATATATGATTTTTCCATATCGCCCAGCACTATTGCAGACGTACCTGTGCTATCAGCCCTGATAGCACATGTACATCTCGGAGATGTCTATTTGACGTCTGCATTTACATCTGCAAGACGTAGTTTGCTCACCTGCAATACGTCTGTTAGATGTTTCTTATCAGATGTCAAATAGATGTTATTATGGCGAGTTCAGAATGCATGATTTTAGCCCTAATTTTGACTCGTCGAAAAATGCCCGAAATCACAGGCAAATCGGTGCTCGTTCGTGTGAGTGACAATCACACAGTGTGAACTATCAAAAACGCGATCTGAGAGAATCACCGACGTGTCGCCGCCACCCGTGAGATATTTGGCATGCTAAATATCTGGACCTGTTGGCGATTCAAAATCATGCCGTGTGAAAGGTGATCTGACTGACAATAACATCGGTGATTACCTACAGCCAATGAGACAGCAACATCCAGGCCAGCGGGAAGTTGGGGGAGGAGTTACGAAGGTACAGACCACAGTATCAACAAGAATAGCTTCGGCTTCTTTTCTTTTTTCTGCAAATGAGTGCACATGCAATTTGTATGACAAGCTTCTTGCGGGCTACCATTTTTTTTTTATAATAATCCCAGTCTCACGTGAGAACTTGCACGCCTGACCTCGCGTTGTTTCCATGTCACTTCTCGCGTGTGTTTGGTTGTGAGACGTAGTTCGCGAACTGGCAGGGCCGTTTGAAGGAATTTGGGGGCCCCAAGCAAAATGGACATGGAGGCCCCCTGCACACACACAAAGGAACCACAGCATAGCCATACAGTTTTATAATAAAAAATAATGTTTTTTTTTTATTAATATAATCCATCTGTTCAGGTACAGAATGCATCACAGAGTGTCTGACACCTAGAAATTTGACAGGCACTACTGTATATAAAAAATTCTGAAATGTCCATGGGCAAAAGTGACTAGTATTTACACAGTTTGATGGGAATTCAGTAGTGATTTGCAGTTTTTTTCTAACAATAGGACAGCACACACTTATCAGTTTAAACTCTGGGCTGTGCAGGATATCAGCTATAATTATAGAGCTTGTGGTACCTTGTGCTGAAGACGAAACATCAGCACTGAGAAGTGATGCATCTGTTGATGTTGAGGATGAAGTTGATGGTGTAGCTGGAAAAATAATAATTAAAAAAAATGTGAAATTACCATTTCACTGTTAGCATATTGAAAGAGGTCACTTTTAACAGCTCAGGTCAGTGAGAGAAATTCACTCTACCTTCATCAGTGGAGGTATCCTTAGGAAGAGCCTGAGGGCTGAGAAATTTAAGCAAAGCGCCTTGAGGGAGAAAGAAAAGATGGTAACACTTTATAATAATAACAATCATTAACGGAAGGTAAATTGACAGTTAATTAATCTTTAGCTATGCATTTACTGAATGAGCACTGTGCAGCTGTTCGTCCGACTGTACTCTATTTTATTTTATTTTTCTAAACTGTTTTAATTATTCTTATTTCTTTTTATTATTTTAATTTCTTATATGTAAAGAACTTTGAATTGCCGTTGTGTATGAAATGTGCTATATAAATACACTTTTTACTGTTAACAAACAATGAAATTATAATTAAATGTTTACTGATTATTAGTAGAGCTGTGAGTCGACTACCAATGCTTAAAAACATCCCAAGCTAATGTTTGATGCACAGAATTTATTTTATGGTTTAGCATGCTATGCCACTTTCATCAAAACCTTTTACAAAGCTATAGCAATGTCATGTCATTAAATATAAACAGCGATTCTGGAACAGATCTGCGTCTTCCTTATCCCGTTAAAAACATATTACAGTATGTAACCATATTCCTCCGTTCAAAAAAAAAGTTGCTCTAACTGTTCGTTACAAGCAGCATTTGCTGTCAGGCAGGTAGCTTAGCTAACATAAATAAACATATTTCTGCTAGCCTACCTGCTGCAAAATTGCACCAAGACAAGTAGAGCTATTTTACATGTGTAATTTATCTCTTACCACTGTCTTGTTTTTTCTTATCCTCCTCTTCCTTTCTCTTCTTTCTTTTTTGGCTTCCTGAAGCATAATTCCGCTTCATGACTGCCGAGGAAGTTTTGTATTTTGCCGGCAGCAGAGATCGCATGGTTGGCTGGCTGCTGTCAGCGAGGGGGTCCCCTTGAGGGGGATCCCGATAACACTGTCATTGCACTTTACTGCATTCACTATCAATGGGGCGCTCACACAGTATGTCACTGCATTTTATTCTTAACCAGTCGTTGTCTTGGGGCCCCAGGCCAGCTCGGGGCCCCAAGCAATTGCTTGGTTTGCCTGCCTTGTCGCGACGGGCCTGCGAACTGGGACAAAGTTGTCGGTGATTCTTCCTATTGTAAAGTCATGCAGTGTGAAACCCCCTGTCACCGATCCATCGTGCAGTGTGAACACAGCAGCGACAGAATGCTACCCCAGATAGTCATGCAATGTGAAAACATCTGTGACGCGATTGCTTTGAAAATCGTGCAGTCTGAACTCGGCATTAGATGTCTTTAAGATGTTTATGAATCAGAATTTAGGTAAAACTGACATCTTACAGACGTCTGCCAGACATTTATACACAGCAGATGCTTTTCAGATCAAGAGATCTTTAACAGACAAATGTGTGCTATCTGGGATCACTCTCAAACAGAAATGAACACCAGCCTGAAATGACTCGTTTTTTACTACAGCTATAGTAGAGTCACAGTATAACACATTTGCATAAGTGTATAATGCCTGCCTGTTCCTACTTTGGTTACTTAGAGCGCAGGGCTGTACAGTGCGACAAAAACACTGGTCTGTGTGATGAATAAATTTAGCACTGTGGCATGTGTGCGATACTGTTTTGCATGTTCATGACACAGCGGCATAATAGTGTGAAGTGGTTTCATTGCGCTTGTTTGTGTGAAAGTCTTGTGCTACAACTGTCTGGCCTGTGCTTCAAAAGCGTCATGGTTTTTACAAGTAATGTGTTTAGGTGATCTATATTATTGAGCCAAAGCATATTCTACAAAAAGCTAACCTGATGAATATTAAATATCTATGAAATAACAGCTGAAAGGAGCAGTTGTGAAGTGTAGTTTAACATAAACATAAGGTTGTTATTCATTGCATTAAAGCCATTTTTCATGTAGATACCATAGCACACATACCTCTCGGAGACGTCTATTTGACGTTTGCATTTACATCCGCAAGACATTTGCTCATCTGCAATACGTTTATTGGCCGTTTCCTATCAGATGTCTATTAGATGTCTTACAGATGTTTATGAATTTGAATGAATATAAAACTTACATCTTACAGATGTCTGCCAGATGTTTGTACACAGCTGATGCTTTCCAGATCAGGAGATCTTTAACAGACATCTTGCAGACGTACATGTGCTATCTGGATTCACCCAGTCCTCATACTACACGTAATAGCACACGTAATCAGTTAAAATATGCTAAACACAGAATCTCAAACATGTGACACATGCTAAAACCGTGCTCAGTAGTTCAACTCGAATGTCTTCCTTTTAAAGGTGGTTGACAAACCTACTTAAAGTTGCTTAATGCCATCTTCTGCATGACACTTGTGTGACATCTGGCAAAAAATAAAGGATCGGATTTAGGCTGGCCAATACCAATCAGTTGAAACAATATTTCAAAGAGTTTCTGAGATTACATGCTACACCTCTTTTAGTAGCTAAGTGTGTATAATAAATGTTGGTTTTGTTGAATTGTTTTTAACATCGGTTTTAATTGTCTTTTTGTTGCCTTAGACCTGATGAAACTAAAAGAGGAGCATGAAGGACTGAATGGAATGGAAGAGGAAAATCAGTATGAGAACCATCATGATTTCACTAAAGAAAATTGCTCACAGATTGAAAGGACTTCCTCACGAGAAATAATTAAAAAAGAGATAAGAGGGAGAAGCTCTTTAACCTGCATTCAGTGTGGAAAGCGTTTCAGTCGCCATAAATACCTTAAAGCCCACATGAGAATTCACACCGGAGAGAAACCTTACACTTGCCAACATTGTCGAAAGAGTTTCACTCAAAAAGGAGTTCTTAACAGGCACATGAGAATTCACACTGGAAAGAAGGTGTATAAATGCAGAGAGTGTGGACAGAGTTTTTATCAACATGGAAATCTGAAAGTCCACATGAAAATGCATTCGAAAGAAAGGTCTTTTACCTGCGAACATTGTGGAAAACATTTTGACAGAAAACGCTACCTTAATTACCACATGAGAGAACACAATGGAGAAGGCCCTTTCATCTGTCCTCAGTGTGGAGTAAGTTTCACTCAGAAAGGAAGCCTTAACAGGCACATGAGAATTCACACTGTAAAGAAACCTTTTACTTGCCAACAGTGTGGAAAGGGTTATAGTATGAAAGGAAGCCTTAACAGGCATATGAGGATTCACACTGGAGAGAAACCTTACTCGTGCACTCATTGTGGAAAGGGTTTTTATCAATATGGGAACCTTAATCTCCACATGAAAGTTCACAGAGGAAAAATGCCTTTAAACAGCAAACAGTGTGAAACAAGATTCAAACCAGAAGTAAACCTTGATTCCCAAACAAGCGTACACACTGGAGAAAGGCTGTACACCTGTCAGCAGTGTGGAAAAAGTTTCAGCCGCAAAGGACACTTTGATTACCACATGAGAATTCACACTGAGAGACCCTACACATGCCTTCAGTGTGGAAAGAGTTTTGATCAAAATGAAAAGCTTGAAGTACACATGAGAATTCACACTGGAGAAAAACCTTTCTCCTGCCAACAGTGTGAAGTAAGCTTCACTCAGAAAGGAAGCCTTACCAGGCACATGAGAATTCACTCTGGAGAGAAACCTTACTCATGCCAACAGTGTGGAAAGAGTTTCAGGCTAAAAGTAAGCTTTAACAGACACATGAGAATTCACACTGGAGAAAACCCCTTCATCTGCCAACAGTGTGGAGTAAGTTTCACTCAGAAAGGAAGCCTTACCAGGCACGTGAGAATTCACACCAGAGAAAACTCTTTCACCTGCCAAGAGTGTGGAAAGAGTTTTAAGCTAAAAGGAAGCTTTAACAGTCACATGATGATTCACACTGGAGAGAAATCTATCATTTGCCAACAGTTTGGAGTAAGTTTCACTCAGAAAGGAAGCCTTACTCGGCACATGAGAAGTCACACTAGGGGAAAGCCTTACACATGCCATCAGTGTGGACAGAGTTTTGATCAAAATGAAAACCTTGAAGTACACATGAGAATTCACACTGAAGAAAACCCTTTTGCTGGCCAACAGTGTGGAAAGAATGTCACTCTAAAAGAAAGCCTTAATGGGAAAATTCAAACTGAAGAAAACTCTTTAGTCGACCAACAGTGCGGAAAGAATGTCACTCTAAAAGAAAGCCTTAACGAGAGCATGAGAATTCACACTGGAGAAAACCCTTTTGCCTGCCAAGAGTGTGGAAAGAGTTTCAGGCTAAAAGGAAGCTTTAACAGGCACATGAGGATTCACACTGGAGAGAATCCTATCGCTTGCCAACAGTTTGGAGTAAGTTTCACTCAGAAAGGTAGCCTTAATCGGCACATGAGAAGTCACACTAGGGAAAAGTATTACACATGCCATCAGTGTGGAAAGAGTTTTGATCAACAAGAAAAGCTTGAAGTACACATGAGAACTCACACTGGAGAAAGCCCTTTCACCTGCCCTCAGTGTGGAGTAAGTTTCACTCAGAAAGGAAGCCTTAATCGGCACATGAGAAGTCACGTTGTAGAGAAACCTTTCACCTGTCAACAGATTGGAGAAAGTTTGACCCAGAAAGTGATTCTCGGTAGGCACATGAGAAGTCACACTAGGGAAAAGCCTTACACATGCCATCAGTGTGGAAAGAGTTTCAGTGTAAAAAGAAACCTTGACAGGCATATGGGAATTCATACTGGAGAGAAACCTCACACATGCCCTAAGTGTGGAAAGGGTTTTCATCAACAAGGAAACCTTAAAATCCACATGAAAATTCATAGAGGAAACTGGCCTTTCATCTGCAAACAATGTGGAAAACATTTTGACCGAAAATTAAGCCTTAAGTACCACATGAGACTGCACACTGGAGAAGGCCTTTTCATCTGCACTCAGTGTGGAGTAAGTTTCACTCAGAAAGGAAGCCTTAATCGGCACATGAGAAGTCACACGAGGGAAAGGCCTTACACATGCCATCAGTGTGGAAAGAGTTTCGCTGTAAAAGGAAACCTTAACATTCATATGGGAATTCATGCTGGAGAGAAACCTTACTCATGCCCTAAGTGTGGAAAGGGCTTTCATCAACAAGGAAACCTTAAAACCCACATGAAAATTCATAGAGGAAGCTGGCCTTTTATCTGCAAACAGTGTGGAAAACATTTTGACCGAAAATTAAGCCTTAAGCGCCACATGAGACTGCACACTGGAGAAAGCCTTTTCATCTGCCCTCAGTGTGGAGTAAATTTCACTCAGAAAGGAAGCCTTAATCGGCACATGAGAAGTCACACTAGGGAAAGGCCTTACACATGCCCTCAGTGTGGACAGAGTTTCAATCAAAATGAAAAGCTCGAAGTACACATGAAAATTCACACTGAAGAAAACCCTTTTGCTGGGCAACAGTGTGGAAAGGGTGTCACTCTAAAAGAAAGCTTTAACGGGAAAATTCAAACTGAAGAAAACCCTTTCGTCGACCAACAGTGTGGAAAGGATGTAACCCTAAAAAAAAGCCTTAACGGGAAAATTCAAACTGAAGAAAACCCTTTCGTCGACCAACAGTGTGGAAAGAATGTCACTCTAAAAGAAGGTCTTAATGGGAGCATGAGAATTAAAATGGAAGAAAACTCTTTCGTCGACCAACAGTGTGGAAAGAATGTCACCCTAAAAGAAAGCCTTAACGGGAAAATTCAAACCGAAGAAAACCCTTTAGTCGACCAACAGTGTGGAAAGAATGTCACCCTAAAAGAAAGCCTTAACGGGAAAATTCAAACTGAAGAAAACCCTTTCGTCGACCAACAGTGTGGAAAGAATGTCACCCTAAAAAAAAGCCTTAACGGGAAAATTCAAACGGAAGAAAACCCTTTCGTCGACCAACAGTGTGGAAAGAATGTCACCCTAAAAGAAGGTCTTAATTGGAGCATGAGAATTCAAACTGAAGAAAACCCTTTTATCGACCAACAGTGTGGAAAGAATGTTACCCTAAAAGAAAGCCTTAACAAGAAAATTCAAACTGAAGAAAACCCTTTCGTCGACCAACAGTGTGGAAAGAATGTCACTCTAAAAGGTCTTAATTGGAGCATGAGAATTCAAACTGAAGAAAACCCTTTTATCGCCCAACAGTGTGGAAAGAATGTTACCCTAAAAGAAAGCCTTAACGAGAACATCAGAATTCAAACTGAAGAAAACCCTTTCGTCAACCAACAGTGTGGAAAGAATGTCACTCTAAAAGAAAGCCTTAACAAGACAATTCAAACTGAAGAAAACCCTTTTGTCGACCAACAGTGTGGAAAGAATGTCACCCTAAAAGAAAGCCTTAACGAGAGCATCAGAATTCAAACTGAAGAAAACCCTTTCGTCAACCAACAGTGTGGAAAGAATGTCACTCTAAAAGAAAGCCTTAACAAGACAATTCAAACTGAAGAAAACCCTTTCGTCGACCAACAGTGTGGAAAAAATGTCACCCTAAAAGAAAGCCTTAACGGGAAAATTCAAACTGAAGAAAACCCTTTCGTCGACCAACAGTGTGGAAAGAATGTCACCCTAAAAGAAAGCCTGAAGGGGAGCATGACAATTAAAATGGAAGAAAACCCTTTTGTCGACCAACAGTGTGAAAAGAATGTCACTCTAAAAGAAAGCCTTAACGGGAGCATGACAATTAAAATGGAAGAAAACTCTTTCGTTGACCAACAGTGTGGAAAGAAAGTCACTCTAAAAGAAGGTCTTAATGGGAGCATGAGAATTAAAATGGAAGAAAACCCTTTTACCTGCCAACAGTGTGGAAAGAATTTCACTCTAAAAGGAAGCCTCAGGAGGCACATGAAAACTCACACTGTAGAGAAACGTTACTCATGCCCTCAGTGTGGAAAACGTTTTCATCAACATGGAAATCTCAAAGTCCACATGAAAATTCATATGGAAAGGCCTTTCACCTGCAAACAGTGTGGAAGATATTTCAACCTTAAGGTTAACTATGATTACCATATGAGAGTACATGCTGGAGAAAGTCCTTTCACCTGTCCTCAGTGTGGAGTAGGCTTCACTCGAAAATCGAATCTCAGTAAGCACATGAGCATTCACACTGGAGAAAAGGCTTACTCATGCCCTCAGTGTGGAGAGAGTTTTGATCAAAATGAAAAGCTTGAAGTACACATGAGAATTCACACCGAAGAAAACCTTTTCGCAGATCAACAGTGTGAAAAGAATATTACTCTAAAAGGAAGCCTTAACAGGCACACTGCAGAGAAACCTCACAAATGCCCTGAGTGTGGAAATGGTTTTCGTACACGTGGAACCCTTAAAATCCACATGAAAGTTCATACACAAGAAAGGTATCTTACCTGTAAACTGTGTGGAAAACATTTCAACCTAAAAGTAAACCTTAAAAACCACATGAAAGTACACGCTGGAGAAAAAACTCACATATGCCCTCGGTGTGGAAAGGGTTTTCAGCTGCATAGAAGCCTTACTTGCCACATGAAAGTACACACTGGAGAAAGACCTTTCACCTGTCTTCAGTGTGGAAAGAGTTACAAACAAAAAACAAACCTTAACATGCACAAGAAAATTCACACTGGGGAGAAGAATTACAAATGCCTTCAGTGTGGGCAGAGTTTTTATAATATTGGAAACCTGAAAGCCCACATGAGAATCCATACAGGTGAAAATCCTTTTACTTGCCACGAGTGTGGAAGGCGTTTTAACAGAAAAGGAAACCTTAATGACCACATGAGAATTCACACTGGAGAATGCCCTTTTACCTGCCTACATTGTGGAGTAAGTTTCAATCAAAAAGGAACCCTTCACAGGCACATAAAACTTCACACTAGAGAAAAAGCCATGCATGTATGAGTGTGGAAAGGGTTTCTCAAGAAAATGTTATCACAGTGGTATTAAACTGTGGAAAGACTTGCGGAAACTAAGCAAACCTTGAGGTTCACACTGGAGATGAATTTTCTCTTGGCGCCAGTGTGGGAAGAGTTTCAACCTTAAAGAAAACGTGAACATTCACATGAGACTTCACAATGCAGAACAGTATATCAAATGACTTCGGAGCGAATGGTTTCATATATTTCAAAGGGAACCTAATGAATTTCGTGAAAAAGTCCAGGTGTAAAATCCCTCTGAAAAGCATTTTAATCCGATCACACAAACCACTTCAGTAGGTGGTCTGGGCCACATTCCAGACAAACCTGGACAAGTGTAAATGCATTTGGTTGTTGAAACCACATATGCCAATTTTACTCCCAAACTATGAAAATGATAAAAGTGAGCCTTTTATATGCCATATGGCATATTATCTTTATTAATAGTAGTGAAACTAATCTATCTTAGACTAATCTTTCTGGCAATGCTGAAGCCGGACTGATGCAGTTTTAGAAATGAGCTGATAATGAATCAAATGCAGAGCTTATTAGTTGCTTTCGGTGATGTGAACTCCTTTAAATTTGCAAATGGCGTGTGAATTGACCAGCAGATTTATATCTGTTTTGTGAAGACACGTTTATGTGGCCAAGAGTAATTGGAAACGTTTAATGAAGTTGCAATGCACAGAGGAGAAAAAGATAAGCAAGAAAGAATAGAGGAGCATATTTTCTCATCCCAGGGCATAATATTATGGGTTGTTGTTTTATGGCAGTATTTAACTGCCATACTGTTACCTTGAGAACTGTAAATAAATACCACACTTTCGATTAGAATTTTTGCGTAATCTTGTTCTTTTCTTTTTTTTTTCTTTAAGTTGTTATTCCTCTCCAACCCTACACAAGAGATAGGACGAGATAATTGGAGGCTTGTCTGTTACCAACAATTGAAAACGTAAATTTAAATTTTACCATGGCTGCATTTCCCGAAACCTTTTGAAAAGGTTAGTTCACCATAAAATAAAAATGAGCTCAATGCATTCTTGGTAAGTATGACTTACTTCTTTCAGACAAATCCAGTCGGAGTTCTATAAAAAAAATTATTCTGGCTCTTCAAAGCTTTATAATTGCAATAGGTGGGTGTTTGTCTTCAACAGTCCAAAACAAATCCAATAAAGCGTATCCACCCATAATAAAAAAGTGCCTCACACGGCTCTGAGGAGTGAATAAAGGCCTTCTCCAGTAGTGAATCTATGCGTTTTTGTAAGAATAGTTGTACACACAAGCTGCTCATAAGACAAATGCATCTTGAGAAACCCAATGTTTGTTTACAGAAGCAAAGGAAGAAAGGTTTCCTTATTTTAGCCACGGAAAATTGTCTCTTCTTTGCTTATGTCGAAATCTTATTACATGGATATTTTTCTCACAAAGATGTATCAATACGCTACAGGAGGCCTTTATTCACCCCCCAGAGCCATTTGAGACACTTTTTATAATTGATGGATACACTTTATTGGACTTGTTTTAGACTGTTGAAGAGAATCACCCACCCACTTCCATTATAAAGCTTTGATAAGCCAGGATCATTTTTAATATAACTCCAATTACATTTGTCTAAAAGAAGTCGTCATATACACCTAGGATGCTTTTAAGGGTAAGTAAATAATGTGCTATAATTCAATTAAAATTTTGGGGTGAACTAACCCTTTAACTCTACATCGTTATTAAGGCATAACTTAAGCCAGTGGTTCCCAAACTGGGGGGCGCGACCCCTAGGGGGGGGGGCGCGGAGTTATGTTAAAGGGGGCAGGTGTACAGGCAGGTGTACAGTCAGCCGATTTTTATAGAGATTCGAAAGAGATAAACGGCCGAAACATTCTGCTGCGTCGCTCGGCAATATTCAGCGCGCACTGCTCAATGTGTGACGCTCTGATCAGCATTCCGCTCTATGAATGTGCGTTCCGTTGAGTTGCTCACGGCCCTTATGAATGCTCCACTCGTGTACCACTTATGTTCAACGGAAAAGCAAAGTCCGCTCAAATAACGCGTCCGCGTCTGTTTAGCCTATACCCTTTGATCAGAACGTACTAAGTCAGTGGATGCGCGATCTATCGCCAGATTCACACAAACTGCTATACTATTAAATATATGCAAAACCATATATTACTCAACCAGATTCTAGGAGCATGCTGTGCGGTGCGTCGTGCAAATCCCGTCTCTTCAACTTAAATTAAAATGGCTCACTCATATATGTGTGAATTCACTACAGAGCGTCAGCCTTGCGCTTTCACCTTGTACTTTGCAGGCTGCAGCCGTTGGTAATCAAAAAAGGGGCAGAGTGTAAACAAGTGAGTTTGTACGTTTCATTTTCCGTTTAAATCCTTACAAAACTATGTAGCTCTATACACAGTGTTTAACAAACTTGTTAGACCACCCGTCAAAAACATTTTTACAACTAAAAATTGTATAGTCATTTTATTAGGTAAATAACAAACGATTAAATTGTCTTTATTCACACTTAATAACCAAAAACTAATAAAACATATATATATATATATATATTATTATTATTATTATTTTTTTTTTATTATTATTATCATTTTTTTTTTGTATGCCTCCTTTGGCCTTGGTAAAAGCTTAAATTCTTGCTGTCATTGTTTTAATGCACTTTTCCACAGACTCTCTGTACATCCAAATGCAATCTTTGTGCAATCTATCTTTAAATCCATTCAATCCCAAAACGAAATACATCTTAGCATTAGAAACACTACTTTGACTAAAGATCTTACACATACTGGTGGATTAACATTAAAAATAATTTTTGTAATCACTTAGTTTGGGGCAGCTGTGGTACAAACCTTACACTGGGTGCTGGTCCAATAAATTTGTTAACCGCAGTCAGGCATGGGCAGTATTTCAAAAATACAAAATACTATATTGTACTTAAATACATTTAATCTTTAGTATTTTTGTATTTCCAGAATACATAAATTACTTTTTGCCAATCTACCTCTTTATTAGACTGCTGATTTCCTGTATCAACAAGTATACAAAATAACAAATACAAAAATATTAAGATTAAATTAGTGGTGGGCCGTTATCGGCGTTAACGTGCTGCGTTAACGTGAAACTCTTATCGCGCGATAATAAAAATATCGCCGTTAATCTATTCTCAAATTTGGGTTGGGAGCTGGGTCTAAACTACGCAAGCTATGATGACTTTCACCTTGATAGTTTAACGCGGATGTATACCGAAGACTGTAGAATATGTTCGCGCGTTTAAGTCTCCTCCGCAAAAACACAGACGGGATCACGTCGTCCTCCATTCATAAAAACCGAATCTACTATAGCGAAATGCCACGTAAATTCGTCGTTTTTTGGATTCATAAATCAAATGTTGGTCAGTCACTTAATTCAAATCGCGATATGGACTAGTGTATGTGAAAACTGAAATGCAAAAAGACCGTTTAAATATGAATCCGATATGTTCCGTTTGCCTATCTGTACGTATGCATTGCGGAGACGAGCTTTTACTACACGCATACTGAAACACACGTGACGCTCCCGGTCATTTTTGGCATTTTCATCTCACATGAACAGATAAACTCGATCTCCCAAACTGCTGTGAGTGTCACTTTTACCGTTTCATTTGAGAAAACTAGCATCATATCATACTGTATGACACAGAAACTTCACAGCAACCTGTCAAAATAAAAGTACGGTGTAACCTGTAATGGGCTGGGTAGGTGTTGGCAGTAAAAAACACAATCTAATAGGGAGAAAAAATAATTTCAGTGTTAGTTAGTTAGTAAACACAAGTACATCTAATTGAACATAAGTTATTTTCATCAACAAATTATCATAGAACAGCTTTATGAGCTTTATGATCCATTCAAAGACTTACTTTTAGTCATTATTTGGGTAGCACACATATTCTGAATGCCTTCAGCAGAATTCAAATTAGCCATTTTGATCTAGATTAATTCCAAGATTTAATCTAGATTAATCTAGATTAAAAAAAATTAATCTATGCCTACCCCTAATTTAAATACAAAATACATTTGATTACATTGTAAATACATTGCACTCAATGTCACATGGGGGGGCTTGAATTTTTGTTATTCTGCAAAAGGGGGGCCCGGCAGAAAAAGTTTGGGAACCACTGACTTAAGCGGTGCCTCATTATTTATACACAGTTTCCGAAACATACTCACATAGAACATGTTTTTCCATCCCAATGCGCTACTTTTCCGTTGAGTCTTGCAGCTCCTCACATAGGCTTGAAGTAGACTTGGGACCTTCTGTTTTGCTAACAATTAACATTATCATAAGGGTTTTTTGCATACATGTGGTTTCATTTGTTACTATATATTTTTGTAAATGTAGAATAAGTTTTATGACATGTTTGTGTTAAATTTTGATTTGTTTGATGTGTGTACATATGAGGAAAACAAATCTTTTGTTAGTGTAGTTGAAAGAAACATGCTAGTCAGCCTATAACATTTCTAACATGTTTCTAGCCTGACTAGCAAGTTGCTAGCATGTTTCTAACATGATTAGCAAGCTGTAAGCATGTTTCTAGCATGATTAGCAAGTTGCTAACATGTTTATAGCATGACTGACAAGTTACTAGCATGTTGCTAAAATGATTAACATGTTACTAGCATGATTGTAGATAGCTAAATAGATTAGAAATATTAGAGTGGAAGTTTGAATGGAAGCTTGATTTAGTCTCAATGGATTCTTGAAGTCTATGGAATTTACGATTTTTAATCTTCAATTTTATGAAAAGTATAAGTACTATGGAGATGGTGGTTCAGTCTTGAAAGCTCTAAGAGGAGTAGCATTCAGAAATTTAGTCGAAGAAGAAGAAAAAGCTTAATCAGCAGATAAGTGGGTTGGCTTTTTCAAGCCCACTTAATTAAAAATTTGTTGGGAATAAATAATTTGGCACTTCAAATTTTGCTGGGAGATGAACCAAGGTAATCTATACTTGAACTATTTTTCTATTTGAAAGAAAAGTCAAATTGTTAAACTGGTATATATATATATATATATATATATATATTTATTAGTTCTTGTTTCAGGCTTCCCTACTGCTTCACACTCATTTCCAGTAGATGGCGGGAATGCACCATTTTAATCCGCCAATAAACTCCAGAAGAAGAAGTGACCTCAAAAGCCTGCGTCGCTCCTGTGTCTGTGATCTGAGGAAAGGTTTGTGTGTTCATTCATTTAACGTATTTAAATCATAACGAGGCGTAAACAATGACATGCATTGACTATAATTTGTGTAACCACCGCAATACTGTAATATATTAAAGAACATTATTGCGTGTGTAAGTTAAGCGCGTCCACAGATGAGTAACAGAAAAGTTGCGTCTCATTTCGCTCCCTATATATCGTGACTCAGTTTAGTAAACTAGTTGGGTCACTGGCAAGTAGAGATAGAGAAACGGAGCTTAAAAACGAAACTGAAACCGTTTCTAATCGCTGGACGCCTGCTAGTCAAAACAGTGCAACGACAACAACAAATATGTTATATGTTTCCCATCAACTTGTCAAGTTAAGTCTCTGCAGAATTGGTCTAAAGTAAGAGTTGAAAACATTTTATTTATTTATTTATTTATTTACTTATTTTTTCAAAATAATTATGCATGCAAATGGTGAAATATCCAAGGTACACATTTCTAGCAATTGCACAGTTAATTCTCATATTGTATTTTTAGAATGTTTTGGAATATTTGTCTTCTCCCCAAATTTTAACACTGAAACAGTAATAATATTACATGTAAAGATATATTTTTGCTATTTTATTTTCAGAGGTAAAATGTTACCAATTACATTAAAAAAAAAAAAACATCAAGCGAGGTGTGTGAGATATTTTGTGTTTTGAATCTAGTTTTTCTCTTTTTTTTTGTAAAAGGCAAAAAAGTTGATCATACTGATTTCAAAGTTAAGTATTCATTCGTTTGAATATACATTGAACCAAAAACTCTCGTAGCATCTTGATTGATTATTCAGAATACTTTATTTTTGACAAAACATCCCATGTTTCAGTAGTAGACAATATAAGATAAATAACTTAAACTTCACTTTTTAAATGACTGAGAAACAACAATGGAATAAAATACAAAAATGATTTCATATAATTTTCATCTGTATATATTTAGTGGTTAAGGTTCAGGACAGCTATCTCCCAAATGAACGTACCCACTAAATGATGATTTTATATATATAACACTTACTGATATTTGAAATGTTATTGTGGGTTTCAACAGATGGACAACAGCAGGATCTTAGTAAACATTCTAAGATTTGAATTCTTAAATGCATTTTAAATTTTAAATTGTGCTCTTTAATTTGTAAGTGCTAATTTTGAACCTGTTTGTTAGTTTGCTTGTTTAATAAACCGTCACTCTGACAGACTCCTTTACCACTGCACACAGAAATTTAGTTTTCGTTAGTTTTTTTTTTAGGTTTTTTTTTTTTTGTTAATCATTCTCATCTTATTCATGACAGAGTGCCCACACTCTGAACACACAGAAATATGTCAGTTATTAAGGAGGAGACTGAAGACCTCAGGATTGAAGAAGTTTTCAGTATCAAACAAGAAGATACTGAGGAACAAACAGGTTGGTTTTAATTTTCAATGCTTTTGATTCTCATTAAAATGGCAACATGAGTTTGTTGTGATTGGTTAATCCTCATTCATTTAGTGTAGGATACCCAGCTTTTCTTCTGTATCGGTTTGCAGTAGGCAAGTTTATTAAGGTTTTAAAATCTGTTCAGAATTTAAAAGTGCACAAAATGTTCAAAATAAGTCCAAAAATAGTCCAAAAAAAAAAAAAAAAAAAGGTTTAGGTTTTTTTTTCTATTTTTAATTGTTTGTAATACCTACTTTTTTTTCGAACTCGTCCTGGACAGTTTGTCTGATTTTCACCAAAATTGGCTCAGATCATCTTCAGACCATGCTGGCAGAAAGTTATCGAATTCAAATTGATTAGTCAAACCATTCTCGAATAACATGTGAACAAATTCTACGAAAGGCTATATCTCTGCAATGGTTTGTTGTATTGGGACCAAACTTGGTGTGTGTTATAACAAGTTTGACCTGAGTCTACCTGCAGGGTTCTGGCACAGTGCCACCTAGTGGTCCGGAGATACGAATTTTTAATTTTTTTTTTTGATTATAACTACTCAATGGTTTGGCAAAAAATCACAAAAACTGGTGCAGCATATCAGTGCATCATGCCGACTCCAACCATACCCAATTTTCCCATGTCAACATTCTGATTTTCTATCTTAAAATGCTATATTTTATGCACGTATTGACGTATTATGTTATGTGTCTTTGGCACAATGCCCTCACAATACTCTCAAATATCCTACTTCCAAGTTGAATGTTATGTTTTAACAGCCAGATTCCTTGAACTTATGCAATATTAATCCTTAATTTATCACATAATTGTAATGCAACTAAAGATAAGTTATGAGGAACCTTTTTTCATTACTTTATCAAATCTTCAATTTGTCACATGACAGACACAATAAACGAATTGTTGAATCAGAGTTACACTGTATTACGTGTAATTTAATGGTAGTATACATTTTTTGAAATAAAAAAAGAATGTGTAATTTACGATGAAAAATTTGGAACTTGAATTACTTTCATTTTGAGATTTTTTTAAAGCATTTTCCTCATTATTTCAGAACACATAATAGGAATAAGAAGAGTTTGTACTCGATGTAGTTGTAGTTCATGCATCTTTTCTGCAAAGATATTTAAAAAGTGATTAGTTTAAGATTTACGTCATGTTGCTAACTTCAGGTGTGGTGCACTTGGAATAGATCTTTTCTTTAACAAGAGGGTTAATAAAGAAAAATGTCCTGCGGTGTGACAGTACAAATGTACTTTTGCAGTGGTTCCAAAATGTGCATGTCATGGGCTTGACCGGGCTTCAGTATAACATTATTATGAATGGGCTCCTTCTACTAATTAAAGTTTTCTCAGAAATTTTGCTGATTTAAAGTCAGGATATTGGTGTCACACCAAAGGACATGGTTTTCAGAGACAAAATGTATCAAGCTCCTACTTTTATAAGTATATGGATAAAAAAAAAAATTGCCATTTACTAAAATTGACACCTGTAGAATCATGCCGGAGACATTTATTAGGGGCCAAGGTTGACACTGAAGGTGCGTAGGCACCTATTGTATCCGTTGGCATTCTTCTTCCGTTTCTTCCGCTTCTTCCGCTTGAGTCTATGGCGGCCCATAGAATTGTTTGTGGGAAAGTTGTTGTTTTTTTCTCTGAATTTTCTTGTTTTAATTGTCCAAAAAAACTACTTTTTCGAACCAAAATTTTTACCAAAATTGGCTCAGATCATCTTCAAACCATGCTGGCAAAAAATAATGGAATTCAAGTTGATTAGTCGAACCATTCTCGAATAACACGTAAACAAATTCTCCGAAAAGCACACAAAAATGGACGTGAGGCTGTATCTCCGCAAAGGTTTGTCGTATTGAGACCAAACTTGGTGTGTGTTATAACAAGCATGACCTGAGGCAACCTGCAGTGTTTTGGCACAGTGCCACCTAGTGGTCAGGATATACAAAAATAGCTATTTTGATTATAACTTTTTAATGGTTTGGCCAAAAGATTTTAGTGCATTATGCCAACTCCAACCATACCCAGTATTTTTATGCGTCTTTGGCACCATGCCCTCACAGTACTCAAAAAGTTTGGTGGCCGAGCTTCTGGTGAAAATGGCTTATTGTACTGAAAATGGTCTCAAAATATTCCTTGGATCATGTCGAGAACATTGATACCAATTATGCAAAAATAGGCTAAACTTCCTGTCCGCAATTTTAATACTTTTTCGAACTCCTCCTAGACCAGTGGTCCGATTTTCATCAAATTCGACTTGGATAATCTTCAGACCATGCTGACAAAAAGTTATTGATTTCGTGTTGATATACAAAACCGTTTTAATTTAACGCATGAACAAATTTGCTGGAAAGATGCCAAAGTGCATCTAAAGCTGTATCTCTGCAAAGCTTTGAGAAATTTGCACCAAATTTTGTATGTGGCATTGGCACCTCACACTGATTACAATCAATTCGGTAACAGCGCCACCTATTGGTCTAGGGTAATAAACCATTCATTAACCATTAATTACATTTTCAAAAATGTTAATAACTGTACATTGCATTAGCCTATTGGAAAGTGAAAGTGGTCTCAAAATATTCCTTGGGTCATGAAGATAACATAGATATCAAGTATACCATTGTTGGCAGAATTTCCTGTCCGCCATTTTGATTTATGTTGAAAACATACTTTTTCTAACTCTGCCTAAACCGTTCCTCCTATTTTTACCAAAATCGAGTCAAATCATCTTCAGACTGTGGTGACAAAATGCAGCTTTATTGAAAGCAGTGTAATTGCTGATATCATATATACTAAACGTCGTTATGCTTTTCTTTTTGATTTGTAGATGTTGCAAACAAATTAAACTGTGCATCTGTGCCATTCATTTACACAGAGATAAATGGAACATGCAGAATTCATATTTAAATATTTTGTGGCTTAAAATTCAGACATTTTTGATTTATCCAGCCTGAGTTTGGCAGATTCCATTACTACCTTTCCCGATCCCATCCTTCCCTCTCCCACTTAGTTTTCTGTCAAAACACTGTCCTATCAAACATAAAGGCAAAAACACCTAAAATAAAGTTAGAAAGCATAAGGCTTGCTTTGTCAGAATGCCATTTTCTTAGTCAAGTAAAAAAAATCCAACCCACAGTAATGCTTTATAACTGTTTACGGCAGATATACTTGAACGGTATATAACTTGACTTTTTAATTATTTGTTACCAAAATGTGCGTCAAATATGCTAAGCAAGCAAGCTAGAATATGTGGGACATGCTAGAACAGGGGTGTCCAACCCTGTTCCTGGAGATCTACCATCCTACAAAGTACAGCTCCAACCCTGATCAAACGCACCTGAGCCAGCTAATTAATTTCTTAGTAGTACTTTATAATTACAGACAGCTGTGTTGGAGCAGGGCTGGAACTGAAGTCTGCAGGTAGGTAGATCTCCAGGAACTGTTTTTCTTTTAATGTCAGTTAACAAATGTACTTGATGGCACATACCGCCACCTACTGCACGTCTCTTGAGTGACATCTTGTGTAAAATACAGGATCAGGTTTAGGCTGGCCAATACAAGTAGTTAAATAATGCTGAAACAATATTAAAAAAAAGGTTCTGGGATTATATGCTCCACCACTTTCTGTAGTTCAGTGTGTATGAGGAAGTATAACCCCCTTGTTGTTGTTTATGATGTTCTACGTGTTTAAAATGATTTTGATGTCTTTTTTTGTTTTTGCCTTAGACCTTAAAGTGGAGAATGAAGTACTGAATGAAACGGAAGAGAAAGATCATCATGGTTTCACAACTGAAGAAGAAACGTTTAGTTACTCACAAACTAAAAAGACTTCCTCACGTAAAAGAGTTAAAAAAGCGACAGGAGCTAGAAGTTGTTTAACTTGCTTTCAGTGTGGAATGCGTTTTAGTCAACATGGAAACCTTAAAGCCCACATGCGGATTCACACTAGAGAAAAGCCTTACACTTGCCATCAGTGTGGAAAGAGTTTTGATCAACATGGGAACCTTAAAATCCACATGAGGGTACACACTGGAGACAGCCCTTTTATCTGCGAACAGTGTGGAGTAAGTTTCACTCAAATAGGAAGCCTTAACCGGCACATGAGAATTCACACCGGAGTGAAACCTTACTCATGCTCTCAGTGTGGACAGAATTTTGATCAACATGGAAATCTCAAAGTCCACATGAGAATTCACACTGGAGAGAAGCCTTATATCTGCCCTCAGTGTGGAAAGAGTTTTGATCAACATGGAAAGTATAAAATACACATCAGAATTCACACCGGAGAAAACCCTTTCACCTGCCCTCATTGTGAAATAAGTTTCACTCAAAAAGGAAGCCTTAACAGGCACATGAGAATTCACACTGGAGAGAAGCCTTATACCTGCCAACAATGTGGAAAGAGTTTCGATCAAAATGAAAAGCTTAAATTACACATGAGAACTCATACCGGAGAAAACCCATTCATCTGCCAGCAGTGTGGACTAAGTTTCAGTAAGAAATGGACTCTCAATAGACACATGAGAATTCACACCGGAGAGAAACCTTACTCATGCCCTCAGTGTGGAAAGAGTTTTCATCAACATGGGAACCTTAAATTCCACCTGGCAGTTCACACTAGAGAAAAGCCTTACATATGCGGTCAGTGTGGAAAGAGTTTTAATCAAAGTGAAAAGCTTGATTTACACATGAGAAATCACACCGGAGAAAACCCTTTTACCTGCCAAGAGTGTGGAAAGAGTTTCAAACGAAAAGGAAACCTTGATCACCACATGAGATCACATGCCAGCAGTGCGGATGAAGTTTTACTCAAAAATGAAGCCCTAACAGGGACATGAGAGTACACTTTTTCAGTCAACAAACCTTGAAGTTCAGATGAGAAGTCATACTGGAGAGACCTTTTACTTGCCAAGCGTGAGGAAGCTTTGCAGATTACTTTGAAAATGAATCCATATCTGGCTCACAAGAGATCAGTGTGGATAGTGCTTCAGATAAACGTAACCCATAAGCTCAATCCTTGAGGATGCACTCGAGAGATAATGACACCAATGGTTGGAGTTTCACCGACGCGAAACCCTTTGGAATCGTGTAATAGAACTTTTCTATTTCTTAGAACTTAGGTTTAATGCGAGTGCTGAAAACACTTTCAGAAATCATTTGTTCTGAAGGAAGACAGTTTAAGATGTGGAAACGTGAGACCCTATTTTTGTTCTTTGTGATTCATTACAAAAACACATTGTTTGTTTACATATGGGTTTATACATGCATCACAGCTGAAACAAATGAAGTATCATTATAGCAGGGGTCTCCAACCCTGTTCCTGAAGATCTACCTTCCTGTAGAGTTTGGTTCCAGCCCTGATCAAACACACCTGAACCAACTAATTAGAATCTGAATTAGCGCTTGATAATTACAGACAGATGTGTTTGATCAGGGTTGGAGCTGAACTCAGCAGGAAGGTAGATCTCCAGGAACAGGGTTGGGCACCACTGCATTATAGAGTTCCCAAATGCTACTTTTCAACCTAACTTTAGGCCCAAAAAAAAAATCTGCCAGAAAGCTTTAAAAACAATGTTATATTGATTGATAATTGTGACATGGCTATCTCAGGGGTGATAGCGTTCCGGCACCACGCCGGATTTCCGGCGTACTGTGGCTGCGGGATATTGATCTGTCATTTCTCTAAATCTGAGATGTGCAGGTCAGAGAGCAGCTTGACGCTCAACGACTCAAACAAGTCACATTCTAGCCGATGAGCCAATCAGAAGTAGGGAAGGGGCGGGCCTTGTGTCTCTGTCAAATAGATTGATACAGGTTAAGGCAATGCTCCATGCGCAAAGGTGTTTTTAGCTCCCATACTGTACAATTGTCTCCTACTGGCAACTCAAACCGTAATTCATGGATATGTTTATGAAGCCAGGGGAAGACATTAAGGATTTCGATAAAGGCATATTTACAGCGCTCGCAAAATCGCTAGCCCGACGTCCTGGAGCTATTGGGTTTTCCAGTCGGGCTACCAACATTATTTGACCGGCTGCCCGACGGCTATCCTGAAGTAGAGGGCTCATGGGGTCCTTAAAACTCCTCAATTTAGTTGTATCAAATTTAAGGCCATAAAAAGTGGTAAATATTTTAAATAGTAAAAGAAGAGGATTAATTATTTTAAGAGGTCTTACAGTTCGGGACGGAAAGACGAGAATCGCGATAGAGCTGGATTAAACTTTAAGAGGCAATGATTTCATTGAATAAATATGCTCAATGCACTTTCAAAGTCAAAACGCGGCACTGTTGTCTTTATATGAATGTATCTGAAGGGAAGCGACTGTCCTCAGAAACGTGTCGTTGGCATTTTCATTTCATGACTGATAAAACAGCGTTAATGCTGCTTTTGCTTTCAGCCATTCTTAGGGAAACCGTAATATTTCAGCGCTCCTAAAGTGCCCCCTCGTGACAGAATTAATTTGCACGTCCAAATTTTTAGCTGTTTTTGGTCAGATTATTGCAAATCTCGACCAATGTTTTTTATGCAAACACAGAGTTGTAAATGTGAAAGAAGTTAATGTGCTTTCTAAAAATCTAAACAATTAGGACATTGTTTTAAATAAATGTTATGCATTATATACTTGATTTATTCATTTTAATGGGATAAAGGCTGAAATGCCAATCTATAAGCTTTTTTTGTAAAAAAAAAAAAAAAAAAACCTTTATCTGACTGAACTGAACCAACAAGTTATGTGTTAAAAGTGCGTCGCATACATAGTACCTCCACCCCACTCACCTCGGGGGGCAAGGGAAAAAAAAGTTCAGGCTCAGGAATTTTTTCCACTATCAGGCCTGCTATCTTAACAAAATATCCTCTTACACTCATCATTCCTGTTCTGTGTTGATTTTATGTATCACCCAACTCATAAAGAAGTAATCTAAAGCAGAAATTTGCTCTGTGAAAAAATTAAACTTAATTGATAAATCCTTGAATAGTTCTCTTTGCAACTGTTCATGTTGTTGTGCATATATCCTCAATTTTATTAATAATGTGCTCTGTTCCAGTGTGTTTACTGCATTGAATCATGACTTTGTGGAAAAAAGGACATAGGACATGTTAAACATATTGTTTATATATTTTTTATTACCTTATATGGTAATATATTTTTATTGTCTCCGTACACATAAAAAAAATCACATGCCTTTGTGCTATGAGACGGCAAAACCTGACTGATCTCGTTCCACAGCATCTGAAATGTTGCTATGGTCATTCTGAAATACCAGCGCATAAATTGTATAATTGCCTTCAGGAAATGTCTTACACGACTGAGTTCCCAAACAGCAGGCATCCACTTCTAAAAGCAAAGACCCCATTTACTTTGTCTACTCGCTCTGAGGCGCAAGTAATTTATTATATATGAAAAGTATTATATTCAGTGGCTTCTCCTACTTTCATAGTGATGCATATTGCCTGTTTATGTATTTTTTGCACAAGTTAAATTCGCAACTTTTGGATGGAACCCTGGCTACAAACATAATAAACGCATGTATAGAACGCTTAAAATGTCCACTTTTAAATAAATCAATTCAAAACTAAAACAAATAATATCTTTTGATGTGATCCTGTTGGAAGTAGTGGTACGGTTTCTCCTGTATCACCTCATTATCACTAATGTGATCCCGCCTTACATTGAGCGCAGAGTTCATATCGAAATTATGTAAGGTGATGGGACGATGTTCTCTTTAAAAAATCTAAATGCCTCTTTGGATACCTCTTAATGTATCACAGACATATCTCATGATTCCTTCTATAAACAAAATGTAGAGAGAGTGTAAATAAGAGATTGATCGTGCGGCGCAGAGAGCGTCGTTGATTATAATGGAGCTTTGTGATATCGCAAACTAAGATGAGGGACTTTTAATATTTGTAATGGGAGTTTGTAAATTAGATATTGATTGAATACAGCAGTTAAATAAACAAGAAGTTATTATTAAGTGACTTACATTGTCTGACAATAACACTAAATGCAAGTGAAACACGCACACTGTTGAGGCCATGCAGATTTTTAATGGATTAAATCCAGATACAAAGCAGAGACAAATAACACAAAATGTTTATGACAATATCTTCACTTAAAATGTAATGACCTCTAACTTAACCAATTCAGATATGCTTCCACAGTTTAATACTTTAAAATTTTCCAGATCCAGCAGTTTTCTTTTTTAACTTGAGTCTTATTGTTGACCAATGCCAAGTACAATGTCTTTTATAAAACAGATTTAACCAGTATTTAAAAATTACAATTAATAAGCATCTTTGTAGCGGGAACTGTTCCATTAACAAAAACTGAACATTTTTAGATGTCTACAAATCATTTGGGGCTGCAAATATTTTGATTTATTAATTTTTATTGAGATTAAGATTTTATTAAATTAACACGCTTATTTGTTTTTCAATTCATCAAGTAATTATTTGATGTCTAAAATGTCAAATAATTATTAACAATTTCAAATCCAAAGTGACATTTTCAGATGACTCTATACAAGATGGATTTAGTTTGGTTCTATACAAGAATTTACATTTGATACTTTGTTGCTGTAGGTTTGCACCACAATGGGCTCATTTCCTTCAGCTTGCTTCTGCTGTTAAGACTAATGGAGAAATGGCATGCCTATGATTGTATTTCTGTATGGAAGGAGGACATACTTTTTGACAGTCTCATCCATCTTAACACATTTGAGTTCCTGGGACAAGTCTGCGAGAAGGAACACCCCCAGCTGGCATGAATTTATCGGGTAGTCAAACAAGCTTGAATGATGATGAAACTCATTATACACCAAATGCAGAACTCCATCAACCTCAATGATATTCCGGACTATACCTACTACACCACTATGGTGAATGCAGTTAACTCCCACTGATATTTGACAGAAAACTGTGGAAGAGTAGCTTCTTTGTACTGCATAACTGGACATGTGATGTAAGATGGTAGAGGACCATCATTGTGTAGCTTTTGAGTTTAGTTTTGTCGTGTGACATTAGCCTCACAACTTGTGCAACTGGGAACTGAGGGCTGCGGATCGTTTTTTCTTTATTTGCCCAAGAAATTTCTCGCAGGGAAACCCTGAAATGTTGTCTAGGCACTGACCTATGTTGTTTTACATCGTCACCAAGATGAATAAGGCCACGCACATTGTAGACAAGATTTCCCCTGCCATAAAGCTCTCCATAAAGTGTTCTACAAAAGACACATGCAGTGTTTTTGCAAAGTCACAGAATGTGACACAGAGATTTGGTTATGGCAATATAGATATGGCCACATAGAGCAACATGAAGTTGCTGTAAACTGGAGAGGCAAAAACATCAAGTAATGCCACTGGCCCGGTATACAACAAAAACTGTCTCCATTCAGTTGCCTTCCATCTATGTCTCTCTTGGCTTTCTAGCAAATTCACTAGGAATTTGACACTTCTGAAAGACAGAAGTGTTTCTGACAACTGAGCTACTTTACTGGAAGGCAAGCGACACCTAAGTGTGCCACTGGTACCTCCCCACAGCTCTAGGAGCTTCCTTGTGACTCCAAGGCATACGAGGTGCATGTAATCATGCAGAAACATGGAAACCATTCCGATGTCTGTTTCAGCAAGTGGGGAGATGCCTCTGTGATCGAGCCGACCGATTTATCGGCAGGCTGATGTAACCCCTCACATCCGGGTCCTACCGCACCTGCTCCGAGTGGGTGGGTCTCGAACCCGGGTCTCCTTCACGGGAGGCGGACGCACTAACAAGGAGGCTAAAAGGCTGCAACCTCTAGCGTCAGTCGCTAGTGCCTGTCTTGAGATCGGGGAGTGAGGTTTACCTGCACAGCACCTACTAGCTGGCCTCTGTTACACCGATATTATCGACCGATATTAGGCATTTTTCAAACTATCGGTATCGGCATTTATAATGGCCGATAAATGAATATTTCAAAACTAAAATAAAAACGGACGAAACACCCTTCAACCATATCATGAGTGTTGGTGTTGTATAGTTTGTCCACCAGAGGGCACTCTACACCGTCCCTGTTGGCAACACTCGTGTATAGCGCCACACATCCTGCAACCTGCTGATCCAGCCAGAGTCGAGGAGAGAGAGACAGTTATCCGCGAGTGAAATCATCGGTGAAGTGTGTTTATGGTGAGTTGGTCACGAGACATGCATTGCTTGAATAACAATTAAAAGAACATCCCCATCAGTTCTCTTAACTCAAAAAAGCATGACAAAATTTGTGACTATCATGTCCAGTTTTGCTGCTGTTAAATGAGTCGAGAGTGAAGCGGAATTAGCTAATGCCCCTATCAGTCAAAGACCGCTAACGTTAACATTAAAGGATAACTATTGCCAAAATGCAACCTGGGCTGTTTTTTTACTGTAAACGAGACAAACATATATCTAAAAGCATAATTACGACAAACGAGCCGTTTTTGAGATTGACCGTGATTTCGTTTTGTGGTCAGTGGCCGGTGAATGGGAGTACTAGGGGCATAACTTTGAGCGCATCAAAATCGATATTTTTTCAACACTAAGAAGCTCGACACACCATGAAACTTTGCTGGAAGTATTGCCTGGGTCTCTACACATGAACTCCAGCATTGAGAACATTGTTTGTGTACACAGTTTACTAAAAAGAAAGGTTTTGAACAACTCACTTTCACTGTTTGGGTTTCTGCTCGCAGCCGTCTTGCCTGTCAAGAAGTGTCGATCTCCGAATGCGAATGATTGGACTCCATAGGATGAAATATTAGGCTTATATGAGGCTCTTTTTACAACTAGAAGGTTAATATTGTTTTTCACTTGCGACAAAAAACAACGAATTAGCCGTGCATTTATATGGAAATATACTTTAGGAGCAATCCATCCTCCCATTCGGAAATCGAAACTTCTTGACTGGCAAGACGGCCGCGAGCGGAAACTCAAAAAAGTGAAAGTGAGTTGTTCAAAACCTTTCTTTTTAGTAAACTCTGTGTACACAAATAATGTTCTCAATGCTGGAGTACATGTGTAGAGACCCAGGCGATACTTTGAGCAAAGTTTCATGGTGTGTCGAGTCTTCTTAGTGTTGTAAAAATATAAATTTTGATGCGGTCAAATTTATGCCCCTAGTACTCCCATTCACCGGCCATTGACCACAAAACGAAATCACGGTCAATCTCAAAAACAGCTCGTTTGTCGTAATTATGCTTTTAGATATATGTTTGTCTCGTTTACAGTAAAAAAAAAAAACAGCCCTGGTTGCATTTTGCCAATTGTTAATCCTTTAATGAGCTTGGAAACCACAACAACTTATTCTGCCTAAATAAAGTACTCATTACTGTATTTATATCTAGCATATCTCTAGTTACAGTCCCTGCATTGTAAAATGTCAGTTAGACTTGTGAGGAGTGAACATTTAGACATAGAGAAAGAGTATCAAACCTAGCTTGTGCATAAAAGTTAGCTTTTCTTTTACACGTGTGTGAAATCCAATGACGCCAAGTGTGCGTTGCAGACTGTCGTTCAGCCGCAGCATTAACGAGTCACATAATGGAAATAACTACAAATAACTAATGTTAGGGAAATCTGTTAATGTTTTGTTGCGCATTTTAAAAAAAAAATAAAAAAAATATCGGCCGATATATCGGAATATTGGATTTTAAAACCAACAAATATTTGTATCGGCATCAGCCTTCAAAATCCTTTATCAGTCGGGCTCTACCCTGTGATGTTCTTCATCTGTTTGTAGTATACAACTCTCATCTGTTCTAGCAGGGCATTTGCTGTCTGGAAACCTTATCCGACCATCTACATCAGTGGTTCTCAATCCTTGTCCTGGGGGACCCCTGCTCTGCACATTTTGCATGTCTCCCTTATTTAACAAACCTGATTGAAATCATCAGCTCGTTACTTCAGTTTATGTATCTCTCTCCTAACGAGCTGATGATCTCAACAGGTGTGTTAAACAAGGGAGACATGCAAAATGTGCAGAGCAAGGGTCCCCCAGGACCAGGATTGAGAACCACTGATCTACATGAACCCCTAATGATGTGCACTTGTCACAGCCTGCATAACCTGTGTGAGATTTGATGGCTTTTATGTAACCTCGTGCAGGAGCATCACACATTACTGATGTTATCTTTATGAACAATGTTTTACCTTTAAATGTAAATCCAGCTGCTAGGGTTTTTTTTTTTTTTTTATCTCTGTCACTAGATCTCTTAAGTTGTTTCCCAGCGGATGTGGTTTTGACCTTCCACCAAACAAGGCAATCAAGCAAGGTTTTTGTTTCGAGGAAATTCCTTGGACTAACCCCAGAACTGGCCATAACTGGAAACCTGAAGTCTTATACAGAGGAAGTTATGGAATAACTAAAATGTCACAGACATTTAATGTAATGTGGTCAACATTGATTGATGCTGAAATCTGTAGTTGCTGCTTCACTTGCATGTGCTGCATTTCTTCCAACAAAAAAGGTATTTCTATAGCTTCCAATTCATCTGCAATAAAGTAGGCAAACGCCACGTGATCTGGCATGTTTGAGAGAGCAACGAGATCTCCAACGTGTCCGACTTGACGGCTCCGTTTTCAGCTCCTCCCCGACTGCTTTCGGCTAATCTCGCCGATCGGTCTGCGCAGCGCAGCATGAGCTCGAACGCACCTATTGTAATTTCTGTTTGTATGGAGGAGTGTCTTGGCATCTTTAGGCAGGGGTGGACGGTGACACCTTAATATTGACAATAAGGCAGTCAGTGCAACCAAAGTGATGCCATACTCTACAGCCCAGTTCATCAAACTAGTAAGCAGAGATGGCTGTTCAGTTTCTTCATCGCTCTCATCTCTTTCCACAGTCACCCACAGTCCTAGGATATGCCTCAGTTTCCATGATTGTCTCCATGTCCTGCTCACTAAGATCCTCAATTTCAGCTCGATCACCAATCTCAGCAACATGATCACCAAACTCTTGAACTTGATCACTACATTCAGCATTTTGTTCAGGAAGTTGACTTTCAGCAGGATCGGTAGCTTCATCTATTAAGACACTGTAGTTGACTGACTCTAAACGTGCATGAAGGTAGCTGTCGCCTTTTTTCGCAGATTTGAGGTCCTGATGTACTCAGAATAACGCTCAGTCATAATGGGTGGAAAAAAACGGTAAAACTGCAAAGCACAAATAATAATAATAAAAAATAAAACATGCAATAGCGCTGAAGTAACCCCTCACATTTAAGCAACCGCTTTAGTATATCTTCTCAAGGGACAATACTATAGAAATGAAACTTGGATATATTTTAGAGTAGTAGTCGATGTGTATGAAAAGGTGAGGCAAAAAATGGCAGATAATTGCCAAATGCAGATGTGCAAAGCTTGTCACATCAGACCCAAAAAGACTTGAGGCTGTAAAGGTGCTTCAACTATGTACTGAGTTAAGGGTGTGAATACTTATGCAATCTACTTATTTTTAATACATTTGTCAAATTTGCTAATCTGTTTTTTTGCTTTGTCATTATTATGGTGTATGGAGTGTAAATTCTACAAATTTATTAAAAAGAAAACACTGAAATATGTACATTGCATAAGTATTCATACTCTTAACAAGCTTTGCACATCTGCATTTGGCAATTATCTGCCGATCTTTGCCTCACCTTTTCACCTCTCCATCTCTGTCAGACATTTTCTAGAGTCCTAGTTGTTCCAGTCGTCTTCCATTATGGAGAATGCTTCTGTCAACCTTCAATGCAGCAGATTTGTTTCTGAACTCTTCTCTAGATCATCGCCTTAACGCAAGTCTGTCACTGAGCTCTACAGACAGTTGTCTTGGTTTTTGCTCTGATATGCATTTTCAGCTGTTAGACCTTTTCTGAGAGGTGTGTGTCTTTCTAAATCAGACTCATTCAAATGAATTTGCCACAGTTTAACTCCACTCCAAGTGTAGGAACATCTAGAAGCAATATGAATGCTCCTGGGCTACATTTACAGTGTCCCAGAAAAGAGTATTAATACTTATGCAAGGGGATCTTTCCAGTTTTTTATTTCTAATACATTTGCACAAATGTTAAAAAACTATTTTTTGCTTTGCCATTATGGAGTATGGAGTGTAGATTGATGAGGGAAAAGGTAATTTAAAGTAGTTTAACATAATGCAGCAACATAACAAAATGTGAAAAAAATGAGGCACTATAAATTGATTTGAAATATTAGAGTGAAAGTTTGAATGGATTAGAAAAAGTACATAGAATGGAAGCTTGAGTTAGTCTCAAGAGTTTAAAATTAAATCAAGTCTATGGAATGTTTATGAGTTTTAATCTTCAATTTTATGAAAAGTATAAGTACTATGGAGTTTGGTGGTTCTATCTTGAAAGCTCTAGGAGGAGGAGCATTCAGAAACTTAATCTAAGAAGAAGAAAAAGCTTCATTAGCAGATCAGTGGCTTTCTCAAACCTACTTAAATCAAGCTTTAAATTTTTTGGGAATAAATAATTTGGCACTTCAGATTTTACTGGGAGATGAACCAAGGAAATCTATCATTTATAATGAATTATTTTTCTATTTGAAAGAAAATTCAAATAGTTAAATTGGCATTTATATAGTAGTTCTTCACACTCATTTCCAGTAGATGGCGGGAATGCACCATTTTACAATAAACTAAACTCCAGAAGAAGAAGTGACCTCAAAAGCCTGCGCCGCTCCTGTGTCTGTGATCTGAGGAAAGGTTTGTGTTTTCATTCTTTCAAAGTATTTAAATCATTAGGAGCTGTAGTGAACTGTGACATGCATTGAGTATAGTTTGTGTTACCGCTGTAATACTTCATTATTAAAGAACATTATCATGTTTGTCAGTTAAGCGCATCCACAGATGAGTAACAGAAAAGTTGTATATATTCCCTGTATATCGCGAAACAGGTTAGTAAACACGAATTCGGTCTCTGGCAAGTAGAGATGGAGAAACGGAGCTTAAAACGTAACTGAAACCGTTTCTAATCGCTGGAGCCTGATAAAACAGTGCAACGAAATGAAATGTAAAAGTTTCCCATCAAGTTCAGTCTATGCAGAATTGCTGTAAAGCAAGAGTTGAAAACATCTTCAAAAAAGTTTTTTTTTTTTTTCAAAATAATATATGAATGCAAATTGTAAAATGTCCAGTATATATATAAATGTCCAGTCCATATATATATATATGCTATTTTAATTTATTTTTAGAGGTAAAATGATACAAATTAAATTTTTAACAAAACTTCATATATGTTAACAACATGCTACCCAGATAGCACACATACATCTTGGAGACATCTATTTGACGTCTGCATTAACATCTGCAAGACGTAGTTTGCTCATCTGCAATACATCTATTGGACTTTTCCAAACAGATGTCAAATAAACGTCTATTGGATGTCTTTAAGATGTTTATGAATTAGAATGGATGTAAAACTGACATCTTACAGATGTCTGCCAGACGATTGTTCACAGCAGATGCTTTCCAGATCAACAGATCTTTAACAGACATCTTGCAGAAGTATGTGTGCTATCTGGCTTGTATTTTTAATCCAGTTTTTATATGTAAAAGTTGATCATACTGATTTCAAAGTTAAGGATTCATTCGTGTGAGTATACATTCAACCAAAAACTCTCAAATCACTTTATATACTTTATTTTTTATAGTCACAGTGTTTTGGTAGTGACCTCATCACATTACAGAATTGTATCTTGCATACTAATACACTAATAAAACGGCATAACTGTGCTAAAAGTGTGTACGAGAGAGAGAGAGGGGCACATGAATATTTCCTGATCACTACAGTTTCATGTGACATGAAAATATGGATCACAATTTTTTACATAAAGTTGTATAATTTAAAAAGACAATAGAAGATAAATAACTTTCTTGAACTTCTCTTTTTAAAAGAATCAAAAAATAACTTTTAAAAACAACAATGGAATAAAATACAAAAATATAATTTTCACAAGTGTATATTTAGTGGTTAAGGTTCAGGACAGCTATCTCCCAATTGAAAGTACCCACTAAATTATGACTTTTTATACATATATATATATTATATATTTTATATATTAAGCTTACTGATATTTTAAATGTTAATGTGGGTTTCAACAGAGAATAGAAGGATCTTAGTAAACATCTGAGATTTTAAATGTGTCTTTTGGTTGTGGGACAGCAATTCTGCAGTGTAAATGCAATGACAACAATTACAAAAAAAGCTAATGTTTTGATTAAAACTGAATATGCCATGTTATAAATATAAATAATAATTAAATAAATGGAAACTTGTGTCTATTTTTTATTTGTAAGTGGTAGTTTTGTACCTGTTTGTTTGTTTGTTTTTTCAAACCATCACTCTGACAGACTTACAAGTGCACACAAAAATTTCGTTTTTTTGTGTTAATCATTCTCATCTTATTCATGACAGAGTGCCCAAACACTCAGAAAGATGGCCGTTATTAAGGAGGAGACGGAAGACCTCAGGATTGAAGAAGTGTTCAGTATCAAACAAGAAGATACTGAGGAACAAACAGGTTGGTTTTCATTCTCAATGCATTTGGTTCTCATTAAAATGGCAGCATGAGTTTGTTGTGATTGGTTAATCCTCAGTCATTTAGTGTAGGATACCCAGCTTTTCTTCTGTATCAGTTTACAGTCAGCAAGTTTAATAAGGTTTTAAAATCTGTTCAGAATTTAAGTCGTGTAGTTTATTCTAGTTTTGAGAAGAATGTGCACAAGGAGACTTCTGGTAAGATGGCGGAGTGAGAAGTCGCAAAGTTTCTGCTCTTCGAATTTCTTCTGGTCATTAATTTCTTCAGTTCTCTACACGCCCGGCGCATCTAGCATTATAGAACGAGGTTAATTAGATTTGAATTAAGTCCATTATTAACCTAACATGCCGAGATTTAATACGAGGAAAGCCGCAGACTAGGGATGGACATTTCTGATCATATTTCATTCCACAGGTTTGAGAAACGAGTACTCGATTAATCGGGGGTGGAGCTTAAGCAAGGGGCGGGGCGTTTTCTGCACAGTATACAGTAAACATTTAAAAGAAGTAATAGCATGAGGTGAAGCTGAAGCGCTTTTTCTACATGACACATTGTATATAAAATTAATCACATAGCCTAGATACATAAATATGTAAATGTTATATTACAAATTGTATTTATCTACACAAAATGCATGTGAGCTTGAACTACGTGCAATCATAAAGTAGTGGATGCGCTTGTCCCGTTACTTTAAAACAACAGCAACTGAAGCCCCGCAACAAATAAAACAAAACACATATGATACTCTGCTTTTCATTTTTTTTTATTCAAGTGTTATTTTTAACAAAACAATATTTTATTTCAGCAGCATCACAACAGCTGTGGATCAAAAAAGTTTTTTTGTTAAAGGTTCGCGAAAAATAAAGTTTAATATAACTTGAAACGACTGTTAAGTAGCCCATAACGAAAATTAGAAGCCAGCATAATTTGGCTGTGTAAACTTAAAGTAAAAATAGCCTGAATAATTTTACCACAGCTTTAAAACTTAAAGATTACGTAACATTAACATTTCTTTCAAAATGATCAGTCGGTAAAGGTAAATTAAATAAAGCCGGCTCATCCTTAAAATAAAAACAGCCTGAATAGTTTACCATGCATGGCTAAGAAAATTTAACATAAGGACGACATATTTTTATTCAAAAAGATCAGTCGATCTACGGGCTCAGATGAAAGCCGAGAGTGAAGTCTATTTACATTTAAACCAGCGGCGGAAAAAACGCGCTCAGCAGGCACAGAAATTGCAGGAACAGCCAGGGACCACTGGGCAAGGGTGCTTAGCTTTGCAAATCGAGACTCATTTACTTTCCACCACAATAAAGGATCCTGGTTTACAGAGATGCACGGCTCCCTGAAGTAGCTTTCGATTTCGGTGTCATACGGAGAAATACCACTCATGCCATAGTCATCTCCGAAAAGAGTGTCGAGCGCCATTGCTGAGTCGGGCTTACTTTGTATGGGTCTGACAGGATTTGGGTTTGTTACAAAGCTGCTTCAAATTTTCTTTTACTCTCTCCCGAAGCTCTGTCTCAAGAAACTTGAGATGTTCGGATCGGATAGACCATTGAACTGGAAACATGGGTCTCACTGCACATTGTAGTTGTGGCACACTTAAGAGACTTGAGAACAGGTGTCAGTTCACAGTCGTCCAGTGCTCATCTTTTAGATCAAGTGTCCTCGCATCTGCAAGTTTTGTAACATTGCGATCGGACAGAACAGCACACACAGCCCACCTCTGTTTCAAAAGGTGTTCGAACATGTCACACACTGAATTCCACCGCGTGCGACAATGCTGAATAAGCTTATGGTCGGGTATATTTTGTTCTCTTTGTTTCTGCCTTGGCGCGGTTGTAGCTACTGTGCTGTGGTGAAAATGTGATACCAAGCGGCTACTCGCAGCTATTACATTTTATACAGTTGCAACATTGAAGCCCTCATTGATTGCAAGCTGCAGGGTGTGTGTGAAACAGGGCACTGATTCCCAAATACTTTGATTTGCCAGAACCATGTTAGCAGCGTTGTCATGCACACATGCCATTACTTTTTCAGAGCTTAACAGTCACTTTTCTGTTGCATCTTTCAGGTAGTTGGCAATGTTCACAGCTGTGTCTTTCCTCGAAATCTCGCGTCTCTAATACTGCGCTGTGAATTTTCCATTCATTTATGTAATGACAGGTTAGCGTCATATACGATTCGGTGGTTAGCGAAGTCCACGAGTCCGTAGTTATTGCCACCCGCGCTGGCGTCGACAGGCTGTCTTTTAGTGAACACGCGCATTTTTCGTATAAAGCATCAATCCTTGCAGTGACCGTTTTGCGTAATGGGACAGTATAGTGGGGCTCAACGTAATTCATTAAACGTTTAAAACCTTCACGTTCAACAAAACTAATAGGCAGCAAGTCTTCTGCTGTCATTTCTGCTATTAGCTGCGTCATCTTCTCTGCCCTGCCTTTGTCACATTTCTGTCTGATGGTGAAATCTCGTATGCTCATCTGACTGCTGGTAGTGGCATCGGCATCATCTGCTTTTATGTGCAAGATGGTAACGCATCGAACTCGTTGTGGAGTTGTAGACGAGTGTGCGCTGCACATCTTACACTTGACTGTTTTTTCATCAAGTTTTTCAAAGTATTGCCAGACATTGCTGCGCGCTTTAGAAGCCATTTTCGCTCTGTGCTCCGGTCTTGTCTCTAAACCGCAACTTCTCACAGTAACCAATCAAATATCAGACTACCGCCCAAATACCAGCATAACCAATCAGAAAGAATGAAAGTAGTTTCATGTAAAAAAAAAAATGAATTTTTAGAGCCAATCGATCGTCATTTTCATGCTCGATCATCGCTGATGGGTTCAAGTAATCGATTAATCGAGTACTCGTGCACACCCCTACCGCAGACATTGCTGAAGAAAATGCGCAAGCAGTGGACATGACTGCTTCGGCGCAGGAGGATGATATCCGCGAACTTCTCAGAGGTATAAGATCGGAGGTCGCGGCACTCAGAACAGAGATTCTCTCCGAGTTGAAATCTTCCATTTTGACTGTGAAAACATCGCTGCAGGTTCAGGAGGAAAAGCTTAAAGATGTCGAAGAATCACTCACCGATGTAGATGGACGCGTTACCTCTCTGGAAACCTTGTGCGCTGCCTTATCAAAAGATAACGAACGGATGAGGGCTAAACTTGACGACTTAGAAAACCGCTCGAGGAGAAATAATGTCAGAATAATTGGCATTCCCGAGAAATATGAGGGCACACATCCGACTACATTTATTGAGGAACTTCTGCTTGAAGTCTTTGGAAAGGAGATTTTCACCAAAACCCCGGTGGTAGACAGAGCACATTGCTCCCTGGCCCCGCCACTGAGACCAAACCAGGCGCCGAGACCCTTTATCGTCCGATTACATCATCAGACGAGGGAATTAATTATTCGACTCGCCAGGGAAAAGGGACAGCTTCTGTACAAGGGTTCTCAGGACCCTCAGGGGAAGGTGCTGAGGTGTTATGGAGGCCCAGGATGCTTCGATAGCGGCCTTAAGCTCATCCAGAGTGTTGGGTCTTGCGTCTCTCAACTTTCTCTTCACAATATCCCACAGATTCTCTATGGGGTTCAGGTCAGGAGAGTTGGCAGGCCAATTGAGCACAGTAATACCATGGTAAGTAAACCATTTACCAGTGGTTTTGGCACTGTGAGCAGGTGCCAGGTCATGCTGAAAAATGAAATCTTCATCTCCATAAAGCTTTTCAGCAGATGGAAGCACAAAGTGCTCCAAAATCTCCTGATAGCTAGCTGCATTGACCCTGCCCTTGATAAAACACAGTGGACCAACACCAGCAGCTGACATGGCACCCCAGACCATCACTGACTGTGGGTACTTGCCACTGGACTTCAGGCATTTTGGCATTTCCCTCTCCCCAGTCTTCCTCCAGACTCTGGCACCTTGATTTCCAAATGACATGCAATATTTGCTTTCATCCGAAAAAAGTACTTTGGATCACTGAGCAACAGTCCAGTGCTGCTTCTCTGTAGCCCAGGTCAGACGCTTCTGCCGCTGTTTCTGGTTCAAAAGTGGCTTGACCTGGCACCTGTACACGGTGGCTGTGGATGTTTCTACTCCAGACTCAGTCCACTGCTTCCGCAGGTCCCCCAAGGTCTGGAATCGGTCCTTCTCCACAATCTTCCTCAGGGTCCGGTCACCTCTTCTCGTTGTGCAGCGTTTTCTGCCACACTTTTTCCTTCCCACAGACTTCCCATTGAGGTGCCTTGATACAGCACTCTGGGAACAGCCTATTCGTTTAGAAATTTCTTTCTGTGTCTTACCCTCTTGCTTGAGGGTGTTAATGATGGCCTTCTGGACAGCAGTCAGGTCGGCAGTCTTACCCATGATTGGGGTTTTGAGTAATGAACCAGGCTGGGAGTTTTTAAAAGCCTCAGGAATCTTTTGCAGGTGTTTAGAGTTAATTAGTTGATTCAGATGATTAGGTTAATAGCTCGTTTAGAGAACCTTTTCATGATATGCTAATTTTTTGAGATAGGAATTTTGGGTTTTCATGAGCTGTATGCCAAAATCATCAATATTAAAACAATAAAAGGCTTGAACTACTTCAGTTGTGTGTAATGAATCTAAAATATATGAAAGTCTAATGTTTATCAGTACATTACAGAAAATAATGAACTTTATCACAATATGCAAATTTTATTGAAAAGGACCTGTATAACCCCTGTGTTGTTGGTTATGTTTTACTTGTTGAAAATGATTTAGATGTCTGTTTTGTTTTTGCCCTAGACCTGACAGCGTTTAAAGTGGAGAATGAAGTACTGAATGAAACGGAAGAGAAAGATCAGTACGAGAGCCATCATGATTTCATAACTGAAGAAGAACCTTTTAGTTACTCACAAACTAAAAAGACTTCCTCACGTAAAAGAGTTCAAAAAGCGACAGGAACTAGAAGTTGTTTAACTTGCTTTCAGTGTGGAATGCGTTTTAGTCAACATGGAAACCTTAAAGCCCACATGCGGATTCACACTAGAGAAAAGCCTTACACTTGCCATCAGTGTGGAAAGAGTTTTGATCAACATGGGAACCTAAAAATCCACATGAGAGTACACACTGGAGAGAGCCCTTTTACCTGCCAACAGTGTGGAGTAAGTTTCACTCAGATAGGAAGCCTTAACAGACACATGAGAATTCACTCCGGAGTGAAACCTTACTCATGCTCTCAGTGTGGACGGAGTTTTGATCAACATGGAAATCTCAAAGTCCACATGAGAATTCACACTGGAGAAAAACCTTATATCTGTCCTCAGTGTGGAAAGAGTTTTGATCAACATGGAAAGTATAAAATACACATCAGAATTCACACTGGAGAAAACCCTTTCATCTGCCAGCAGTGTGGACTAAGTTTCAGTAAGAAATGGACTCTCAATAGACACATGAGAATTCACACCGGAGAGAAACCTTACTCATGCCCTCAGTGTGGAAAGAGTTTTCATCAACACGGAAACCTTAAATTGCACCTGGCAGTTCACACTAGAGAAAAGCCTTACAAATGTGGTCAGTGTGGAAAGAGTTTTGATCAAAATGAAAAGCTTAAATTACACACAAGAACTCACACCGGAGAATACCCGTTCACCTGCCAGCAGTGTGGACTAAGTTTCAGTAAGAAATGGATCCTCAATAGACACATAAGAATTCACACCGGAGAAAGGCCTTTTACCTGCCAAGAGTGTGGAAAGAGTTTCAAACAAAAAGGAAACCTTGACCACCACATGAGATCACATGCCAGCAGTGCGGATGAAGTTTTACTCAAAAAGAAAGCCCTAACAGGGACATGAGAAGACAACATTTCAGTCAACCAGGAAACCTTGAAGTTCAGATGAGAAGTCATACTGGAGAGACCTTTTCAAGAGATAAAGACATCAATGTAGATGGAGTTTCACCGACGGGAAACACTTTGGAATCGTATAATAGACATTCTGAGAGAAATCTCATAGTTCACACTAGAGATAAACTTTTCACTTCCCTCTAGTGTGGGAATCATTCGTTCTGAAGGAAGACAATTTAAGATGTGCAAGCATGAGACCCTGTTTTTGTTCTTTGTGATTCATTAGGGTCTCCAGCCCTGTTCCTGAAGATCTACCTTCCTGCAGAGTTTGGTTCCAGCCTGATCAAACACACCTGAACCAACTAATTAGAATCTGAAGGAGCGTTTTATAATTACAGACAGATGTGTTTGATCAGGGTTGGAGCTGAACTCTGCAGGAAGGTAGATCTCCAGGAACAGGGTTGGGCACCACTGCATTATAGAGTTCCCTGACTTTAAGCAAAAAAAAAAAAAAAAAAACAGCAAGAAAGCTTTAAAACAACATTATACAGACTGATAATTGTGACATGGCTATCTTTACAAAATATCCTCTTACAATCATAATTTATGTTCTGTGTTGATTTTATGTAACACTAAATCCTTGAATAGTTCTCTTTGCAACTGTACATGTTGTTGTGCATGTATCCTAAATTTTATTAATAAATAGGGTGCTCTGTTCCAGTGTGTTTACTGCATTGAATCAGATCTTTGCAGAAAAAAGGATGTAGAACATATGAAATATATTGTTTATATATTTTTTATTACCTTATATGTCCAAACCTGCAAACTGTTTGCCCTCTTTCCACATATCAGACCTGAAATACATAAAATATTACCCTTTATAGATTTAGTTTCTGAAGTTAATAGTAAAGAAAACACTGTACTGTACTTATTGAAACAACCAGTTCTTTATTTACTCCTAAGATCACAAGTACCCTTCTAAGTATACAGTATCCGAAAATCATAATACCCTGTGAAAACCTTTATGTTTTATAAGGTTTTGCTTGTACTCATTACAACCCTCATCATTAAATTAATCAGTGAAATGCCTGGTTTGGTAAAATACCCTTTATAAATAATTTTAATATGCTGATTTGCTACTCAGGAAACATTTACCAGTTATTAATATTAATGTTAAAAACAGTTTTGCTGCTTAATTATTATTATTTTTTTTTTTGTGGAAACAGTGATACCACTTAAAATTGTGTATAAGATTTTAAAAAGAGAGAATTTACAAATTTTATTCGTCATACATACATGAAAGGGATAAAGTGAGAAAAGACATGTAAAATTATTTATATTTAACCCTCTGGGGTCGACAAATGTGGCCACCTCCAAAAGCAATGACCCCATTTACTTTGTCTACTTGCTCTGAGGCGCAAGTAATTTATTATATGTGACCCTGGACCACAAAACCAGTCTTAAGTCGCTGGGGTATATTTGTAGCAATAGCCAAAAATACATTGTATGGGTCAAAATTTTTGATTTTTGTTTTATGCCAAAAATCATTAAGAAATTAAGTAAAGTTCATGTTCCATGAAGATTTTTTTGTAAAATTCCTACTGTAAATATATCAAAATGTAATTTTTTATTTGTAATATGCATTGTTAAGAACCTAATTTGGACAACTTTAAAGGTGATTTTCTCAGTATTTTTGATTTTTTTGCATCCTCAGATTTCTGATTTCAAATAGATGTATCTCGGCCAAATATTGTCCAATCCTAACAAACCATACATCAATAGAAGGCTTATTTATTGAGCTTTCATATGATGTATAAATCTCAGTTTTGTCAAATTTAACCTTATGACTGGTTTTGTGGTCCAGTGTCACATATATGAAAATTATTATATTCAGTGGCTTCTCCTACTTTCATAGTGATGCATATTGCCAGTTTATCAGGAAGTAACCATTTAGTTCTCTTTGACTTGTTGGATGGGAACTGAGCTTACTTAATACTACTTATTTACGCAATATTACAATTTTGCACAAAAGTTAAATTCGCAACTTTGGATGGAACCCCGGCTACAGACATAATAAAATTATGTATAGAGCGCTTAAAATGTCCACTTTTAAATAAACCAATTCTCAAAACTAAAACATTTTGTGAATGAGAGAGCTAAGATCGCTTTTATAATTTCCTTGCTTTTATAATTTCCTTGCTGAATGGATTGAAAAGCTCATCAATACACTTGTTAATCCAACCCCAAACCTTCAAGACAAAATGTATTTACATTTTACATCACTGCAAAAACAATTATTTTGGTGAAATGTAAATCATAGCCTTAAAAAGAAGGATGAACGTTGTTTACATTTTTAAATGAAGCTCTTTTGCTTCAGGTGTTTGTGTGAATACAAATGTAAAGTAAGACTATCATCTGTTGATGTTCCTGTCTCATTTTGCTTCTCATTGCATTCACACTCCATTCAGGAAGATGTGACTTTCAGTAAAAATGTTTTAAATCCAGCATTAATGTAATGCTTTATAGTCAAGGCTTTTTAATACTGTAACTAAACCATTTTAACCAAATAAAGTTTAAATTTGATGGTTTTTTTTGCCCTTATTTTTTGGACTATATAGAGATTCAGATTTAAATAAATAAGATCCATTTTAAATCCAAACCTTTAATATGAATACACTGAAAATTTCAACCTGGACTGAAACAATGTCACAAACTGCTTCGCAGTTGGTATTATGAATTGTGAGCACTTAACACTTATTTAGAGCCAAACCAGGGGTCCGTTCTTCGTACCTCGCTTACTACATCCAAGATCAAATCATCGCGCTAACTATGAGCTCGCTATTCCGGTTCTCCGAACGCACCTGTTGTTGATGATTAGTATAGCTGGATGAAGTTATTTGAGATCACTGGGTGGCTTAAAAGGGGCTACGTATCGATAGTAGAAACATTGATGGGCAACGCTTTGATTGGTCGGCGAACATGACGAAGGAGCGCGCTCTGTATTTTTCTGCAGCAGAGCAAGAACTCTTGATTGAGGGATTTCAGGAGTTTCAGAGTTTAATTAAAACGCAAGGGAATACTGCAAAGGCTGGAAAAGCAAGGAGAGAGGGCTGGCAAAAGTAGTGAACAAATTAAACGCGTTAATGCTGCCCATGTTACATGTTTTTTCCTTGATATGTTATTTTATTTATATTTTTATTTTTTTATACACTACCGTTCAAAAGTTTGGGGTCAGTAAGACTTGTAATAGTCTTTAAAGAAGTCTCTTATGCTCATCAAGACTGCATTTATTTGATTAAAAATACAGAAAAAACAGTAATATTGCAAATTGTTTTTACAAAATAAAATAATGTTTTTGTTTTTTTATATATTTTATATATCATACTTTGAAATTTATATAGAATTTATTCCTGTGATGAAAAGCTGAATTTTCATCAGCTGTTACTCCAGTCTTAAGTGTCACACGATCCTTCAGGAATCATTCTAATATGCTGATTTATTATTAGAATGATCAATGTTGGATAATATCAACAGTTGTGCTGCCAAATATTTTTTGGAACCTGTCATATATATACACTTTCTTGCAAGATACTTTTCTTTTCCCACGTGAGTCAGTCCGTGTCAGTCGTGCTCTTTAACCAATCAGATGTGACCTCGCCATTTCAACCAATCATAACCCGCCAGGAGCGCAGCCTAAATCCTGTTTACATGAAATAAACCTGCTCCAGAGCAGGTTTAAGCTTGCAGAGCTGTTGCTATGACAGCAAGTCCAGGATGAGCTTCGAAGAACCAAACAATCCAAGATCATGCCAAATCGTCAACAATCAAATCCAGCTAATTTAGTTAGCGAGGTACGAAGAACGGACCCCAGAAGCGTTCGAGTATATTGTTGTTTGTCAGCGAATTTGTGTAATTTGGTGTGGACCAGACTGTTATTTTGGTCTAAAGACGCGACGTCACAAAGCTGCGCCGCTCCTGCGTCTGTGATCTGAGGAACGGTTTGTTTTCATTCATTTCATTCATCAAGTATTTAAATAATTACGAGCCGTAGTGAACTATGACATGCATTGACTATAGTTTGTGTCACCACCGTAATACTTCATTATTAAAGAACGTTATCTTGTGTCATCCACAGATGAGTAACGGAAAAGTTGCGTCTTATTTCGCTCCCTATATATCGTGAAACAGGTTAGTAAACACTAACTCGGTCTCTGGCTGATAGTGATAGAGAAACGGAGCTTTTTAAAAACGAAACTGAAACCGTTTTGCCGCAAAACAGTCCCTGCTAGTCAAAACACTGTAAATGCAACAAACGTGTTTTGCAATTACAAGTTTGACAATCAAAAAAGCAGCCGTTTTGATGAAATAAATATAAATAAGAATTAAATAAAAATGAACTGTGTATCTAAATTTCATTCATTTGTAGTGCTATTTTTGAGAATTTTAGTTTGTTTGCTTGTTTTTAGCCATCACTCTTGACTGAATCCCTTACCAGCTCGCTGACATTGAGTTTACATTTATTTATCCTTGTTAACTATATTCTCATCTCAATTACGGCAGAGTGCGCAAACACACAGGAAAATGGCCTTTATTCAAGAGGAGACTCAAGACTTCAGGATCGAAGAAGTGTTCAGTATCAAACAAGAAGATTTCGAGGAACAAACAGGTTGGTTTTCATTCTCAGTGCATTTGATTCTTATTAAAATGTAGTGTATATTTCTGTCATTTAGTGTGTGATGCCTATTGTTTTAAAATCTGCTCAGATCTTAAGTTGTATACTGTATTCCAGGCTTAAGAAGATCCTTCTTCCAAGTCAAAAGTTGTTTTAACTGTTTAGTTACAGTCTAGATTGCCCAGATAGCGCACATACGTCTGCAAGATGTCTGTTGAAGATCTCTTGATCTAGAAAGCATCTGCTGTGTACAAATGTCTGGCAGACGTCTGTAAGATGTCAGTTTTACATTCATTTTAATTCATAAACATCTTAAAGACATCTAACAAGATGCAATTTTTTTCTTTTCTTACTGTTGCCATTATTTCATTCACTTTAAACTCAAGTGGTTCACAACACAAAACTGTCATGCACAAAGTGAGCATGATGAACATAGCTTTCTCAGTATAAAGTGCAATTAGAGGACCAACCCCTCAACCTCAGTCATTTTAGGCCATAGATATGAACAAATAAGCTAAACATAGTCTAACTGCTTAGAAAGAGAACAGATCAAACAGAGATCTATATGCCTCTAAAAAAACTAAATCCACTTAGGCTACAACAACAAGACAGATAGCTATTGGCTCTATGAAACTATAGAACTAGACACACTTTTCAATACAAAAATGAAATTAAAGTGCTTGGGCCTACAAGGCCTAACAGGAAATATGGCTCAGTCATTTAAGTAAAAAATAAATAAATAATAATAATTCAGTAAAAAGGGGTCATACAACAAAACATTTTAGCAATACAAAACTGAAATTAAGGTGTTTGGGCCCACATGGCCTGACAGCAAATATGGCTCAATAATCGAACTCGATAATCTTGGATTTAAAGAGTTCCGTTTCCTGCCAAATATAAAACAGAGGTAGTGTGCAGTTCAACGTGGCTGAAAGTAGAAGGGAAATCGAGGCCGTCCTTACTGCTATGGTCGGGGCTAGCCTATTCCATTATACCCCCTTGACTGAAATTTCAGTTGAAGCGCTTCAGAATAAGGTGCTCCATCACCAAGACGGTTGCGTTTTGGGGTGAGTACCAGACTCCCAAGGCTGAAAAGTCTTTCGACCTGTGCACTGGATGGTGTTGGTGCATTATAGCGTAGTGCAATTTTTTTAATTCTTGAAAACTGATGCAGGCTTTCCATTACTGGATCAGAATTGAAATAAGATTTCACCTCTGTTTCCAGTGACATAGGTGCATCAGCCATGGCATTAGGCTGTTCATCAAATGAAAAGAAATCATCTTCATGGGAGGTGACTGCAGCAGTTTGAGGAGCGTCAATCATTGGGGTTGCATGCTCTTCTACTGTTAGGGAGCAGTACTCAGTGGTGAAGAGATACTTGATGTGATCTCTTCTGGTTTCTTCTTTTACCCAGCGGAGTTGGGTGACAGCGGCCAGTATAGCTTCCTTGGAGTTTTAATTGCTCCCACAATTAGTTCTGGTTTATTCTTTTACCCAGCGGAGTTTAAACTTGGGCAGCGAGACGGCGGCCTGTAGAGCTTCCTTGGAGTCAATTGTTGTGGCAAAGCGAGTTTTAATTGCTCCCACAATTAGTTCAGGCAACCCAGTGGTCATTTGTGAAAGGCCATTTTGCATTGCTAAAGTTTTGGCCATTAGAACTTCAAGTGTTGGTTGAAGTGTCCCATAAAAACAAGTTTCCTCACCCTTCATAATGGCACAGTATTTCTTCAGAAACTGGTATTCCCTGTTATTCACACATTTCGCACAAGCTGTGTGCATAGATTGTCAATGTCAGTTAGTGGCATTTCTACGATCTGAACATATGCATCATAAAATGAGTTCCATCGGGTTACTGAGGGCACAATCAGCTTCCTTTCACTCATCTTTTCTAGGCACTCAGATGCAACTGTGGACCGGCTAGCTTTGGTCCATAGTGCTGAACACTTTGCTGTGGAACTGCGAAAAAACAGCCCTGGATTCTGGGTTTGATGCCAACCATTTGCCAATCTCATTGTTGGCAATCTGGCCCATCTTTAATGTGCAGTGTCTCCGAATCAATCCAATGGACCGTCACCCCCAAAAAGCTCTTGTTGTAGGCAGTCCAAATGTCTGCAGTTGTTGACACGAACTGCTGTTCATCAATTGTCAATTTCCATGGCAGTGTAGTTCATATCCAGTTCTTTGGCAAAAGTTGTTTTGCATGGCAGTACATGCTGAAAAAGAAGTAAAATACACAGATATTAAAACTCCAGTTCATGATCATGCCATGCTAAATCACACTTATGCATATTTATTGTCTGTTCCAGTCGGATACAAGAGCATACATTCACGTTATGCTGCTGTATATAGGTCTGTAGATGGCTATAACATTTGACCCAGTCCCCAACTCTTTTTCTGGAGATTTACCTTCCTGCAAGGTTCAGCACCAACCCTGAGCAAACACAATTGAACCAACTAATTAGGATCTGAAGGAGCACTTGATAATTAGCAGGTGTGTTTGTTCAGAGTTGGAACTGAACTCTTCAGAAAGGTATCTCCAGGAACTATATGATCCATACAGAACTATATGAAGTACATCAAGGATGTCATTATTTCAAATACATTTAATCTTTTATTTTTGTATTTTCAAAATACAAAATACTTCTTTTTATCACCTCTTTATCAGACTGCTGATTTCATGTATTAATTAGGTTATACAAAAATAAATACAAGATTAAATGCATTTAACTACAACATACTATTACAAAATAATAGTATTCTGTATTTCAAACGGATGTACTCAAAATATTGCCCATTAATGCAGTCTAATAAAAAGGTTGATTGGTAAAAAAAAAAGTATATTTTAGTTTAAAAAATACGAAAATACTAAGATTAAACACATTTAAATACAAAATAATCCCATCCCATCCGTGAACTAGATTATATAGAATTCTAGCTAGTCATCATGTAAACGTTAGTCATTGCTGCTGGTCACAGGGATCTTGCTAATAAGCTTCCTGAAAGCAGGAGATTCCACCGTTGACAATGGTAACATGTCCTTGACGGCATACTCTGCCACATGTCTTCTGACTTCTCAAGGTTCAAGTGGCATGATGGCAGACCGAGAGAAACTTAATTTCTGCTGCTTTGGCTTATCACTCTCGTCCTCTGTTTTCTTTCTCTTCTCTGTAAGTGGAGTGGTCACATGGCAATGCTGAGATGTTTTAAAGGTCCCATATTGTCAAAATCGAAATTTCCTGTCTTTTTTTCATGATAACTGAGGTCTAGGGGCTATGTAACTACCATATGAGTTTCAAAACAGTCAATCCACAGTAAACTGCACTCAGCCTGCTTAAAGTAGCTGTTCATTTTCACGAGCCGCTGTGACTTCCGTAACGATGTGACGTCCGATCGACTCAGTCACCGCCTTCAGTCACCACCCCGAACACCAATCACGTCCCACCCTCCTTTTGTCAAACCCAGACAATATTGTGTCCATAACATTGCTAATCAACAACAACACAAAAACAAGTCGAGAAAACCCTGTTCAGTCCATAGATGTCGAAACTACATCATTGCACAGGCTTCAGAACAACGTTAATATAAGAGACCAGAGGCACGTCAACTTCAGCCTCTTTTACACAGCGATTCCAGTAAATACACGGATAATATGTCCCATGATTTGTTCCAGAATTGTTTAATTTGGTTCATTCACAGTTGTTTTCCGGAATCTGTGCGTGCTTTACACACAACCCACTAAACTGAAACTAACCTACCTGAACAAACTGCTTCAGCGCTGATAGTGAGGAGCTGGCTCTGCCTGATCGCTGCTTCATTCCACTTTGCACATATTTTTTCGTTGTGAAGAGTCGCTTGATAACGTGCATCATCACTACAACACTGCCTTTATGGTTCTGGCTTTTGTTCACACAGCGCTCGTTCCCGTAATTATCCAGAATCAGCGCTCATTGTGAAAGGGGCTTTACTAAAGCAACAGTTATGTAGCTTACTGCATTCGGTGTTTGAAAAAGAAAAAACATTAATGATCATTCTAAAATATCCTGTTGAGTATCAGCAGGCTAGGCTCTCTCTATGGCTCTGGGCTCGCTTACAGCATACATGACCGTAGTTACCTGTGATTGGCCTGGCTGTGCGTCACTCAGAAAACAACAGGCCAATCAGAAGAGAGGCTCATGAATATTAATTAGATGGGCCAAAATCAACCTGTTTTTGACAGAGCTCCTAAAAAAGGAGCTGTAAAAATATTTTGAGATGGATTTTGGCACTTATACTGCAAATATATATTCTTAAGGACATCAACAACTAAAATAAACCTCCAGAAATGTGTACAATATGGGACCTTTAAGGTTTTAAAATCTGTTCAGAATTTAAGTCGTGTATTGTATTCCAGTTTTAAGAAGAATGTGCACAAAATGCCGAATGAAGTCCAAAATTAGTCTAAAATTAAAAAAAAAAAAAATTGTAAGGTTTAGGGTTTTTTTTTTTAATTTTTTGGAAAACAAAAAGTAATTTTTTTTTAACTCATCGCAAACAAATTCAATGAAAAGCACACAAAAATGGACGTGAGGCTGTATCTCCGCAAAGGTTTGTCGTATTGAGACCAAACTTGGTGTGTGTTATAACAAGCATGACCTGAGTCTACCTGCAGTGTTTTGGCACAGTGCCACCTAGTGGTCAGGATATACGAAAAATTGATATTTTTGATTATAACTTCTCAATGGTTTGGCTAAAAATGTTTTAAATTCAGTGCATTATGCTGACTTCAACCATACCCAATTTTTAATTTTAAAACCTACTTTTTCGAACTCCTCCTAGACTGTTGGCCCGATTTTCATCAAATTTGACTCAGATCATCTTTAGACCATGCTGACAAAAAGTTTTTGATTTTGTGTTGATATACGAAACCGCTTTCATTTAACGCATCAACAAATTTGCTGGAAAGATGCCAAAGTGCATCTGAAGAATGTTTCTCTGCAAAGCTTTGAGATATTTGCACCAAATTTTGTATGTGGCATTTGTCACTTTACACTGATTACACATCAATTTGGTAACAGCGCCACCTATTGGTCAAGAGTAATAAACCATTCATTAACCATTAATTATGAAATTTCAAAAAATGTTAATAACTGTAGATTGCATTAGCCTATTGTGATGAAAGTGGTCTCAAAATATTCCTTGGTTATGGATTTTGTGTCGATATAAAAAACTTTTAATTTTAGGCTTGATGCCACAAAAAGGCTTTATCTCTGCAAAGCTTTGACATAATGACACCAAACTTTGAGTGTGCCTTTGTCACCTCACACTAAACGCACCACATCAATCTGAATATATCTGAATTCCGCAATTCTGTCCGTGTTTTCCGCATCACGGAAATCATAGTGCCCTACCTTTCCCGATCCCCTCCTCCCACTTTGTTTTCTGCCAAATACTGTCCTATCAAACATAAAGCTAAAACACCTCAAATAAAGTGGATATAAAGTTAGAAAGCATTGCTTTGTCAGAATGCCATTCTCTTAGTCAAGTCCAAAAAAAGATGCAACCCACAGTAATGCTTTATGACTGTTTATGGCAAATAAATGTAAATGGTATATAACTGACCTTTGAGTGATTTGTTACAAAAGTGTGCCTCAAATATGCTCAACATGCCAGGTAGAATATGTGGGATATGCTAGAACAGACCTCACTAGTTCTTGAGTGACTTGTTTTTCTTTTAATATCAGTTAACAACGTACTAGACGCCACCTACTGCACGACTCTTGAGTGACATTTGGTGTAAAATACTGGATCAGGTTTAGGCTGGCCAATACAAGTAGTTAAATAATGCTGAAACTATATTAAAAAAAGGTTCTGGGATTATATGCTCCACCACTTTCTCTAGCTTAGTGTGTATGAGGAAGTATAACCCCATGTTGTTGTTTATGATGTTCTACGTGTTTAAAATGATTTTGATGTCTGTTTTGTTTTTGCCTTAGACCTTAAAGTGGAGAATGAAGTACTAAATGAAACGGAGGAGAACGATCAGTACGAGAGCCATCATGATTTCATAACTGAAGAAGAATCTTCTAGTTACTCACAGACTAAAAAGACTTCCTCTCGAAACAGAGTTGAAAAAGCGACAGGAACTAGAAGTTGTTTAACTTGCTTTCAGTGTGGAATGCGTTTTAGTCAACATGGAAACCTTAAAGCCCACATGCGGATTCACACTAGAGAAAAGCCTTACACTTGCCATCAGTGTGGAAAGAGTTTTGATCAACATCGGAACCTTAAAATCCACATCAGAATTCACACTGGAGAGAAGCCTTATATCTGCCCTCAGTGTGGAGTAAGTTTCTCTCAAACAGGAAGCCTTAACAGACACATGAGAATTCACTCCGGAGTGAAACCTTACTCATGCTCTCAGTGTGGAAAGAGTTTTGATCGACATGGAAATCTCAAAGTCCACATGAGAATTCACACTGGTGAGAAGCCTTATATCTGCCCTCAGTGTGGAAAGAGTTTTGATCAACATGGAAAGTATAAAATACACATCAGAATTCACACCGGAGAAAACCCTTTCACCTGCCCTCAGTGTGAAGTAAGTTTCTCTCAAAAAGGAAGCCTTAACAGGCACATGAGAATTCACACCGGAGAGAAGCCTTATACCTGCCAACAGTGTGGAAAGAGTTTCGATCAAAATGAAAAGCTTAAATTACACATGAGAACTCACACCGGAGAAAACCCATTCATCTGCCAGCAGTGTGGACTAAGTTTCAGTAAGAAATGGACTCTCAATAGACACATGAGAATTCACACCGGAGAGAAACCTTACTCATGCCCTCAGTGTGGAAAGAGTTTTCATCAACACGGAAATCTTAAATTCCACATGAGATCTCACACCGGAGAAAGGACTTTTGCCTGCCAAGAGTGTGGAAAGAGTTTCAAACGAAAAGGAAACCTTGACCACCACATGAGATCACATGCCAGCAGTGCGGATGAAGTTTTACTCAAAAAGGAAGCCGTAACAGGGACATGAGAAGACAACATTTCAGTCAAACTGGAAACCTTAACGTTCAGATGAGAAGTCATACTGGAGAGACCTTTTACTTCCCAAGCGTAAAAAGTTTGACAAAACTAAAAAAAAGAGCAATTTCAGGAATCATTCGTTCTGGAGGAAGACAATTTAAGAATCGCAAGCGTGAGAAACAGTTTTTGTTCTTTGTGATTTATTAGGGTCTCCAGCCCTGTTCCTGAAGATCTACCTTCCTGCAGAGTTTGGTTCCAGCCCTGATCAAACACACCTGAACCAACTAATTAGAATCTGAAGGAGCGTTTTATAATTACAGACAGATGTGTTTGATCAGGGTTGGAGCTGAACTCTGCAGGAAGGTAGATCTCCAGGAACAGGGTTGGGCACCACTGCATTATAGAGTTCACTGACTTTAGGCCAAAAAAAAAAAAAATCGCAAGAAAGCTATTATATTGATTGATAATTGTGACATGGCTATTTTTACAAAATATCCTCTTACACTCATCATTCATGTTCTGTGTTGATATGCATCACTCCACACATAAAGAAGTAATCTAAAGCAGAATGATGCTCTGTGAAAAACAATAAACTTTAATTGAGAAATCCTTGAATAGTTCTCTTTGCAACTCTACATGTTGTTGTGCATATATCCTACATTTTATTAATAAATGGGGTGCTCTGTTCCAGTGTGTTTACTGCATTGTATCATGACTGAAAAAGGGACATAGAACATATTAAACATATTGTTTATATATTTTGTATTACCTTATATGTCCAAACCTGCAAACGGTTTGCCCTCTCTTTCCACATATCAGACCTCAAATACATAAAAGATTACCCTTTATAGATTTAGTTTAAGTAAAAAGTAAAGGAAACACTGTAAAGTACGTATTGAAACAACCAGTTCTTTATTTACTCCTAAGATCACAAGTAACCTTCTAAATAAAAACAGTATTCGGAAATCATTATACCCTGTGAAAACATTTTTCCCGCTGCTAAATATTTCTGTGAAAAACAATGATAACGCTCAAAAATGTGTGTAAGATTTAAAAAAGAAAGAATTTAATCATTTCATTCATCATACATGAAAGGGATGAAAGACATTTAAAATTATTTCTTTTAAACCCTCTTGGGTTAACAAATATTCCGGTGCATTTTTTTTTTCTGATAACGCAGAAAAAATATAAATTACTCTTTATTTTTGATCATACAGATAAGCGCAGTACATTATTTGAATCTGTAAAAGATTTGAATCTTTTCTTTTTTTGTTTACACTCATAATAACAACAAAACGCTGTGTTTTGTAAAATAAACAAAACAGACAGGGTGCACTCTCTGCCGTCTGGGTCTCTGTCATCTTTCTTCACAGACACAAAAATAAAACAATCTGAATCTCAGTGAATACTTGCCTCATTAGCTATGTTTTCATCAACATTTTGAAATATTGCATCAGAAATGAGTGACGGAAATGCCTCATTTCAAATAAAAATCCCTTTATATGCCCGCTTGAGGTGGTTTTTAACTTGTCCGAAAAAGGCTTAATGCAAATAATGAGAGATGGAAATGCATTTGCTGAATATATTCCTCCGTACGCATCAAAAAATAACGCGACTTAGTGCTATGTGACGGCAAAACCTGACTGTTCTCGTTCCACAGCATCTGAAATGTTGCTATGGTCGTTCTGAAATGCCCGAGCATAAAATGTATAATTGCCTTCAGGAAATGTTTTACACGACTGAGTTCCCAAACAGCAGGCATCCACCTCCAAAAGCAATGACCCCATTTACTTTGTCTACTCGCTCTGAGGCGCAAGTAATTTATTACATATGAAAATTATTATATTCAGTGGCTTCTCCTACTTTCATAGTGATGCATATTGCCAGTTTATCAGGAAGTGACCATTTAGTTCTCTTTGACTTGTTGGATGGGAACTGAGCTTACTTAATACTACTTATTTACGCAATATCACAATTTTGCACACAAGTTAAATTCGCAACTTTGGATGGAACCCCGGCTACAGACATAATAAAATTATGTATAGAGCGCTTAAAATGCCCACTTTTAAATAAACCAATTCTCAAAACTAAAACATTTTGTGAATGAGAGAGCTAAGATCACTTTTATAATTTCCTTGCTGAATGGATTGAAATGCTTATTTTCTAACAAAAGCTCATCAATAATCCAACCCCAGACCTTCAAGACAAATGCATTTACATTTTACATCACTGCAAAAACAATTATTTTTGGTGAAATGTAAATCACAGCCTTAAAAAGAAGGATGAACGTTGTTTACATTTTTAAATGAAGCTCTTTTGCTTCAGGGGTGTGTGTGTGTGTGTGTGTGTGTGTGTGTGTTTGTGTGAATACAAATGTAAAGTAAGACTATCATCTGTTGATGTTCCTGTCTCATTTTGCTTCTCATTGCATTCACACTCCATTCAGGAAGATGTGACTTTCAGTAAAAAAAATTTAAATCCAGCATTGATGTAATGCTTTATAGTCAAGGCTTTTTAATACTGTAACTAAACCATTTTAACCAAATAAAGTTTAAATTTGATTGTTTTTTTGCCCTTATTTTTGGGACTATATAGAGATTCATATTTAAATAAATAAAATGGTTAGATCCCTTTTAAATACAACCTGGACTTAAACAATGTCACAAACTGCTTTGCAGCTGGCATTATGAATTGTGAGCACTTAATACTTAAAGACAAACTAGAAGCGTTCGTGTTCATTGTTTTTTTTTTGTATGCGAATTGTGGACCAGACTTTTATTTTGGTCTAAAGACGCGACGTCACAAAGCTGCGCCGCTCCTGCGTCTGTGATCTGAGGAACGGTTTGTTTTCATTCATTTCATTCATCAAGTATTTAAATCATTACGAGCCGTAGTGAACTATGACATGCATTGACTATAGTTTGTGTCACCACTGTAATACTTCATTATTAAAGAGCATTATCGTGTGTCATCCACAGATGAGTAACAGAAAGTTGTGTCTTATCTCTCTCTATTTATCGTGAATCAGGTTAGTAAACACGAATTCCGTCTCTGGCTGATAGTGATAGAGAAACGGAGCTTTTTAAAAAACGAAACTGAAACCGTTTTGCCGCAAAACGAGTCCCTGCTAGTCAAAACACTGTAAATACAACAAACGTTTTTTGCAAGTTTAACAATTAAAAAAAAAAGCAACCGTTTTGATGAAAACGGAATATTTTGTAATGAAATATAAATAAGAATTAAGTAAAAATATACATTTTATTTTTGTTTGTTTGTTTGCTTGTTTCTAGCCATCACTCTGACTGAATTGAGTTTCTGTTTTGTTTTTTTGTAATCCATTTTGCTTTGTTTCTTTGTGCTTTGTTTTGTGTTTTTCTGCTTTTTTTGTTTGTTTGTTTTCTGCTTGTTTTGTTTTGGGTTTTTCATTTTGTTTTGTGTTTTATTATTTGTTTTGTCATTTTGTTTTGTGGTGGTTTTTATGCTTTGTTTTTTGTTGCCGTCTTGTTTTTAGTGTATTTTTTAAAACTCATATGTGTTTTGTTTCATTTTGTGTTGTTTTCTGCTTGTTTTGTCTTAGGTTTTACATTTTGTTTTGTTTCATTTTGTATTTGGTTTTTATTTTTATTTATTTTTTGTTTTATGTTACTCTTTTTTGTAGGCATGTTTTGTTTACTTTAGTTTTGTTTTGGGTTTTCCGTCTTTTTTTTTAATGTTTTGTGTCTTGTTTCACATCTAGTTTCATGTTTTTTCCGCAAAACGATTCCCTGCGAGTCAACATGTTTCGCAATTACAAGTTTAACAATTAAAAAAAGCAACCGTTTTGATGAAAACGGAATATTTTGTAATGAAATATAAATAAGAATTAAGTAAAAATATACATTTTATTTTTGTTTGTTTGTTTGCTTGTTTCTAGCCATCACTCTGACTGAATTGAGTTTCTTTTTTGTTTTTTGTAATCCATTTTGCTTTGTTTCTTTGTGCTTTGTTTTGTGTTTTTCTGCTTTTTTGTTTGTTTGTTTTCTGCTTGTTTTGTTTTGGGTTTTTCATTTTGTTTTGTGTTTTATTATTTGTTTTGTCATTTTGTTTTGTGGTGGTTTTTATGCTTTGTTTTGTGTTGCCGTCTTGTTTTTCGTGTATTTTTTAAAACTCATATGTGTTTTGTTTCATTTTGTGTTGTTTTCTGCTTGTTTTGTCTTAGGTTTTACATTTTGTTTTGTTTCATTTTGTATTTGGTTTTTATTTTTATTTATTTTTTGTTTTATGTTACTCTTTTTTGTAGGCATGTTTTGTTTACTTTAGTTTTGTTTTGGGTTTTCCGTCTTTTTTTTTTAATGTTTTGTGTCTTGTTTCACATCTAGTTTCATGTTTTTTCCGCAAAACGATTCCCTGCGAGTCAACATGTTTCGCAATTACAAGTTTAACAATTAAAAAAAGCAACCGTTTTGATGAAAACGGAATATTTTGTAATGAAATATAAATAAGAATTAAGTAAAAATATACATTTTATTTTTGTTTGTTTGTTTGCTTGTTTCTAGCCATCACTCTGACTGAATTGAGTTTCTGTTTTGTTTTTTTGTAATCCATTTTGCTTTGTTTCTTTGTGCTTTGTTTTGTGTTTTTCTGCTTTTTTTGTTTGTTTGTTTTCTGCTTGTTTTGTTTTGGGTTTTTCATTTTGTTTTGTGTTTTATTATTTGTTTTGTCATTTTGTTTTGTGGTGGTTTTTATGCTTTGTTTTGTGTTGCCGTCTTGTTTTTAGTGTATTTTTTAAAACTCATATGTGTTTTGTTTCATTTTGTGTTGTTTTCTGCTTGTTTTGTCTTAGGTTTTACATTTTGTTTTGTTTCATTTTGTATTTGGTTTTTATTTTTATTTATTTTTTGTTTTATGTTACTCTTTTTTGTAGGCATGTTTTGTTTTGTTTACTTTAGTTTTGTTTTGGGTTTTCTGTCTTTTTTTTTTTATGTTTTGTGTCTTGTTTCACATCTAGTTTCATGTTTTTGCCGCAAAACGATTCCCTGCGAGTCAACATGTTTCGCAATTACAAGTTTAACAATTAAAAAAAGCAACCGTTTTGATGAAAACGGAATATTTTGTAATGAAATATAAATAAAAATTAAATAAAAATATACATTTTATTAATTTGTAGTGCTATTTTGAGAGTTTTTGTTTGTTTGCTTGTTTTTAGCCATCACTCTGACTGAATTGAGTTTACATTTATTTATCTTTGTTAACTATATTCTCATCTTAAATACGGCAGAGTGTACAAACACACAGGAAAATGGCCTTTATTAAAGAGGAGACTGAAGACTTCAGGATTGAAGACGTGTTCAGTATCAAACAAGAAGATTTCGAGAAACAAACAGGTTGGTTTTCATTCTCAATGCATTTGATTCTCATTAAAATGTAGTGTATATTTCTCAGTCATTTGGTGTGTAATGTCCAGCTTTTCGTCTGTAATGGTCAGATCTTAAGTTGTATACTGTATTCCAGGCTTGAGAAGATCCTACTTCTAAGTCATGATGGTAGTATGAATTAGAAAATGATCAACCAAAGTTATGAGGAACTTATTTGATTAGCAAATCTTTTGTTCATTTGTTACATGAAAGATGTGATGAATTGTTCACAAATGACCTATTAGATATTAATATTGTGTGATATTTTCTTGAAAAATACTATTGTACAATGGTTTGAAAGTGTTGGCCCCCTTCCTGATTTTTATTTATTTTTTGCATGTTTATCACACTTTAGTGTTTCAGATAATCAAACAAATGTAAATATTAATCAAAGATAACACAAGTAAACAACACAGTGTTTAAATGAAGTTTTTTTTTAATGAAAGCCGTTTTGTATCAGACAACCGCATTTTCACATCAAAATCAAAAGTAGGCCAAACTTCTCTATATAAGTTTACCTTATTAGCAATACGGCATACGTTTTATTTATTTTAAAACAATCAAAAATAGCACACTTTTTGGCCAGTGAAAAAGACTGAATCAACTTTTTAAGAATCTGTTGAAATATTTTTTCTAAAGCATAACAAGGATACTACAAGATTTTTAGCAGTGTAACCTAATGCGTATGGCACAAATAGCATTTATAGTCCGTATCTCATATTTGGACGGTGTTTAACATGGTGTCACGTGGGCGGGAATATGTATAGTAAACTATGCGTTGTAAGCTACAAACAGTCAGGTCGATAAATATTGGGAATTCGACACAATTCTAACATTTTTGGCTCTATACACCACCATAATGGATTTGAAATTAAACAAACAAGATGTGCTTAAACTGCAGACTTTCAGGTATTTACGTATTTGCATATGTGCCTCCCACTTGTTAAGGGACCAAAAGTATTGGGACAGAATAATAATCATAAATCAAAGTTTCACTTTTTTAATACTTGGTTGCAAATCCTTTGCAGTCAATTACAGCCTGAAGTCTGGAACGCATAGACACCACTAGACGCTGGGTTTCATCCCTGGTGATGCTCTGCCAGGCCTCTTCAGTTCCTGCTTGTTCTTGGGGCATTTTCCCTTCAGTTTAGTCTTCAGCAAGTGAAATGCATGATCAATCGGATTCAGGTCGGGTGATTGAGTTGGCCATTGCATACCATTCCACTTCTTTCCCTTAAGAAACCCTTGGTTGCTTTTGCAGTATGCTTCGGGTCATTGTCCATCTGCACTGTGAAGCGCCGTCCAATGAGTTCTGAAGCATTGGGCTGAATATGAGCAGATAAGTTTGCCCGAAACACTTCAGAATTCATCCTGCTGCTTTAGTCAGCAGTCACATCATCAATAAATACAAGACAACCAGTTCCATTGGCGGCCATGCCCACAACACTACCACCACCATGCTTCACTGATGGGGTGGTGTTCTTCTCCATACTCTTCTCATCACTCTGGTACAAGCTGATCTTGGTCTCATCTGTCCATAGGATGTTGTTCCAGAACTGTGAAGGCTTTTTTAGATCTAATCTGGCCTTCCTGTTTTTGAGGCCCACCAATGGTTTCCATCTTGTGAACCCTCTGTATTCACTCTGGTGAAGTCTTCTCTTGATTGTTGTCTTTGACACACATACACCTTCCTCCTGGAGAGTGTTCTTGATCAGGCCAACTCTTGTGAAGGGCGTTTTCTTCACCAGGGAAAGAATTCTTCAGTCATCCACCAATTATTTTCCGTGGTCTTCCGGGTCTTTTGGTGTTGCTGAGCTCACCGATGTGTTCCTTCTTTTTAAGAATGTTCCAAACAGTTGTTTTGGTCACGCCTAATGTTTTTGCTATCTCTCTGATGGGTTTTTGTTTTTTCAGCCTAATGATGGCTTGCTTCACTGATAGTGACAGCTCTTTGGATCTCATTTTGAGAGTTTCCACAGATTCCAAATGCAAATTGCACACTTAAAATGAACTCTGGACCTTTTATCTGCTCGTTGTAATTGGGATAATGAGGGAATAACACATGCCTGGCCATGAAACAGTTGAGAAGCCAATTGTCCCATTACTTTTGGTCCCTTAACAAGTGGGAGGCAAATTAAAGCTGACAGTCTGCAGTTGAAGCACATCTTGTTCGCTTCATTTCAAATCCATTGTTGTGGTGTATAGAGCCAAAAATGTTAGAACTGTGTCGATGTCCCAATATTTATGGACCTGTGACTGTGTGTGGTAATTTCAAGGGGGAATTTTCAAAATCTAGCTTATGTGTGATGTACACTTTTAGGATCAAATCTACGGAAAGTTTTATAAATGAGGTCCCAGGTCAGTTGAAACAATATTTTTTAAAAGAGTCTAAAAAGTACGTTACGCCTCTTTCAGAGGCTAAATGTGTATAAAGATGTGTTGTTGGTTTTTGAAATGTTTTTGATGTCTGTTTACTTTTTTGCCTTAGACCTGGTCGGACTAAAAGAGGAGAATGAAGAACCGAATGAAACGGAAGAGCAAGATCTGTATGAGATCCATCATGATTTCAAAACTGAAGAAGAATCTTTCAGCTGCTCACAGACTAAAAAGACTTCCTCACGAAAAATAATTAGAAAAAAGACAGGAAGCAGAAGTCGTTTAAACTGCTTTCAGTGTGGAATGCGTTTTAGTCAACGTGGATACTTTAAAGCCCACATGAGAATTCACACTAGTAAAAAACCTTTCTCCTGCCAACAGTGTGGAGTAAGCTTCACTCAGAAAGGAAGTCTAAACAGGCACATGAGAATTCACTCTGGAGTGAAACCTTACTCATGTCCTCAGTGTGGAAAGAGTTTCAATCAAAAAGCAAACCTTAACAAGCACATGAGAATTCACACTGGGGATAAGCCTTACTCATGCAAACAGTGTGGAAAGAGTTTTGATCAACATGGAGAGCTTGAAGTGCACATGAGAGTTCACACTGGAGAAAACCCATTTGGCTGCCAACAGTGTGGAAAAAGGTTCAGTCACAAAAGAAACCTTAACAAACACATGAGAATTCACACTGGGGATAAGCCTTACTCATGCAAACAGTGTGGAAAAAGTTTCAATCAAAAAACAAACCTCAACAAGCACATGAGAATTCACACTGGCGAGAAGCCTTACTCATGCCAACAGTGTGGAAAGAGCTTCAATCAAACAGCAAACCTCAACAAGCACATGAGAATTCACGCTGGGGAGAAGCCTTACTCATGCCAACAGTGTGGAAAGAGTTTTTATCAACATGGAAATCTTAAACTCCACATGAGAAACCACAAAAGAGAAAAGCTTGAAGCACACTCGAGATCTCACACCGGAGAAAACCCTATCTCCTGCCAACAGTGTGGAGTAAGTTTCACTCAGAAAGGAAGCCTTAACAAGCACATGAAAATCCACACCAGAAAAGAGGAGTTTTCAGTCAACATCGAAACCATAGAAGTTTCTGCAGATGTTTAAACTCAAAATGTATCCATATCTGGTGCATGAGAACCATAGCACTTGAGGATTGATTCAAGGATTGAGTCATTAGATTTGAAGGGGTTTCAGATGCCATATCTCTATGGGAAGACTTCCAGAAACAGAACAAACCTTGAGGTTCTCAGTAGAGTTCACACTAGAGAGAAACTTTTCACTTGCTCAGTTTCAACCCAAAGAAATGTTAACATTTACATGAGACTTCGCGATAAAGAAAGGCTTTTTGGGTGCTACTCGGTGTGGAAAAAGGTTTTCTGAAAAGAGCAATTTCAGTAATCAGTTGCGCATTCATACTGGAGAAAGACCATTTAAGTTGTGCAAATGTGAGACGCTATTTGTGTTTACTGTGATGGCATAACTAATAAAAACTCTTAATTTAAAATGTATTTTCACTAGTTTTTACAACACACGTTTGGGAACAAAATAAGCTATGCAAACAAAGAAATGTCGCAAGGGTAATAGAAAAAAAAGATAAATGAAAGATTATTGATATGTTTACATCATAGGGCATAGTATTATTTGTTATTTCTGGGTCTTGCTTTGGGTCAGCTCGCCTCTTCTCTCAACCTCCATGATGGCTGTTCCACCGTTCTTTCTCCCTTCACAACTACCTCTTGTATTAATATTTAAAAAACTCTCTTTAGATCTTTAGATGTAGTTGGAAAGACATTAATAGAAGGACTCCGCACCTTATCAATGGTTGCAAACAATACCCTTGGATTATATACATTATGAGATATAATTAGCGAGAAAGAAGAAAATCGAGCTGCTTTAACAGCATCTTGATATTGTGATAAAGAATCTCTAAGGTTATCATAAGATACTTGTAACTTATCCCTTAGCCACTTACGCTCCGCAGGCCGACAGACTCTCCTAAGGTTCAGAGTAGCATCATTTAACCACGGTTGCTTTTTTAATCTTTCTACTTCTCATTATAAAAGGTGCAACATTATCCAAAATCTCAGTACAAACATGATTAAATGAATTCAACCATTTCTATAGTAGGTAAACCTGTAGTCCTACTAATATGAAATTACTCAGTGGTACTAAAAACAGATGAGAACAAACTAGATGTAGAAGCAGTGATAACACAAGACCGAAAGAAGGACTGATTTGTTACAGAAGTCAAATTAAACCTAATGGGCATGAGATCCGAAATTGCAGACTCTTCAACACAAATGTTATTAATCAAGACCCCTAAAGAAAACACCAAGTCGAGAGTGTGTTGGTCCAGAGACACATTGGGATAAATTAAAAGAATCAACCAAGTTCAAAAATTCTTTGGTCATAGTTTTTTTTAGGATCTCACCGCGAATCAGACAATTCAGGTGATTCGATTCAAAGTTTTGAAACACTTCTACATACCCAAATTCCTCAAATCTGACATTTGATACCCTGGTCCCGCTAGCTTGAAGCAAACCTTGTGCTGACAACTTGACAACAGTAATAGCTGCTCCCTGATAATCCAAGTTTCTTTCTGAGGAAGCTGCAGTAGGGCACATACATTCTGGTTCTTTCCTGCAAGCTCTGCGAATAAGTCGACCTATTTCTATCTGCTCCTGATTGACTGGACTGGGAGGAGAGTAGGTGAAATGGGTAAAGGATTCAGTTCTCAGGTAATTGTGAAGAACACATGCTGCCTTTGTTATTATTACAACATTGGAAGGCTCCAGTGCAACTGCTTGGTGAACAACTCTAAATCTGTTTACCAAGATTCCAAAAACATTCTCAACACAATGATGTGCACGAGAAAGCCTTTAGTTAAAGATATGCTTGTTGTTATCCAGCTGTGTCCTTGGGTATGGTCTCATCTTCCATGGCTTCAAACCAAAGGCCTCATCTGCCATGACAACATAAGGGACAGGGGTCTGATGTCAAGGCAGGTCTTCTGGTGGTAAGTTCAGTGTGTTGTCTTCCAATGCCTGGCTCAGCCCATACTTGGCTCAAACTCTGCCATTTGTCCCTACATTGACGTAAATCAATTTCAGGTCTGTATCTGCTAGATGATAACTATTGAACTGAAACCTTTGCAGTTATAGTAGAGGAATCCAGAATTTGGTGGAGGATGGATGTTGACTTCCTTGCACCTTAAGACACTGATGCAGTGTGGGAAGTTCCACCTCTCCACAAACCTTGGGAAGATGTGTATCCACTCCTCCTCTGTAGATGGTACTTTGCTGTGCCTACTAACCCAGAATGTGTATTCCAGAGAGGAGAAGGTCTGTCCTGTGGCCATGTACCTCAGCATTATTGCCAGTCTCTCCCCAACAGGTATTTTTTCCCTCATGACTGTGTGGAACCTTCTTAATCATGGTTTCTCCAGATAATGTGTTTTATAATGTGTTTTGTCATATTCTTAAACAGTTTCTGTAACCAGGAGCATCTAAATCAGCTAGCTCTTTCAGTAGTTGCTGTAACAACCCTTGTTCCCTAAGTTAAATTAAAAGGTTACCCGATTTTTTATGATGTTATGGCACAGATATATACAGTATGTTACAAAAGTGATCTTCTCAAGGACCAATACTATAGAAAAGAAACAATGTGCAGGTTGTATAGCAGTATAGATTTATTGTCCCCTGAAAATCACTACATACAGCCATTATTGTCAGAATAGCTGGCAACAAAAGTGAGTACACCCTGAGTTAAGTGTCAAAAGTAAAAGTGTCAATATAATGTGTTAGCACCATTGTTATCTGGCACTGCCTTAATAATCCTAACCATGGAATTGACTAGAACTGCACAGGTTGTTTGCGCTTCTCCACATTTTGCTTGAGGATGGCCCACAGGGGCTCAATAGGGTTCAGATCTGGAGACATAATTGGCCACCCCATCACTTTCACCTTCAGCTTCCTCAGCAAGACAGTTGTCATCTTGGTGGTGTGTTTGGGATTGTCATCATGTTGGAAAGTGGCCGTTCGGCCTAGTTTCTGGAGGGAAGGCATCATGTTCTGCTTCAGAATGTATTGTACATAATGGAATCCATGTTTCCCTCAATGAACTGCAGCTCCCCAGAACCAGCAGCACTCATGTAGCCCCAGACCATTATACTATCACCACCATGATTGACTGTAGACAAGACACAATTTTCTTGGTTCTCCTCACCAGGGCATCGCCACACATGCTGGACACCTTCTGAGCCAAACAAGTTTATCTATAGTCTCATCAGACCACAGGACATGGTTCCAGTAATTCATGCTCTTGGACAGGTTGTCTTCAGCAAACTGTTTGCGGGCTTTCTTGTGAGCCAGCTTCAGATGAAGCTTCCTTCTGGGACGACACCAATGCAAACCGACTTGGTGCAGTGTGAGATGAATGGTCTGAGCACTGACAAGCTGACTTTCTACAAGTGATGCGCGGGTCGTCTCATAACCCGCGGGCCCCGCGGGTAACCCGCGGGTCGGGTTGGGGCGGGTAAAGAAACTGTCACTTTATTTGCGGGGCGGGTTGGGGCGGGTCATTAAAAACAAAATAAAATTTAAAAAAATCAATGTATGTTGCGTGCAATCCCCTATAGCCTATATTACATATTTGGGAATATCTATTTTCATATTTTATTAAGTTCTTTAATAAGGTTATCAACACGTCACGTCACGAAAGCGCCAAGCAGCTCCCGCTGCCAGCCACAAGCGCATCAAGCGAACTCACATTCAGCTCTGCTGGCCTGGTGCTATGCGTATTTAAATCTCCTCTGATGCGCATTATCCTGCATTAGCCAAAATCATGACAGTCAACCACATCCAGTCATATGTGAATGAATGTAAATATTCGCTAAAAACACACAATAAAGACAGCAATGATGTAGTCAGGACTGTGGCGCCGGCTTGCTTTGAAATGTATTGCGCCCGCTGCGTCCTGCACCCTAGTCATTTTAAACAGTACATAATAACGAACACAATATCTTACAAATAAAAAGAAGCAGATTTTCATGATCAGAACTTCCTTAAACCAGTGAACCTTTAAACCTTTCAGTCCAAGGATCCAGTAAACGAATGCGTTCAAATAGAAAGTTCAAACCGATATTCATAAATGAAGCATATATACCCACATTTCTTCCAGCACCACTAACGTTACACCACTGATTATCTTGTTATTAATATGATTTGATTTATGGTTCATATTCATAATCGTACAGTATTGTTGCCAGTTTAAAGGGCGAAAAGCACTTTCGGTTTTCATTTGCATTACAATGCATAGTATGTCTATTTAATTGTCGCGGGTGCGGGGCGGGGCGGGTTGTAAAAATAGACACAGTACTGCGGGGCGGGCTGGGGCGGGCCAAATAATTTCATAATTGCGGGACCCGCGGGTTGAAAAAAACCCTGACCCGCGCATCACTACTTTCTACTACTGCAACCTTTAAAGCAACGCTGGCAGCACTCATCCATCTGTTCTTTGAGGCCAGGTTCTGCACCTGATGCACAGAACGAGTGCTCAACTTCGTTAATCAACCCTTGCGAGGCCTGTTCCGAATGGAACTCATCTTGGAAAACCTCTGTATGACCCTGACCACTGTAGTGTAACTCGGTTTCAGGGACCTGTAATAGCCTTAGCCATCTTTGTGGAGAGCAATAATTGGTAGGGGGTGGTAAAACACCAGTTTTTGCAAGCCTTGTCATAGCCATATCTGGGGTAGAGGCTGATACCGCAGCAATACGAGATACTCTTGACAGTCTGATGTCTTGAGTGCCTTTGGGTCTCGCTCCCTGTTTGTGCCATCGATTTGTGTGTCGATCAGTTTTGGCTTGTTCCTCTGCACTTCTAAAATGTCGATATTGACTAGATTCACAGGACTCACCGGCTGTATGCTGAGGGGGTCTGTGATGATGATCTTCTGTGTGTTCCACCTGTTTTGGAAGTCCAGCAAGTCACTTTGTTTCTAAAATCACAATCCTTTGTAGAAGTCTGTGGCAGTTTGTGCAGCAAGTAGATTCCAGAAGAGGCATTTTCTTTCTGTTGAAAGTAAGCAGCTGTGTTTTCCCATCTCCGGAATGTAAGCTGCTGGCAGTGGGAGGCAAAAAGTCTCCTTTTTCGTAATGTTTGTATCAAAAATGTGTTGTCTGAGCACTGTGCTGATCTGCTGAAGTTTAAAATCTTAGAAAAATCTGAGAAAAGTTCGTAAACAGGGAGCAAAGCGCGGAGCAGTAAGCAAGAGCGTCCGAACAGTAGCAAAGCCGGAAGCGAAGGGTGTACTCACTTTTGTAATCAGCTATTCTGACAATAATGGCTGTATGTTGAGTTATTTTCAGAGGATAGTAAATCTACACTGCAATACAAGCTGCACATTGACTACTCTAAAATATATCCAAGTTTCATTTCTATAGCATTGTCCCTTGAGAAGATATAAAACAAGTTCGGGTTTAGGGAGGAACGAATGTGCACCGCTGTGAAGGGAAAGGAAATTAACTAGATAAAACATGGCTAGTTTTTAATAGTTCATCTTTTTTTGTTATGAACCTTAGAAGCCAACCTTGGAAGCCATCAAAAATAAAAATAAGCCTAATATCACAGCCACAGATCTAAAGTCTAAGCAGGTGGTTGAATGTTTAGTTTGGTCCTCTGTCATCACTATTCAACGGGGCTTGCATATTGTGCGCTCTGTATCTCCTCCTCCTGAACAGGCCCACTTTGTGCTTTTAACCACATACAGTGATATGTAGCTACTCCTTTATGGTTTTGTTTGAGTCTTTGTCGGTTTTTAAAGTCCGCATCACATCGGATATTATGGCACATATAAGGTATGATCACAACTTGTGGCTCAGTTATGCTGTCACCAGTCCACATCACAATGACTGACACTGTAGCAAGATGCACAGTCCATCTTTTATCAAGCAGTCTTTTCAGTTTTTCACCAGAGTATTGTGCAGCGACCGTAAGTTTGCTTAAAATGTGTTGAGTAAATTGCACACACTGACAAAATCGCCCTCTCAGATGACACTGCATTTACTACCTCCAAATGCAGCTGGTGATTAAAACAATGCGCACACTTGCAATCTGTTTATTTATTTATTGCATTCCACTGTGTTTTCCAGAAATTACTCTCAGTTTTCCTGAAGTTGAAGCACTAAAATTAGGTATTAACTAGAAATAAAAACTTAAACTAAACTGAAATGTAAATTATATAAATATTATTTAATATCAAATAGACGTAAATAACAATAGGCCCATTAAAAAAAAAATAACCTAAAATTAAATAAGCACAAAAATAAAATAATAATCATAAAATAAAAATTACTAAAGAAAAAAGCTAATAATAAAACCAAAATAGCACTGCAAGAATCTGTACCAATCATTTGACTAAAAACAACTGTGAAAATAATAAAAATAAACAACTAAATAATCATATGAAAAAATACAATTAAAGCTAATTCAAAATATTAATAAAACTAAAATAAAAACTTAGAAGCAATGCATGTCTCTGTACAAGTGACCTGACTAATCTACGAAAATACTGTCATTAATAAAAAATAAAAAATCATAATAATCTTAAAAATAAATTCATGTTTCGCTCTCCTTAGTTGGCGCTGCTTTTATTATTTTTAATAGTAAGACTGAGTGTGTTTAAATGAGCAACATCCAAACGACAAAGAATCATGAACAAAACCATGGAGGAGTATGTGGTTGAAAGCACAGTGGGTCAGCGCGAAGGAAACAAAAAAGAGTGTAAACGAATATTCTTTTGCACTTTAGATGTTGTGCTGAGGGAGCTTTCGTCAAGATTTAACAAAAGAGTGTTTTAATATTGTAACTAAACCATTTTAACCAAATAAAGTTTATATTTGATTGTTTTTTTCCCTTTATTTTCAAGACTTTATAGAGATTCTGATTCAAATAAATAAAATGGTTAGATGCCTTTTAAATCCAAACCTTTCATATGAATACACTAAAAACTTCATCCTGGTATGAAATAATTTCACAAGCTGCTTCGCAGGTGTTATTATGAATTGTGAGCACTTAATACTTATTTAGAGCCAAACCAGAAGCGTAAGTGTTCATTGTTGTTTGTAAGCGAATTTGTGTGATTGGTGTGGACCAGACTTTTATTTTGGTCAAAAGACGCGACGTCACAAAGCTGCGCCGCTCCTGCGTCTGTGATCTGAGGAACGGTTTGTTTTCATCCATTTCATTCATCAAGTATTTAAATCATTACGAGCCGTAGTGAACTATGACATGCATTGACTATAGTTTGTGTCACCACCGTAATACTTCATTATTAAAGAACTTTATCTTGTGTAAGCTAAGCGCATCCACAGATGAGTAACAGCAAAGTTGCGTCTTATTTCGCTCCCTATATATCGTGAAACAGTTTAGTAAACACTAACTCGGTCACTGGCTGAGGCCCCGTTTACACGAAGGGAAAACGCAGATATTTCCCTGCGGTTTGGCCTCTCATTTACACGAAAACCCCGTTTTTATCACAGAAAACGATTATTTCTAAAAACTCCGGCCAAAGTGGATAAATTAGAAAACGCCGTTTTCACGTTGTAGTGTGGACTGTGAAAACGGAGGCTTTTGAAAACGATGACGCATATTTATAGTCATGTGACGCATATTGTACCAATAGATATCTATGTTTACACCAGTAATTGTGCCTGTGCTATTCACACACTGCTGCTAAAGAGATTTACCTTGTACACTCTTCAAATTACAGTCCTAAAATGATGACGGAAAATTTACTCACAGTTGCTGTCCTGCAAAACATGACGACAACTGCTTTTCAGATAAAATATGAATGAGCGCGATATAGACGCGTCAGTGGATAATGAGATATTTCCGTAAATTATCCCGCCAGAAGAATTGCGTGAAAACTTATTACGTCTGTATAATTTTGGAGGCTTTACGCATGCGCAGTAAGGCGAATTTGCTGTTTTCCTACGTTTCAGTGTGGATGAGAAACTTTTGGAAACGCTAGTGTGGACGGAGAGCGTTTTAAAATGAAAACTACGTTTTCAAATGTATCCGGATTAATGTAAACGTAGCCTGATAGTGATAGAGAAACGGAGCTTTTTAAAAACGAAACTGAAACCGTTTTGCCGCAAAACAGTCCCTGCTAGTCAAAACACTGTAAATGCAACGACAACAAACGTGTTTAACAATTAAAACAAACAAACAAAAGTTTTGATGTAAACGGAATATGTTTTAATGGAATAAATATAAATAAGAATTAAATAAAAATGAACTGTGTATCTAAATTTCATTAATTTGTAGTGCTATTTTTGAGAATTTTAGTTTGTTTGCTTGTTTTTAGCCATCACTCTGACTGAATCCCTTACCAGGTCGCTGACATTGAGTTTACATTTATTTATCTTTGTTAACTATATTCTCATCTCAATTACAGAGTGTACAAACACACAGGAAAATGGCGTTTATTAAAGAGGAGACTCAAGACTTCAGGATTGAAGAAGTGTTCAGTATCAAACAAGAAGATTTCGAGGAACAAACAGGTTGGTTTTCATTCTCAATGCATTTGATTCTTATTAAAATGTAGTGTATATTTCTGTCATTTAGTGTGTGATGCCCAGCTTTTTTTCTGTAATGGTTTATAAAGCTGTATACTGTATTCCAGGCTTAAGAAGATCCTACTTCCAAGTCAAATATTGTTTTAAAAGTTCACTTACAGTCTAGATTGTAGTATGAATTAGAAATGATTATAATACAACCAAAGATATATTATGAGGATCTTATTTGATTACCAAATCTTTTGTTCACTTGTCACATACAAGAGGCAATGAATTGTTCACAAATGACCCATTAGATGTTAATATTGTGTGAAGGCAGACACCTTTGGTATTTTCTGAAAAATACTATTGTACAGTGGTGTGAAAAAGTGTTAGCCCCCTTCCTGATTTTTTTATTCACTTTAATGTTTTAGATAATCAAACAAATTTAAATACTAATCAAAGATAACACAAGTAAATGCAACACACAGTTTTTAAATGAAGGGGTTTTTATGAAGGTAAAAAAAAAAAAAAAAATCCAAACTCTAGCCACATCCAGGCCTGATTACTGCCACACCTGTTCGCAATCAAGAAATCACTTAAATAGGACCTGCCTGACAAAGTGAAGTAGACCAAAAGATCCTTCAAAGCTACACATCATGTTGAGATCCAAAGAAATTCAGGAACAAATGAGAAAGAAAGTAATTGAGATCTATCTGTCTGGAAAAGGTTATAAAGCCATTTCTAAAGCTTTGGGACTCCAGCGAACCACAGTGAGAGCCATTATCCACAAATAGTGAAAACACAGAACACTGGTGAACCTTCCCAGGAGTGGGTGACTGACCAAAATTACCCCAAGAGCGCAGCGATGACTCCTCAAAGAGGTCACAAAAGACCCCACAACAACATCTAAAGAACTGCAGGACTCTCTTGCCTCAGTTAAGGTCAGTGTTCATGACTCCACCATAAGAAAGAGACTGGGCAAAAATGGCCTGCATGGCAGAGTTCCAAGACGAAAACTGCTGCTGAGCAAAAAGAACATAAAGGCTCGTCTCAGTTTTGCCAGAAAACATCTTGATGATCCCCAAGACTTTTGGGAAAATACTCTGTGGACTGACGAGACAAAAGTTGAACTTTATGGAAGGTGTGTGTCCCATTACATCTGGTGTAAAAGTAACACAGCATTTCAGAAAAAGAACATCATACCAACAGTAAACAGTCCCTCCAGAAAAACGCGGCGTTTTTTTGTGATTGTTGCGGGCAAAAATCCTTGATTATGCGGCACGTTTTCTTAAAAAATGCGATTGAATATGCGGGATATTTATGCAATTTTATGCGATGAAATTGCGGGAACTTGCAAAAACTGCGGGAACTTGCAAAAACTGCGGTTTGATGAAAAAGAGAGAAAAAAGTGATTCCCCCAACACCCTGTTCTCACCAGGCTACTACTTTAATGTAAAGAGTCATTTCTTATTACTTCCTATGAGCAAGCATACTACATTGCATAAAGTGCTGGGAATATTTAAGTTCTCATCTTGTTTTATTTCAGACCTTAATAAACACATGGCTCAAACTTACAAAACATTGAGTCGAACAAGTGGCAAAGTGGTTGTCCAGCGTAGACTTCCGCCTGTGGTCCAACACGCAGTTGCACGGAGTGCAAAATAATTTGCCCCCACTGTCATGTAACACACTGGGAAACTGCTTTGCGCGGTCTTTTGCGCTTATGTTTGTTGGCAAATGAGAACGATTTGCGGGCTTCATCATGGTTTCATCGGCATCGCAGAGTTTGCAGCTTTTCAATAATGTCGCGTAATTACGTCACTTCATAACGTTCCCATGGCAACAGGGGAAATGGCTGCGCTTGTGTGAAGTAAATGTAAAATTTTTCAACTTTCTGCTAAGATATATGTGACTTTTTGCACCGAAAATGCAGGGATTATGAAATCATGCAAGCCCGCATATTTTGCGTGCGGGAAATCTGCAATTTATGCGGCGAAAGTGCGGCGTATTTGAAAAAATGCGCCCCCCGCATAAATATGCGGACTTTGGCTGATTATGCATGGATTCATGCGATCGCATAATCGCGTTTTTCTGGAGGGACTGAGTAAAGTACGGTGGTGGTAGTGTGATGGTCTGGGGCTGTTTTGCTGCTTCTGGACCTGGAAGACTTGCTATGATCAATGGAACCATGAGTTCTGCTGTCTACCAAAAAACCCTGAAGGACAATGTCCGGCCATCTGTTGGTGACCTCAAGCTGAAGCAAACTAACAAATCCACCTTTGAATGGCTGAAGAAAAACAAAAAAGAAGACTTTGGAGTGGCCTAGTCAAAGTCCTGACCAGAATCCTATTGAGATGATGTAGCATGACCTTAAAAAGGTGGTTCATGCTCGAAAATCCTCCAATGTGGCTGAACTACAACAATTCTGCCAAGATGAGTGGCCAAAATTCCTGCACAGCGCTGTAACAGACTCATCGCAAGTAATCGCAAACGCTTGATTGCAGCTATCGCTGCTAAGGGTCCAAGCAGTTATTAAGTTTAGGGGGCAAACACTTTTTCACACAGGGCCATGTGGGTTTGGATTTCGTTTTCCCTTCATAATAGAAAACTTCATTCAAAAACTGCATGTTGTGTTAACTTGTGTGATCTTTGATTAATATTTAAAGTTGATTGATGATCTGACATATTAAAGTGTGACAAACATGCAAAAAAATAATAATAATAATAAAAACCTTTTCACGCCTCTGTATTTGAAGGATAGAATTGAAAGGAAACTGTAAAATTAGTTAAATTTTGTATCAGACAACTGCATTTTCACAGCAAAATATAAGTAGGCCAAACTCCTCTATATAAATTTCCTGAAATATGTTTACTTTTTCAGCCATACGGCATACATTTTATTTATTTAAAACAATCATAATAGCACACTATTTGGCCAGTGAAAAAGACTGAATCAACTTTTTAAGAATCTTTGAAATATTTTTGCGCAGGTTCTGGTGTATGAATGTTTTTATAAATTTAAAAACTATTGTGCGTGTGCAAAATCTAGCTTTTGTGCGATGTACACTTTTGCGATCAAATCTACGGAAAGTTTTATAAATGAGGACCCAGATCAGTTGAAACAATATTTTTTAAAAGAGTTTAGATGCTTATAGATTACATGCTACACCTCTTTTAGTAGCTAAGTGTGTATAAAGATGTGTTGCTGGTTTTGTCAAAATGTTTTTGATGTCTGTTTTAATTCTTTTTTTTTTTTGCATTAGACCTGACAGCACTGAAAGAGGAGAATGAAGAACTGAATGAAATGGAAGAGAAAGTTCAGTACGAGAACCATAATGATTTCATAACTGAAGAAAAATCTTTCAGTTGCTCACAGACTAAAAAGACTTCCTCACAAAAAATAATTAGAAAAAAGATAGGAACTAGAAGTCGTTTAATCTGCTTTCAGTGTGGAAAGCGTTTTAGCCAACATGGATACCTTAAAGCCCACATGAGAATTCACACTGGAGAAAAACCTTTCTCCTGCCAACAATGTGGAAAGAGTTTTTATCAACAAGGAATTCTTAACAAGCACATGAGAATTCACACCGGAAAGAAGCCTTATGAATGCCGTCAGTGTGGACAGAGTTTTTATCAACGTGGAAATCTAAAAGTCCACATGAAAATTCACACTGGAGAAAGCCCTTTTACCTGCCAACAGTGTGGAAAAAGTTTCAACCGGAAAGGAAATCTTAATTATCACATGAGAGTACACACTGGAGAAAGCCCTTTCACCTGCCAACAATGTGGAAAAAGGTTCAGTCACAAAAAAAACCTTAACAGACACATCAGAATTCACACTGGAGAGAAACCTTACACATGCCAACAGTGTGGAAAAAGTTTTAATCAAAAAGCAAACCTTAACAAGCACATGAGAATTCACGCTGGGGAGAAGCCTTACTCCTGCCAACAGTGTGGAAAGAGTTTTTATCAACATGGAAATCTTAAACTCCACATGAGAATTCACACAAGAGAAAACCCTTTTACCTGCCAACAGTGTGGACTAAGTTTTGCTCAAAAAGTAAGCCTTAACAAGCACATGAGAATTCACACTGGAGTGAAGCCTTACTCATGCCATCAGTGTGGAAAGAGTTTTGATCAAAATGAAAAGCTTGAAGTCCACATGAGAGTTCACACTGGAGAAAACCCCTTCACCTGCCAACAGTGTGGAGTAAGTTTTACTCAAAAAGGGACTCTTAACAGGCACATGAGAGTTCACACTGGGGAAAAGCCTTACACGTGCCATCAGTGTGGAAAAAGTTGCAATCAAAAAACAAACCTTCACAAGCACATGAGAATTCACACTGGGAAGAAGTCTTATACATGCCAACAGTGTGGAAAGGGTTTCTATCAACATGGAAATCTTAAAGTCCACATGAGAATGCATACAGGAGAAAGTCTTTTTAATTGCCAACAGTGTGGAAAAAGTTTCAATCGAAAAACAAACCTCAACAAGCACATGAGAATTCACACTGGGGAGAAGCCTTACTCATGTGTTCAATGTGGAAAGAGTTTCGATCAAAATGAAAAGCTTGTAGTACACATGAGAGTTCACACTGGAGAAAACCCTTTTACTTGCCAAAAGTGTGGAGTAAGTTTTACTCAAAAGGGGACTCTTAATAGGCACATGAGAAGTCACAGTGGGGAGAAGCCTTACACTTGCCAACAGTGTGGAAAGGGTTTTTATCAATATGCAAATCTTAAAGTCCACATGAGAATTCATACAGGAGAAAACCCTTTTAACTGCCAACAGTGTGGAAAAAGTTTCAATCAAAAAACAAACCTTAACAAGCACATGGGAATTCACACTAGAGAAAACTCTTTTACATGCCAACAGTGTGGACTAAGTTTCACTCAAAAAGGGATTCTCAGTAGGCACATGAAAATTCACACTGGGGAGAAACCCTACAAGTGCCTTCAGTGTGGAAAAACTTTTGATCAACATGGAAAATTTAAAATCCACATGAAAATTCATACAAGAGAAAACCCTTTCACCTGCCAACAGTGTGGAGTAAGTTTCACTCAAAAAGGAAGCCTTAACAGGCACATTAGAATACACACTGGAGAGAAACCTTTTACCTGCCAAGAGTGCGGAAAGAGCTTCACTCAAAAGGAGATCCTTAAAAGGCACATAAAAATTCACGCAAAAGAGAAGCTGTACACATGCTCTTAGTGTGGGCAGAGTTTTCATCAACACAGATATCTCAAAGTCCACATGAGAATTCATACAGGTCTAAGCTCTTTTACTTGCCATCAGTGTGGAAAAAGTTTTAACCAAAAAGGACACCTTGATTACCACATGAGAGTTCACACTGGAGAAAGCCCTTTCACCTGCAAGCAGTGTGGACTAAGTTTCACTCAAAAAGGAAGCCTTAACAGGCACATGAGAATTCACACTGGAGTGAAACCTTTCTCATGCTCTCAGTGTGGAAAGAGCTTCACTAAAAAAGAGATCCTTAACAGACATGAAAATTCACACCAAAGAAAAGGAGTTTCAGTCAACATAGAAACCATAGAAGTTTCGGCAGATGTTTACTCAGAGAATGTATCTGTATCTGGCTCATGAGAACCATAGCACTTGAGGATCAATTCAAGAAAGAATGTCATTAGAGTGGAAGGGGTTTCACAGGAAACACTTGGAAATCATGTAATGACTCACATTGGAGTAAGTCTTTCATGTCATATCTCCGTGGGAAGACTTCCAGAAACAGAACAAACCTTGAGGTTCCCAGTAGAGAACACTAGAGAGAAACTTTTCACTTGCTCAGTTTCAACCCAAAGAAATGTTAACATTCACATGAGACTTTCGCAATAAAGAAAGGTATTTTGCATGTGTTCAGTGTGACGAGTTTTATTTATCAAAGAGACCTATAATGTGGAGTGCTACTCGGTGTGGAAAACGGTTTTCAGAAAAGAGCAATTTCAGTAATCAGTTGTGCATTCATATTGGAGAAAGAACATTTAAGTTGTGCAAATGTGGGACACAATTTGTGTTTACTTTATCTTGATATCTTGATGCATCACTTTCTCAGTTTTCAACATTACTGCACATGGCTACATTTTTATATATGTTTTATTTCAAATTTATTTTGTGCAAAATATACTTTATTTTTTATTATATGAGCAGGCTACTTTTTAAATCAACTTCTTATTTAAAATAAGTGTTCTTTAAAGGGGTCCTATTATCCTCATGCTTGTTGATAAAAAAAATGCATTATTTTTCACATAATTTACATTATTACAATAGATTCTGTTGGTAAAAGTTCGGCAAGAGGACTCGTATCAGTCTCATTTAACCTAGTTTCAGTAATAAAAAGACAGTCTAGCCCATGCATACCATAATAGTCATTCAGAATATAAGTTTTATTAACAACTGAGTGTGCGTTTATCAACGCCATGTGCACTACATCGATCAGAGCGAGAGCAAGAGCGTGCCCATCAACGTGCTTCATTTGGCTGCACTGCTACACGGGACTCACTTGGGAAGAATGTCTCTAAAGAAGTGTGGTTTTGGTTGTAAGGCAAAGATAACCTTGCTCAGCTTCACGAAGAACCCAGGGTTACGTGAACAGTGGATGACGCAGTTTGTTTTTCCAGAGTTTTACAAGTGTGTTTCTCCCAGCTATAAAAGATATCAGTCATGATTGAGAACTGCAGATGGTAAGTGAAACGGCATCAAATGTTTTGTTGGCAATCGGCGAGTGAGATCTCATCAATCTTTGATATCATCTATTAAGTATTTATGTTACAATATCATGTTCCTTTTTTTGTTACTCTTAAAGGAAGATATAAAGTGTAAGTTTAAAAACAGCGTGGTGCTACTGAGTAGCAAATTGGGGGCCAGAGCTAAAGGTGTTTACCTCCCCAAGTGGTCCTTTCTCCATGACTCCTGCAACCCTGAGAAATGTGCTGACAATTTAACAACAGTTTTGGCTGCTCCTTGATAATCCATGGATGAATAAGACAACCAATTTCTATGTGCTCCTGATTGACTGGACTGGGAGGAGTGTAGGTGAAATGGGTAAAAGATTCAGTTCTCAGGTAATTGTGAAGAACACATGCTGCCTTTGTTATTATTACAGCATTGGAAGGCTCCAGTGCAACTGCTTGGTGAAAAACTCTAAATCTCTTTACCAAGATTCCAAAAACATTCTCAACACAAGTGCACGAGAAAGCCTTTAGTTAAAGATATGCTTGTTGTAACCCAGCTGTGTCCTTGGGTATGGTCTCATCTTCCATGCACTCAAAAAAATGATTTGTTGGACTTACATAAAAAAAGAGTGTCAAGTGGTTCCACGCAAGCATGTTAAGTAGTTTCTACAAGTAACAATATAGTTGAATGAACAAAAGAAATTCTGGTAAAGTTGACAAAATATTTCTAAGTGCATATAACCCTTTCAGATTTGTCACTATTACATTTTAGTTATATGTACATTTTATGTAGTAATGTTATGTTACAATTATGAACTTTTAATATGTAAGGTGAACATGTTCTTTATTGTTTTTATTAACTTTATGTATTTGCTCTACAAGTGTAAAACTTAAATAATCAAGCATATTTTCAGAAAATGTATTTTATTTGCAAAGTTTTGCAACATACAAGTGATAAGAATTGTAAAACAATTGCAATTTCACAGATCCTTTGAAACAAATACACTACAACATCAATAATGAAACAGTAAACATTCTTCACAAGGTCTTTTAAAGTGCAGCTGGTATTAAGAATTTATAATAATCTTACGTAAATAAAAATGAATGAAATGTCTTTTGAAATTAAGCAGCATGCCCTAAAATGATGATATGAATGATGATATTTCAGCTTAACAGCTTAAATAAGAGTTAAAAAAAAAAAAATAATTCAAGACTGAAAAGGCTGTCACAAAATGCCACAGTGATCTTTTTTGATATTTCAGACAGTTTGAGCCATTGGTAAAGAAAAGATTGCAACTGAGATTAATCTTATAAACAACTGATTTTTTTTTTTTTTTTTTTTTTTTTTTTTCACAGTTCATACACACAAAATATTTGCTCAAGCAAGGCGGCATGCCTCAAAAAAAAAAAACTGCAGAACTCCATTTCAAATTTTGGTCCCATCAACAAAGGTTATATTAAAACTGGACCCTAATTTTAAAACCAGAAACAAATTGCTCTTCACACACAAAAAAAGCATCTTCATTCTGTACAAATGAAAGAGAAATTATGATGTAACGATTCAACCAACCCGTTTGCTCTTGAGAACCTGCATTTCTGAGCATCAAGTTTCAGCAACACTTTCTGTAAAAACTTAAGTGTACTTCAGGTCTGCTGGATAACAGATTCAAGCTGTAAATGACTCCTAAAAAAAAAAAAAAAGAGCACAAGCCTTGGTGACCTTCACTCCCTCAACAATCTGTCCAACATCTGATGGTGGGTCACAGGCTTCTGCATCTTCAGGTCTGACGATGTAAACTCCAATTACAGTATTGGCCAAGTCTCTCTCTGAATTCTTAAAGTCTGTGTCCTAAAAAAACACAAAAACAGTAACACTGTTCAGTCACTGTAATTGCATCAAAAAATGCAGGTTGTAAACATAACAATAGAAAGAAAAAAAAAAAAAAACTTCGTAATACATCCATCCATAAAAATAAAATAACCTCAGAATTTTGTATCAACTGTCCATTCCTTAATGAGTTGCCCAAGAAAAAAAAAAAAATCTAGATATCAAGGTACCATCAAGCACTATTAATGCTATCACAACTACACCCGAGTTACTTACCAAGCAACTCGGTTTAAGTTCTTCCATTTAAACATTACTCTACTGTGCTTGTTAGGGTTGTCAAAAGTACAGGTTTCAGCACGAGCGTTTCCTGCAATAATTTTTTGCAGATTTTAAAACACGGCTGATTGGCCATAGGTTTCATGTGCTCAACAAATACGACTGTGATTGGCTACGATGATCATCACTTCACGTTCTTCACAGAGCGCTCACACAGATTAGCACAGCGGAACTTTTAAAAAGCCACATCTATCTGCGGATCAGTCAGAGGTTACTTAATTTATATATATATATATGCTTAGACAAAACTGTTGAGAGACATGGTTTACAAAGGCTACCATGTGGGAGTGTAATCTGTGCAAGTACTCAGTGAAGAGTGTGAAGCAATGATCATTGCAGCCAATCACAGTGATCTGTCGAGCACATGAACACTATGGCCAACAATTGTGTTTGTGAATCCGCTCAACAATGCTCAAAATTCCCAGAAATGCTGCTATCATCACAGTTTCAGTACTATGTGGTACTGAAGTCAGTACTTCTGACAACCCTAAATAAATGTATCTATATTTCTTGACTATAAAATGTGGATTGACCATATACGAGCCCTGTTTTTTATTGTCTAGTGAAGGGGGAAACTTTAAATATTCACAAAAAAAACAAAAAAACAAACAAAAAAAACTGAAGTGCAGAGAGCTGAGAACACTTACTGCATACTCCTTCATGAGGTTTCCCTAGTCTTCTTTAAGATACACAGAAAGTGCTCTGAGAATGCAAGCTCTCCGAGTTGGGATGGTCTCATTCTGTAGAAGAGTAGAGACATTAAGAATGGACAATGACAAAACACCATTTTAAAGTTTTTAATTACAAGCATCATAAATACACATAACAAACCTCGTTTAACAACTATTTAACAGGATGGTAAAGAATTATGAGATATTCATACCTGACAAAGTCACTGACTTCTCAATATTCGCGCTTTTTGCTATCTCCCGTTCTCTTCTGTTACTCCGCCTCCAAGTGAACGGCTACGTCATTTTTTTTAACCCAGTCATTTTTTGTTTGATCCATCACTCTAAAAGAGAGAAAAAACTGATTATGCAGCACATATATGGATAGCACAAACCTTATAATCAACGGGTGGATAACGATCTGCCAATTCACCCAACGCTATAAATAAAACATGCCTTTAACGCGGTTCCAATTCAAAAGATCAATAGTGTTTGTTGTACCAAGAGCTTAACTTTCTTGCTATAAAAGTTTGCTATGTACAGCGTTATTTATTGCTATATATAGTGTTGCAACAATGTGATCTAGTCAATACTGATATTTTGCAGTTCTTGCACTGCCACATGCTTGCCTAGAGAAACATTAGTTAGCATCACTGCATAAAAATAATACATTCTAAAACTCAGAAATACACCAATATCTTAAATTAATTTAACTATGCATCACTATTTCCTGACGTAATTCAACAGGATGGTAAAGTATTTATGAAATATTCATACCTGAAAAAGTCACCATCTTGTCCTTCTCAAGCTTCGCGCTTTCTTCTCTGTTGCTCCGCCTGCAAATGAGCAGCTACGGTATCCGCAAAGATCAAATTTCATGGGGTTTTGCGTTTTACTCTACAATGTTAAGTTGTCCAATCAAATCCTTATTAAGTAAAGCCTACAGTACAACATTTTTGTAGAAATAACATAGTTACTTGCATTTTTTATGTACAGTGTACAAGGGTGGGTGTAGTAAAACTAACAATAGTGAAAGTTCATTTTTTTGAGTGTGGATTCAAACCAAAGGCCTCATCTGCCATGACAACATAAGGGACAGGGGTCTGACATCCAGGCAGGTCTTCTGGTGGTGGTATGTTCAGTGTGTTGTCTTCCAATGGCTGGCTCAGCTTACACTTGGCTCAAACTCCCCCATCACTAACTCTGATTTGTCCCTATATTGATGTAAGTAATTTTCAAGTATGTATCTGCTAAAGCCATGAGAACTATTGAATTGAAACTTTTGTAGTTATAGTAAAGGGACCCTGCATTTGGTGGCGGATGGATGTTGACATGCATGCCACCTCTCCTCAAATCTTGGGAATATGTGTTTCCACTCCTATTCTGTGGATGGTACTTTGCTGTGCCTACTAACCCGGAATGTGTATTCCAGAGAGGAAAAGTGAAAATGATTTTAGTAAAACCTTTTTTGAAAGCATCTCGGACACAAACTCTCTATAAAGCTTCTGTTTTCTCACTACAATAATATAAATGCATACGTGCATGTCATACAGTTTTTATTTGGGGGCTTAAAAGGTTAGTTCACCTAAATATAAATTCAGTCATTATTTACCTGCCTTCATGTTGTTCAATCCCTCTTTTTTATTGTTCAGTTCATACTATATCTGTTAGAGTAAGGCGTGAGACGGTCGGATCCATTCGCAAGCTTTATTTGTATTTAGCACAGACGTGGTCAAAACAGGCAGAGGGTCGGGCAACAGTAAACGGATACAACGGGGCCAAAACACAGGAGAAATCCTAGACAGGCGAGGGTCGAAAACAGCGGTGAACAAAATCCAATGGGGTGAGGCAAGAGAGTAATCCAAAAGGGCAGGCAGGAGATCGAGAAACCAGACAGGGCAATAAGAACACGGAAACACAAGACAGAACTAGAAAAACAAGGGAACGCTTTGTACAGCTGCTACGCAAAACCAATACTCGGCAGTGAGTGACTGTGGTGACCTGGTATTTATACAGTTGCTGATTCGATGTGGGTGAAAATGCAAAGCGTGCAATGGCACATGGGAAATGGAGTCCAAGGTGATGAGTGACAGAGTTCGTAACAATATCAGTCAATGGAGCTTTATTTTCAGGAGCTTCATGACATTATTTGATGATGCTTTTGAAGCTTCTGAAAGTCCACTGACTGATACTTACCTCTTGTGTAAAAGGGGAACAAAAGCACAGGGATCAAACAACATGAAGTAAATACTGATTGAATTTATAGGGTTTGAAAAAACCAACCCTTTAATCACTGTTACTATTGTGTAGTTAATGCAGTCTCAAGTTCAACTTGGTTCATTGTTTTGCAGAGTTTTTCCTAACCTAATTAAACACACCTGAACAATCTAAGCAAACCAATTAATAACAGTGGCCACCATGTTATCCCTTTATGTGCTCTATATGGATTTATAAGTCAGATACACAATAATAAAACTATCCTTTTAAAGTGTGTGTGGTACATTACACCACACATATGCACAAAATATTCATCACTTTTGTATTTTAATAATTTAGGTTATCATCTGAATGCATCAGCAAATGTCTATAAGTCCACACCATATATATATATATATATATATATATATATATATATATATATATGCAAGATTTTTCAAATTATTTTATGTATCTCCTTTATTTTCTGTTTTTAGCTTAATAAAGAGACTACAAAATAAATATGGATGTCATTGAAGCATTGCTAAAACAACAAAGTAAGTGGAGGCCTATGATTTTTGCACAGTACTGTAGATAGATAGTTAAATATCTGTCTAATTAAAATTCTGTTTTAAAATCTTTAAAACCAGATGTGTAAATGATCAGAACATGCTTTCAATTTACAATTTATTAAATTAACTTTTTTTAGAACCTCAAGGAGGCGAAGGAATCTTTCCTCCCTTTCCTTTGCCTCCCGGTCTCTCCTTTCCTCTCTCTCACTTGTTTCCTGTCGCCATCGCTCTTCTCTTTCTCTTGCTTCTCTTTCTTGTCTCTCCTCTCTCTCTCTCGTTCCCTTCTGTCTTCCTTCTCCTCCATTTCTCTCCATCTTCTTTCCTCCCTCTCAGCTGCTTTCCCATTCTCTCTCCACTTCCTGTTCCTCTATCTCTCTCATCAGATCATTGAGATCCATTTTCTCAAATGTAGCCGTAACTCCACCACAAAAGCTCTGCAGCAAAGGCACAAAATCAAGAATCAGAAAAGCTCTGTAATAACTCCGTTTGAAATTACAATAACTAAAATAAACTACAGCTTAAAATTTAAAAAGAGTTTTATTCATTTATGTTGTATACTCACTAAAAGCCTTTGATGGCAGCATTTCGTTTTCCGGTGAAAAGTGCTTCATTAGCCACTCTCCATTGGTTAAGTACATGTGTATGCTCATCTGTCCCTGTAACATTCAAAAAGATTCAAGTTCCCTTAGTGATGTCTGTTCTCAATACTACATTCACATGGTGAGGTACAGTGCCTTGCAAAAGTATTCATTTTTTTCACATTTTGTTTTGTTGCGGCATTATGTTAAACTGCTAAAATAACTTTTCCCCCACATCAATCTACATCTTATACACCATAATGACTAGCACAAAACAGGTTTGTAACAACTTTGCAAATTTATTAGAAATAAAAAAAAATCAAAAGATCCCGTTGCATAAGTATTCATACCCTTTTCTGGGACACTCAGGAGCATTCATATTGCTTCTAGATGTTCCTACACTTGGAGTGGAGTTAAACTGTGGCAAATTCATTTGAATGAGTCTGATTTAGAAAGGCACACACCTCTCAGAAAAGATCTAACAGCTGAAAATGCATATCAGAGCAAAAACCAACCATCTTTCTTCACATACTCTTTTTTTCCTAGTATATAGTAGGCATATTCAAATGCAAATGAAGTAATTTGGCAATCGTCTTTAACATATGGTGTAAAATGCATGTATATTCACTTTGGAGATGTACAGTACATGTGCTTACCAGAGCTTCCCTGTTAGCTATACATGAAACAAATCAGAAATATAACGCTACTATGCTATGTAGCGTCTTTACACCTGCAACAATTGAACAGTTTACAGAAGCTCAACAAACACAAGGAACCGTGGTTTTGGTTTCTAATACTCACATTTGAAAACACCCGCATCCATCCTCTCCTTCGAAACGTTCGATTATGACGAATCCTCTTCCTCTTCTTCTTTATGACGTATCGATCTCCCGTGGGCTTCTGGGATAGAAAAGAGCTTTCATCGTGATTTAACGACAGAAATACCTAACTGATAGAGGCTCTGTGTGCCGTGGACGCTGACAGCCCATTCCTTCTGGATGTACACAAGATCAAGCCGCTGTCGCAATTAATCAAATCTGAACCATCAGTTCACCGTAGCTCGTAAATTCTTCCTGAACAAACTTTCAAACAAAGCCAGTGACAAAAACTGGATGCCACACACCCTGGAATGATACCGCGATGTTCTGTCGGCAATGTCAACGGTACTGTTGGCACTGACGCTTTCACTGATATCTCCCTGATAGCACACGTACATCTCTGAGACGTCTATTTGACGTCTGCATTTACATCTGAAAGACATCTGGAAGACGTAGTTTGCTCATCTGCAATACGTCTATTAGACGTTTCCCATCAGATGTCAAATAGATGTCTATTAGATGTCTTTAAGATGTTCTTGAATCAGAATGTAGATAAAACTGACATCTTACAGACATCTGCCAGACATTTGTACACAGCAGATGCTTTCCAGATCAAGAGATCTTTAACAGACATCTTGCAGACGTACCTGTGCTGTCTTACTCAGATCGACACACACAAGCAAATAGTGCAATTCTACACTTAGGCCCCGATCACACCGAACGCATTTTTGCAGTGAGAGGCGCCTTTTTGAATGGTGTTCTGTTGGCAGTGAGCGTTCTGCCTCACGTTTTCGCCGCCTGCTGCGCCTTGCGTTTTTGCAGAAGCGCTCTGAGCGCCTGAAGTTGAAAAAAAAGCAACTCTTCGCGTTTTTTCCATTGTCTAATTGAATGAATGGAGAGGCGGGACTTCTGTTGTGGTAACGAAAGTTTACCGTTGCTTTAAAAGTCCGGAGACCGGAGAAACCTATGGTGTCTGTCGTGGGTAACCCAGAGCTGTATTTTTTAGGGTTTCTGCTAATATGACATTTTAATTAACAGCAAAAACCAAAGACTTTAGAGCACTCGCGCTATAATCCTTTGATTTGACTGACAGGACAGCTGTTTTGGTCGTTGCCTAGCAACATTAAAAAAGCGCACACTACTCTTTTTTTAAAAGTCACCAAAAAAAGGCAGTGCTGTGCGCCTCGCGTTTTTAGAACTAAAAGACGCGTTCGGTGTGATCGGGGCCTTATTGGCCACCTTTTGTGTTTTATTCCTTTCTTTTAATCCATAATAGAGTGTGCATGACTGAAGCGCCACACCTGCCTCAGCATTTCACACTGTTTACACTCTGATTGATGCATCTAAGCATAAAGGCTGTGCAATTCTATGCTTATTTACCACTTTATCTTATGCTTTATTCCTCCCTTCTGGGCCTCTTCGGTCATTTTTGACCGAACAATTTTATGTTTTGAATTTTTAAAAATCGTAGCTTCATCAGAATGAGATGACACTTGGTGAATTTTGTTGCATTAGCTATGTGAGTACACAAAAAAATCAGTGACATGATTCGGATATGTTAAAGGGTAAAAAAAAAAAAAAAAGTCACTCTTGGCGGCCAAAAAGGACCGACATAGGAAATGAATGGGAAATACGAAAAAATGCGATAATTCAGAGAATCTTTTGGTAGTACAAGCTACAAATCAGCCACTGTGCTGAAAAGAAGTGTTCAGCAAGCAAGGACTGACACTATAAAATAACAAAAGTACAGAACTGACACACACACACATGCACACACACACACACACACACACACACACACACACGCACACACACACGCACACACACACACACACACACACACACACACACACACACACACACACAGAAATAAGCAGAAAAATGCAAAACCTGATATTGATCCAATCAAAAATTATATAAAACTTGCCAAAGGTAATCTTTTAGAATGTCTGAATATATTTCTAAATGCAAAGCCTATTAAAATGAAGAAACAGTAAAAAAAAACAAAAAAAAAAAACAATAGGAATCCCAAAGCCCCTGTATATATGTATATAGGGAGATACAGGAGGTTACATGACATTACACAAGTTTTTATTTTTTATGCCACTAGATGGTGCAATTTTCACTTAAAAAAATGGATCTTAAATGCTTTTACTCTATGTTAATGTGAAATGTTGTATTTATTGAAAAATATTAAATACATAATTAAATTAAAAAATATAATAATAATTCTAGTGGGAAAAAATTGTTCATTAAAACTGTATAAATATTGCATAAAAAATGCTCAAAATTCAAAAAATTTATTTAATTGATTTTCCTGAAGAAAAAAAAGTTACTTTTTAAGGCTTCGGTCACTTTTGACCGCGAGGGAGCCAAGTGTGACCCCTAAATGAGGAGGCCCAGAGGGTTAAATCCATAATGAGGCCTGCTCCTGAATTGACTTATATGAGGATGATGATGAGGTTTAGGGTCTACTTTTATGTTGTTTACAAGAGAAACATCAGGTGGCAGTATGTGCCTATGGCACAAAAAATGGCCTCGGGCATTATCCAGGTTAACAAGACAAGTTTTACAATATGGTTATTTTTGCACCAACATATTTGATCACTCGTGGTTTAAAAAGGGAGAGAATAATGCACATAACCAATTTGATAGCGAATGATCTTCAGCAATTTCATTCACTAAACACTCAAGTCATCTGTGACCCAAGATTATGTTTTTTGAAACTGTCCAGGATCAAATCACAACAGCTTTATCCTAAGATCAAACATCTATGATTCTGGCTACCCACTTAAAATAAATCTGCATTTTTTTCTAGACTTTTTTTTTTTGTTACGAATGAAATGTCCAACAATGATCTTATGTTCCTGAATCATTTAGACATGCTCCTTTGATCAACTGACCAAGCAAACATCCAAAAGAACCCTAATATGTCTTTGTTATGACCCAACTGGGGACCGAAAGAAAATTAATTTGAACAAATTGTGATGGCACTTATTGACAAAAAAAGGAAAGACATCAAAAACTAACAGACAGTAAAATGAACACATACAACTTAAAGACTTTTAAGGTAACTAATCTGAAAGTACCACGTCCTCAGAATTAAAAACCAGGGTAAATTACATTTATTTTGTCGGAAACATGAAAGTATCCTTTCTGTAGCTTCTGAAGGACAGTAGTAAATAAAAAAGGCATTTAGGCAAAATAAGAAAAAATACACATTGTTGTACTTCAGTATTTCACTCTTCTTGTGTGAAAAGCAAAACATACACATTTTCTCATCACATGCCGGAAGCTGAAAGCACTCCAGAGCTTTGAAATAGCTGTTTTTAAGGCACAATTGTCTGTTCTGCCATCTGTAGGGCAAAAAAAGAAATCTTTCTTGGCAATACTTCCATCATAAACATCCCACAACTAGCATCATCCGTTTGAAATGTGTTTTATTGGATCTGCCTGTCATTTGATGCTGGACCGTTCTTCTTTTCCAAGCCTGCTAAAAGAATAAATGAATCATATCCACAATTTCTCAATGCTATTTGAAATGTAAAATATATTTGTTTTATTAATTGTTTTCCCCCATATATTTTTACATCTGATCTCAAAGTGCACAAGTTAGAAGGGATAAAGTATAAAACATGAACAATGTTTTGTAATTTATGATGCAATTTCTGTGCACTCTGTGATTTTAGACACCGAACAGGACGTTTATTTTGGTTTTGGTGACGTCATCAGACCGCGCGCGCTCCTGCATCTGTTCAGATTCGGCTTCAGAAAGGTTGGTGTTTTTAGACATTTAAAGCGCTTTAGTAATACAGACAGTTTTTGGCGTTTTTATAGTTTTTAATAGCAATGTAAATGGCGTAATTATGCTGACTGTAATGCTTTATTGTTTTTTAGCAACGTTAGTAAAAGCGCTCCCGCACATCAGTAACAGAAAAGACGCGTCTCATTTCACTCTAAATGCTGAATCAGTTGATTGTAAACACGAATTCAGTCACTTGCAGACAGCGTTTCGAAACGAGTCAATTGAATCAAATGATTCGCAAAATGATTCAGTGATTCGAATCGCTGATCAAAACATCGTAGGCTAAATGCAGCGAGAACAACCAACACAAACATGTGTGATGACAACTTTGACAAATCATCTGTGAATGTTTTCGAGATAGTCTAATATTGAAATATAGTTGACAAATTATTACTACTTAATACTTAAAACTAAAAAGTGAGTCTGTCTGTACATTTTTTTTCTCCTGTTCTCCTAAATTGAATAGCTTTTTTAAAAACAATTTGGTTTAAGGCTGTTAGTTTGGATTTATTTTTCTTTCTGTTCATTATTTTCTTGAACACACAGATAAACTCTCTGAGATCCATGTGACACACAGTTATAAAGATGGCGTTTATTAAAGAGGAGATTGAAGACATGAAGATTGAAGAAGCTTTTGGAGTCAAACATGAAGATACTGAGGAACAAACAGGTTGGTTTTCATTCTCAAAGCTGAACTCACTTAGTAAAATGTCCAGCTTTACAGAAATGATGAATAATATTTTTGTCATTTGTTCATATGTCACATAACTAGACATATATATAAGAATGATCATAGGCTATAGCCAACAGTGCCTTCTCCTATAGGCCTACTGCAGAATTTTTTTTTTCTTAGTGACATTTAGCGCATGTTAATCAGGAAGTGACAATTTTGTTCTCTTCAACTCACTGGATGGTAACAGCTTTATTCGCAAATGTTTAATGCCATATTCTAATTTTGCGCATAAGTTTAATTAACTTTGGATGGAAACATACTGGCGTAGCAAGCAGGCAGGCAGGCACTGGGCATGGGATTCTGTGTGGGGAGAAAACAAAAAAAAAGGGGTATAAAAGAATAAAACAGATAGTCCTAAACGAAATATGTTTCACTTAAATAATTAACATATTATCAAACCAAAAAAAAAAAAAAAACTGCGACACCGAGTTCTGGTTAATTTTGTGACCGTGCAGCAAGCTCAAGGAAACAGAGAAGGCTGAAAGACTTCTTATTTATTTTACGAAAGCTGTTTTTATTGTGAGTGCAAATAGAAGTTAACCTTTTACAGTTCCGAATAATGTCTTATTCTTATCAATGGGACCGAAAATGACATATTTTAAGTTGGTTCCGCTATAAGGAAAAAAATCTAAGCGATCGCGCCGGATCCCTGTGGAAAATATGTACATTCTTGCGGAAAGATGCGTAGGTGCGTTTCAGTTTCTCTTTAAATTCGTATGGTCAGACTTTATATCGAAAGCCATTATAATTTGTGATTTATTTCATAATGCTTATTTATAAATTTGTACTATAATTTTGTAGCTGCTAATATTTTCAGATTTTTATGTTCGCCTGTCTGAATAGGCAAATTTAAAGGATTTGTCGACAACAACTGTTTTTTTTTTTTGTTTGTTTTTTTCTTCTCTCAATACAATTTTGTCTGATATGTGTATAGCAGCTTTTTTTTATTCATGCAGCAAATGTTTTAAAACTAGTAAGTACGTGAATACGTTTTTTTAACTTTACATGATTTTAAGGAACTTTTAACTATGACTTTTCGGGTAGTTTAAAGTAAAGCATTGTCATGAATTCGTTGTAAATTACAAAACGCATTGTTATAGGCCCATATAGATGGAAGAATATTGTTTTAGCAAAGTATATAGTCGCATATAGCATTATACTGATGTATCAATACATATTACGCAATTCCTTAAAAAAATCTCCTTTTCCTCAGCTGCGCATACAATCTTAGCAGTCATGTCTTTGATCGGCTATTGTTCAACGCTGCAAAAACATGCTTTAACTTGAATAAAGTTCTATATGAAAACATATTTTAATGTTATATATGTAAATTATTATATATAAAAACTGTGCCCCTCTATGAAAACGAAATGCCCCCCCAATGAAAATCCCTGGGCTGCCTTCAAGTGCAGATCCTGCATACAAGTTAAGCATTCATTATTATGACGCCACACATTAACATTAACCTTATGGACATTTTTTGGCCATTTCAGTTTAGTTTTTTGTTATAAGTGTGCCTGTGTTAATGCCAACTGCATAAATCTAGGCTCAGGTGTGTATTTTTATTGACATTTTAATATTTCACCCTCATTTCCTTCAAAAAAATCTATTTTACCCTCCGTACAAAAAATACTCACACTCAGGACCTTAAGGACAAAAATGTCCAAATTGAAACCCATTAAAACTGCAATTTTTTTAACCCAGGGCCATTTGACCATAAAATGATGCAATATTTGCTAATAGGCATTCATTCTATCGACAAGGCTTCAAATCAAATTTTACATTTTTACCATTTTTTTTTACAAGATTGTGCTATTTTTTCAAATTTTGTTATATAAAAGAAATGCTCACCTTTTTTAATGTTTTCTGCTTATGCATATTATAGTCTATTATAGAGTCAATTGGAAATATAATGCAGCTATAATTGTGTGGGTATGTTGGTAAGGATGTCAGAATGTGGTTTGCATGTGTTTACTGAAAATTTAATGTGTGTAATTAGTTTGAAAGAATTGATATTTTACTGGCAATCAAAAATCCCACTCCATGTATATGAGTCTCACCCTTGGCAGGGTCATGAGAAGGCTATGAATAAGGTCAAAGAAGGTTAATGAGCTTTGAGGATTTGTCTTTTTCACCCAAAACACACATCTTAATCCATGATTGAACTTTTCATGTGTTATTGTTTTTGTACATAAAAGGTGAGCTTGACTTTGATGTAGAAGTTCAGAAGCCCCTAAACACATTGTTTTCGTTTTCACCACAAGAAAACTCTGATTGTTTAGTCTGGTAGATTTTGTACAAAGTTTTAGTGTTCGCACAGCCAAACCTATGCATATTTGGTGCTTGAGGGCTTGGTCGTTTCATTGGTTGCAAGATGAAGAGACGTTACTCAGCAGAGGAAGCTCTGGAGCTAGTGTTGACCACTGACAGCGAGCATTATGTGTAGAAACCAGCTTTTAAAGCATTACAATTCTGAAAATGAAGGAACATTTGGAAAATATGAATACAAGAGATGCTGGTCAAAAACAACAGTCAGTGAAAGTAGAAAGAAATATTAATATATAACATTTCTAATGACAGTTTTGTGACATTTTCATGGACATTTTTGTCCATCATGGACCTAAGTGTTAGTTGTTGTTTTTTTAATCTGACACTACATAAAAATAAAAATGCCTCAAAATTAATGTTGTTGTTCTTCACTGACACACCCAAGACACACAAAGAAAAAATCTCCTTAGCATTAAGTATATGGAAATTAACTACTATTTTTCATTTTTTTTTTCATTAAAAAAAAAAAAAACACCTGTGGCATTTAAAGGGTTTCAATTCTGAAAATTAATGAATGTTTGGTGTGGATAGAACAGTATCTATGGTTAAAAAAATTGACATCAGTGAAAGTGGAAAAAAAATATTAATAAATAATATTTTTATGACAGTTTCTGTCCAGTTTGCACCTATGTGTAACTTTTTTTTTTACGCATCCAAAGTTTCTTTAAATTTTTATGTTGTTGGGACAATACTAAGAAGGTTGTTCTTATATTAAATACAAATGCAGGGCAATTAAAAAAAAAAACGGCTGAGAAGTCACTTAACGATGATGATACATCACCTAGTTGTATGAGGGCCTCTGATCACCAGACGAAATAAAAATTATTGAAAGGTAAAAACAAGTTTTGACTATTTTTAGTGAATCGTACTGGGATCACATACTTGTTCACAGAGTGATGGTCTCGATTTAAAAAAAGTGTTCACATACGAGCCGAAAATCCAGAGAGCGCTTGATTAAGACCAGGACATTCATTTATAATAGTGTTATTTAATTTGACCCATTTGACAGATTACCGCTGCACATAACTCAATTTTGCCCTTGACTGTGATGATTTTTGGTCAAATACAGTGCCTTGCAAAAGTATTCATACCGCTTCATAGTTTTCACATTTTGCTTTGTTGCAGCATTATGTTAAACTGCTTTAAATTATTTTTTCCCCACATCAATTTACACTCCATACACAAACAAAATGCAATTTTTGTTATAAAATAATAGTTAAAAAAAAACAAAACAAATGTTATTTTCCTGTTTATTAATGTTTTTACTCCTCATGTGTGCAGTTTTTGGAGGGTTTAGGATATTTTTAAAATATATATAAATTAATAAACAAATATTTTGTATAGGTTTTTACACAAAAACAGCTTTTTTTGTAAAATTCCCTTTTATAAAAACCTCACATGACTAACTTTCATTCATGTAGATAAAATGGATAATTTCACATGGTTTAGTGTAAGATTTTTGCCCATCTTTTGGAAAATCCAGTTTTAAACGTAAAAAAAATACTTTTACCAGTAGGTGGCTGCAGAGCTCCACTATATGCTTTTTCCTATTTGACCACCTGAAAGATGTCTTTTCACAAGTTTTTTCAGTTGAGTTCATATCTACATATCATGAAACACACAGGACTACATTTGGAGACCATAAAAACTGCTCTCTTATAATTTGTCAAATAAAAAGTAAAAAAGATGTTGTAGTTGCATTCTTATGTTCATGTTTTGTACTGCAACTCAATATGGAATAGAACTGGTTTTGTTTTAGTACAAAAAATGCTTAACTTTGTCAAAAAGTATTTTTTATCGTAATAATTGTGATTTCATAATAGGTAGATATGAATTCAACTGAAAAAACTTGTGAAAAGATATCTTATTGTTGGTCAAATAGCAATTAGTTAATAGTAGTGCTCTACAGCCATCTAGTGGTAAAAGTTATATTTTTTTACTTTTAAAACGTCATTTTCCAAAAAATGGGCAAAAATCTTACACTAAACCATATCAAATTATCCATGCTATCCCCATGAATGAAAGTTTAAAATGTGGGTATTTTATAAAGTCAATTTTACATAAAAAGCTGTTTTTGCCTATAAACCTATTAAAAATATATATTTATTTAATAATTTATATATATTTAAAAAATAGCATAAAAACTGCGAAAACTGCACAAATGTGGAGTAAAAACATTAATAAACAGGAAAAACTTTTTTTGTTTTTTTTCTTACCTTTTATTTTGTTATAAAATTTAAGTTTTGTTGCCTGGGGTCTCTAGAGACCCCAAAGACCATGAGTGTGATTCCAAAACGAAGACCGCATAAGGGTTAACTCAGTCCATAGTTGAAGCAGCTTTACAGCCTCAAGTCTTTTTGGGTCTGATGTGACCATCTTTGCACATCTGCATTTGGCAATTATCTGCCATTCTTTGCCTCACCTTTTCACCCCTCAAGCTCTGTCAAGCTTGGACATTTTCAGACTCATTCAAATGAATTTGCCACAGTTTAGCTCCACTCCAAGTGTAGGAACATCTAGAAGCAATATGAATGCTCCTGAGTGTCCCAGAAATGCAACAGGATCTTTTCAGTTTTTTTATAATAAATTTCCAAAGGTTTGTCATTATGGTGTATAAGATGTAGATTGATTTGGAAAAAAAGTAATTTAAAGCAGTTTAACATAATGCTGCAACATAAAATGTGAAAAAAATGAAGGGGCATGAATATTTTGGCAAGGCACTGTACGTGCATAAATATGTCAAAATGCAGCACTTAGTGATTAACTTTTCTCTCTCTTTTTTGCCTTAGACCTGATGGCTCTGAAAGAAGAGAAGGACGTACTGAATGAAATCAAAGAAGAAGATCAATACATGAATCATCATGATTTCAAAACTGAAGAAAAATCTTTTAGTTGTTCACAGACTGAAACAACTTCCATACAGGAAAGGGCTCCAAACACAGGAAATATAGGTTGTTTTACCTGCCAAGAGTGTGGAGTAAGTTTCACTCATAAAGGAAGCATTAACAGACACATGAGAATTCACACTGGAGAGAAACCTTACTCATGCCCTCAGTGTGGAAAGAGATTTCATCATCTCGAAAGCCTTAAAGTCCACACGAGTGTTCATACAGGAGAAAGGCCTTTTACCTGCCAACAGTGTGGAAAGAGTTTCAGCCAAAAAGGAAACCTTGATTGCCACATGAGAGTTCACACTGGAGAAAGGCCTTACACCTGCCAACATTGTGGAAAGAGTTTCAGCCGAAAAGGAATCCTTAACTTGCATATGAGAGTACACACTGAAGTTCAACCTAGACTCTACACTTGCTCTCAGTGTGGACAGAGTTTCAAGCAAAAAGATAAATATGAAGACCACCTGAGATCTCACACTGCAGAGAAACCCTACACATGTCCTCAGTGTGGAAATTGTTTCATACGAAAAAGAAAAAATGAAGACTACATCAATGAGACTGAGACGGCCTACGTATGCAATCCCTGTACCATTCGTTCATTCGTTTTTTAATTTAATATTAAAAGAAGAAACCTGAGAAAACGGCTCCCTTTTCATTTTTTCCAGCAACATGAAAAAATATTTCAGCATTTTCATTCAGGAGTGGAAACATCCCTAATAGCGCATGCACATCTCGGAGACGTCTGTTAGACATCTGCATTTACATCTGCAAGACGTCCCTGATAGCACACGTACTTCTCAGACCCGTCTATTTTAACGTCTGCATTTACATCTGCAAGACGTAGTTTGCTCATCTGCAATACATCTATTAGACGTTTCCCATCAGATGTCAAATAGACATCTATTAGATGTCTTTAAGATGTTCTTGAATCAGAATATAGATAAAACTGACATCTTACAGACATCTGCCAGACATTTGTACTCAGCAGATGATGATCTTTAACAGACATCTTGCAGACGTACGTGTGCTATCTGGGGTAGTTTGCTCATCTGCAATATGTCTATTGGACGTTTCCTGTCATATGTCAAATAGACGTCTATAAGATGTCTTTAAGATGTTTATGATTAAAAATGTATGTAAAACTGACATCTTGCAGACGTACCTGTGCTGTCTTACTCGGATTGACACACACAAGCTAATAGTGCAATTCTACACTTAGGCCCCGATCACACCGAACGCGTTTTTGCGCAGATGCTTTCCAGATCAATAGATCTTTAAGATAGCAAACGTACGCCTGTACCTTGATAGCACACGTTCATCTCGGAGACGTCTACTTGACGTCTGCATTTACATCTGCAAGACGTAGTTTGCACATCTGAAATACGTCTATTGGACGTTTCCTGTCATATGTCAAATAGACGTCTATTAGATGTCTTTAAGATGTTTATGATTAAAAATGTATGTAAAACTGACATCTTACAGACGTCTGCCAGACGTTTGTACACAGCAGATGCTTTCCAGATCAAGAGATCTTTAACAGACATCTTGCAGACATACCTGTGCTGTCTTACTCAGATTGACACACACAAGCAAATAGTGCAATTCTACACTTAGGCCCCGATCACACCGAACGCGTTTTTGCGCAGATGCTTTCCAGATCAAGAGATCTTTAAGATAGCAAACGTACGCCTGTACCTTGATAGCACACGTTCATCTCGGAGACGTCTACTTGACATCTGCATTTACATCTGCAAGACGTAGTTTGCTCATCTGAAATACGTCTATTGGCGTTTCCTATCAGATGTCAAATAGACGTGTATTTGATGTCTTCAAGATGTTTATAAATTAGAATGTATGTAAAACTGACATCTTACAGACGTTTGCTAGATCACATCAGATGCTTCCCAGATCAAGAGATCTTTAACAGACATCTTGCAGACGTACATGTGATATCTGGGTAAGATGGTAGTTTTACATATATTCTAATTCATAAACATCTTAAAGACATCTAATAGATATCTATTTGACATCTGATAGGGAACGTCCAAAAGACGAATTGCAGATGAGCAAACTACATCTTGTAGACGTCAAATAGATGTCTCTGAGATGTACGCATGCTAGAGAATGAGTTCACGGGTTAATTAATATATACATGATTATAAGCTGATTCCTTGTCATTTGAGATGTAATTTAAAGCTTAATAAAGAGTTGGGAATAAGTACGTCAAATTATATATCTGCCAAACAATGGTAATTTTCTGTAAATCTATGTCAGATTTTCCGCAGCTTTCTTGCCTCCGCTCTATTGCTATGACTCGTCAAGATTGATGCGCTTTCGCTGATATGCGCATGATTTCATGTGCGAGGTAAGCTGTCCGTGAAGCGCTCACCCAAACGGAAAAATGGGCCCTCTCACTCACATCCCACTTAATCTACTCTTAACATTTGCACTTTGTACATCTTGCACCTGTGGTTTTATGTGATGGTGAACTCACACAGAAGTTAATAAAAAATATTTACCAAAGTTAGAACATTTTTTGCATAAATATATATTTAAATTTTTTACATTGAAACGTAGGGACATAAACAAGTTTCAACAACGTCTACAGTATGGTTGGCATCAAGGGTAAAAACAAGACAAATGGAGATCTTACAATAAAGTTTAACTCCCGAAATTTGTAAATGTTCAAACTTAAAAAAAATTTAAACATAGCTTAGTCTTACAGGGATAGGCTGAACTATCCCTTTAATTTTTTATGAGAAACTGAAAAAATAATTTAGCATACATCTTTCCTTAAGTGCCAATAGACTGGACCTTGCATCAGAGAGAACATTTTTTAATAAAAACAGAGCACAAAAAACCCCCAGATGAACTCAACACTGATATGGGAAACGGGGCCCTGTCTTTATACTCACATTACCCTTCAAGATTTGCCCCTGTAGTTTAATGTGCTGGAGTACCTAAACAACAAAACAGAAGGTACAAGTTTTCTGGTGTAGCTTTTGCTATGGCGATGTTTCTTAACGGGAAAGCAGTGTTTTGAGAACTTGTCCTTTGTTGGATAGTTTGTTTCCATCCAATTCCATAATGATCTTCTGCAGAACCTCAAAAGTGTACTTGAGCTCCTGGGGGTAGCTCAGGTTTAGCGCGTAGACAAGCCCCAGCAACATCACCACAGCAAAAGCTACATTGCCCAACTCACTCATCACTTCCACCCCCTCCAGGACAATACCAACATCCGCGGGGTCATCGCCAGGCTCTGCACCTTCTTGTCGAATGACAAAGATTCCAAATACTGTCTCCGCTATGCAGGGGCACCGCTAAGGGGGGGAAGTTAGGACAATTCTAAGGGCCCACGCACTTTAGGGGCCCCCAGAGATCTGCTTTGGTGTGGTAGAGGGGGCCCAACCTCATATTTTGTCATAGGGCCCAAAATTGCGAGCTGCGCCCCTGCCGCTATGGCCATTTGAGTGCTTTCATCGACATCCTGTGACAAAAAATAAAATGAACAAGGACAAAGATTTTTTTACTGATGTGCATTACATGCATATTTATAACACACAATCTTTACAGTATTACTGTTAAACAGCTATCACTAACTTGATCCGTATTCATAATAATGCAAATGTAATCAAATAGCCAATTGACATTAAAATTGTTTAGCTGAGTCGGTGAAATACTTCAACTAAGGCATACCAAGGGCCTGTCTGTTGTAATCATGAGTTCAGTGTTAGTTATTCCATTCGAATAAAGGTATATTGTCTTATTAAAGGAAAAAAAAGTATGGTGTGTGTGTGTGTGTGTGTGTGTGTTATTGTCTGAGAGAAAGACAAGGAGAGAGGCTCCCAAACCGGCCAGGGGCCGGATTCACGAATATCTTCTTAAGAAATAAATTAAGAAATTTCTTAAGATAAATTCTAAGTTCGTAAGAATGTTCTTAAGTGCAATTCCTGAAAAAATCTTAAGAAGTTCTCAAATATGTTCTTAAGAACATCGTAATTATTTTCTTAAGAAAAAAATGATACATCTATCTGAGTGAATACATGGCTGAAGACGCATTTAAAAACACTTCAACGTCTTTTTTGTGGTTTCGGCAGATTATCCTAATAATCAATCCTAATAATCATCAAGCACGCACATTTTCATCACGAACTTGACTGGCGCTTGGCTTCATGTTTTTAATGCGCAGTGTTTTTGAACCGTTACTTTTAAAGGGTCTGTCTTAAGCTTTGGCGATCAGTTTTATTCACTTTTTGTGTTGTTTTTGTTCCCTCGTCCGAATGAACGCTTAAGGTATGTGCGCTGCTACAGCAAATTGCCTGCACATATGCGCTAAATCCGCCCAAAGATTATGTCGTATTTATCGGCCAAGTAAAATAAAAAATGTTTAATTAAATCTCCCTATCTAACTCGATTTTGTAGAGTTGCTACTAAGTTTTGATGTCGGCAAAAAGTAGGGTCATACACAGGCTAATCATGACAGATCATTGTTTACATTATCAGTCATTGCTGTCACAGCGAACTCATGCTCATCTCTATTGATAGTCCTAATATGTATTATATGTAGCTAGTAGTGTTGCAATGCTTAAATATAGCAGTTAATTTGAAATAACCCAATAAATTAATTAAATAATTCTTACTGTTTGGGATTTAAGACAAGTCGCGGGCTAACCTAACTTTAAGAAGTTATTTACGATGGTTATTAAGAAGATTCTTTTCAAGAATTTGAATTTTCTTAATTTTTGTCTTAAGAACAATCTTAAGTAAAAAGATAAGAATATTCTTAAGACGATTTTTTGGGGAATACAAAATATTCTTAACTTTTTTCTTATTTTAAAAAATAAGAAGAAAATGGCAGTTAAGAAGAAAATTCTTCTTAAGAATGTTTCGTGAATCTGGCCCCTGGTTATTTCCAGAAAGATCAGTAATAAGTTACTTTACCACAAACAGACATTTGATACACTGTTTTTGTTCATGTATAGAAGAATTACATGATGAAAAAAAACAGGCCAAATAATTTTTATGTGGTACACTGTAAAAAGTTTGCTGTAAATTTTACAGTAACTTACTGGCAGCTGGATGCCAGTAAGTTACTGTAAAAATGTTTACAGTATTATTACTGTAAGTGCATTTACAGTACTAAAAGGTATTTACTGTAATTTCATTTACAGTATTTTTACTGTAATTTCATTTACAGTGTTTTTACTGTATCTTCAATTACAGTATTTTTACTGTATTTTCAATGACAGTATCAGTACTATAGAGTTTATTTTCATTTATTTTAAACATTTTTTACCTGTAAAAACAATCCAATTAACCTACAGCACTGTAATTCAAGATTTTTACCACCCCAACCCCATAAAAATCACAATAACTCATAAGCATTAGTTCTGATAATATTCTTTTTAATTGTTGAACATTTTCTTTTTAAAAGTACAGAGACTTTGTATCATGGCAAACATACACACACTGAAAAGCAAAAATAAGTAAGTACACTACCAGTCATAAGTTTTTGAACACTAAGATTTTTTTAAAGAATTCTCTTCTGCTTACCAAGCCTGCATTAATTTGATCCAAATTTAATTTATTCCTTTGATCAAAGCTGAATTTTCAGCATCATTACTCGTCTTCAGTATCACATGATCCTTCAGAAATCATTCTAGTATGCTGATAAACATTTTATTTAATTTTTGGATTTTTCAGGATTCTTTGATGAATACAAAAATATTATTTAGCAAGGATGATTTAAATTGATCAAAAGTGATAATAAAGACATTCATAATGTTACAAACTATTTCTATTTCAGATAAATGCTGTTTATCTGAACTTTCTATTCATCAAAGAAACCTGAAAAAAATGTACTCCACTGTTTTTAGCATTAAAATAATTTCAGCAACATCATAATAATAGTTTTTGAGCAGAAAATCAAATTATTAGAATGATTTCTGAAGGATCATGTGACTGCAGTAATGATGCTAAAAATTAAGCTTTGATCACAGCAATAAATTACATTTTAAAATATATTCAAAAAGAAAACAGTTATTTTAAATAATAAAAATGGTTCAAAAGTGTATTGTTTTTGCTGTACTTTGGACCAAATGAATGCAGGCTTAGTGAGCAGAAGAGACCTTCTTTAAAAACATTTAAAATCTTACTGTTCAAAAGCTTTGTCTGGTAGTGTAAATAAAATAAAATCATACAGTAAAAATGTGTTTGTGTTGTGTTAAATTTTAGTAGTTTTGAGTCAAAGTTGACAAGCTCTCTGATGAGAAACGGCAGAATGGGATTCAGGCTGATGCTTGTTTTTTGCACCCTCTTTCCAGAAGTCCATCTGATCTGTGACTGTCAATGCATTTGCTGCCACAAAGGTTGACTGTCTGAACGAACCTGCAAGCACAAGAAAAACAGTGTTTAAAGAATTTGCCTCAACTGTCAAACTTGGTGCTGTATGCATTTAAAAAAAAAAAAATTATATACTACATACGAACGCAGTAGTAAGAAAAAAACTGAAGAAACTTTTTCTTGAAATTTTTTATAAAGAATTTTATGAATGGGTCAGTAAGTCACTGATTCTAGGTGTTTAAAAAAGGTAAATTCATTCACACACTGCTGTGTGCAGAGATGCACAACATGGCTTTGTTAAGAACCGTTTTTACTAAATGGAGCAAAAAGACAATATTTTCTTCTTGATTTAAATCACTTAATATTACATTCTTGTTTATTGAATTTTGTTGCCCTTACACTAGTAAAGTCTGCCACAGACCATGCTAAATGCTAACTAATCTGTTCATATAAACATTCTAAACAGGTGTGTGTTTCCTAGAAAGTCTGTGCATATAATAGTCCTACTATGATTAAAAATCTATATTTGTTGTTTTACAGTAACAATAATCTAAATTGACAGACAGTAAGATTGCTATTATGAATTTAAAGGTTACAGTAAGTTAAAGATACCTGAAGCAGCTGCATTTTGCTGTTTAAATGCTGGTTTAATAGAAATAATTTTAATGCGCATGCAAACTCAATCTTGATGTGACAAGACATGGTAATAAAAAACATTCCCAGGAAATAAATACCTTACAAATGTGTACTTTAAATACAATATAACTTGCTTAGGATAAAAGCATCTGAAAAATGCATGAATGTAAATGCAATGTAAAACAAAATGTGTTTTGGGTTACCTGATTCTGCATGTCTGTAAAATGGACAGCTGGCTGTATGATGATTCTGCATCTGATGGTCAGCATCCAGTTTGTGCTTGGAGAAATCTCCTGTAACAGACAGTGTCACAACACCCTTTTAGTGTTACTATAGTTTATGATCAGAAAAGACAACTACTGTACAGTAATACAATTTACATTTTTAATAAAATAAACATTTATAATATTTATTAGCAAAACTTGCTATATTAATATATTGCTAGCCCGTTACTCTCCTTAAAATGTTAACCCGTTCTGTGAGTTAGTGGAGAACAGCAGCCTGTGGCTAATTTGGTAACGTTAACATTAGGTAAGTTACCTCGGTAAAGTTAGTTTGATGTTTGACATTCATCAGACATTCGGTTTCAAACCGATTAAACTCTTTGCGCCTCTTATGTTTTTAGCTCAAATTCAGTCAGATGGACATAAATATATGTCCTTTACGTTGCACAAGGCTTAATTTCTAAAAAAAATAATAATAATAAATTAACCATATAAATTAATTAAACAATGAAACTACATGACATTATACTATAAAACCAATACTAAAATGTTCAGAAAAACACTCTTGTCATTGCACAAGACTCCGTTTTTGGAATTAGCGCTTTATGGGTTTTATAATAATTTTACAAATTTTAATGCATGAAATAATATAAATTAATTAAACTGACACTGTTTGAGATAAAGGTATCAAATCAACTGTAAACATCTCTAAATATTATTCCCTGTCATGCACAAGACTTGTTTTTTCAGAATAATCCTTTATTGTTTTTATATACAGTGCTGAAACTGTATTTTTGATATTTTTGACATAACACATCATATGTTTTTATATATGTTATGTCTGTGACCACTTAAAGGAGATAAGAGTATCAGAACAACTGTAAAATATGCAAATTGTTATGCGTTATAATACACAGGGATGATTTGTTAGAATATGCCATTAGTGTTTTTCTATATTGATGAACAGTAGAGATGCAAGCCCTTAAGTGCCATTAGAAATTTTCTTTTAAAATGATCATTTGTAGCACGCTCCCATATTTACCCATGTGTACAGTACTTCTACTTTAATGACAATCAATATGTTATTTTATATGCCATTAAAATAAAGAGCTGAATATGAAAATAATATAACAAATAAAAATAAAAATAACAGTATTAAAAACACGGTCTATAGTATTAGGACAGTTACATAATTATCAGAGAAATATGGTTTTGGAAACAAATTAAATAATCATGAGGTTCTAAATTAAGGGCTTTATTTATTTATTGTTATGTCTATTTTAAATTATACCCAAAATGTAATAGAAAAGTGGCAATAGAAAAATAAATGTTAAATATCTTCAACTGATATGTAACTAAAAGTACATTTATCACATACACTAAGAATATGTCTGCTAACAGCTATATTTACAGAATAGCATCATTAAAGGAGTTTCTCATAAAACTGTGTACTGAAATGTTTATCAAAAAAGAGAGACCGTTTACAAAAGGTTGAATATTTTGTAGGGTTTTATTATTAATAAAATTTACATTTGCAAATTTGGTTAAAGTTATTACTCCACCATCAGATTTTCCATCATCAGTTTATTAACAAGCATTTTTTATTTAATATTTTGAGGTTTGTTTCACCAGATGAAAAACCAAGTCTTGTGCATGACAGGGGATAATATTTAGAGGTTTTTACAGTTTATTTGATACCTTTATCTCAAACAGTGTCAGTTTAATTAATTTAAGGGGGTACAGTATATTAAACATTAAAAATACAGATTCAGCACTGTATATAAAAACAATAAAGGATTATTCTGAAAAAACAAGCTTTGTGCATGACAGGGGATAATATTTAGAGGTTTTTACAGTTGATTTGATACCTTTATCTCAAACAGTGTCAGTTTAATTAATTTAAGGGGGTACAGTATATTTAACATCAAAAATACCGATTCAGTACTGTGTATAAAAACAACAAAGGATTATTCTGAAAAAACAAGTCTTGTGCATGACAGGGAATAATATTTAGAGATGTGCACAGTTGTTTTGATACCTTTATCTCAAACAGTGTCAGAGTTTAATGAATTTAAGGGGGTACAGTATATTAAACATCAAAAATACAGATTCAGCACTGTATATAAAAACAATAAAGGATTATTCTGAACAAACAAGCTTTTTGCATGACAGGGAATACTATTTAGAGTTTTTACAGTTGATTTGATACCTTTATCTCAAACAGTGTCAGAGTTTAATGAATTTTAGTGGGTACAGTATATTAAACATCAAAAATACAGATTCAGCACTGTATATAAAAACAATAAAGGATTATTCTGAACAAACAAGCTTTTTGCATGACAGGGAATACTATTTAGAGTTTTTACAGTTGATTTGATACCTTTATCTCAAACAGTGTCAGAGTTTAATGAATTTTAGTGGGTACAGTATATTAAACATCAAAAATACAGTTTCAGTACTGTATATAAAAACAATAAAGGATTATTCTGAAAAAACAAGCCTTGTGCATGACAGGGGACAATATTTAGAGATGTGCACAGTTGTTTTGATACCTTTATCTCAAACGGTGTCAGAGTTTAATGAATTTTAGTGGGTACAGTATATTAAACATCAAAAATACAGTTTCAGTACTGTATATAAAAACAATAAAGGATTATTCTGAAAAAACAAGCCTTGTGCATGACAGGGAATAATATTTAGAGATGTGCACAGTTTATTTGATACCTTTATCTCAAACGGTGTCAGAGTTTAATGAATTTAAGGGGGTACAGTATATTAAACATATCAAAAATACAGATTCAGTACTGTATATAAAAACAATAAAGGATTATTCTGAAAAAACAAGTCTTGTGCATGACAGGGAATACTATTTAGAGATGTGCACAGTTTATTTGATACCTTTATCTCAAACGGTGTCAGAGTTTAATGAATTTAAGTGGGTACAGTATATTAAACATCAAAAATACAGTTTCAGTACTGTATATAAAAACAATAAAGGATTATTCTGAACAAACAAGCTTTTTGCATGACAGGGAATACTATTTAGAGTTTTTACAGTTGATTTGATACCTTTATCTCAAACAGTGTCAGTTTAATGAATTTAAGTGGGTACAGTATATTAAACATCAAAAATACAGTTTCAGTACTGTATATAAAAACAATAAAGGATTATTCTGAACAAACAAGCTTTTTGCATGACAGGGAATAATATTTAGAGTTTTTACAGTTGATTTGATACCTTTATCTCAAACAGTGTCAGAGTTTAATGAATTTAAGTGGGTACAGTATATTAAACATCAAAAATACAGATTCAGTACTGTATATAAAAACAATAAAGGATTATTCTGAACAAACAAGCTTTTTGCATGACAGGGAATAATATTTAGAGATGTTTACAGTTGTTTTGATACCTTTATCTCAAACGGTGTCAGAGTTTAATGAATTTAAGTGGGTACAGTATATTAAACATCAAAAATACAGATTCAGTACTGTATATAAAAACAATAAAGGATTATTCTGAACAAACAAGCTTTTTGCATGACAGGGAATAATATTTAGAGATGTTTACAGTTGTTTTGATACCTTTATCTCAAACGGTGTCAGAGTTTAATGAATTTAAGTGGGTACAGTATATTAAACATCAAAAATACCGATTCAGTACTGTATATAAAAACAATAAAGGATTATTCTGAAAAAACAAGTCTTGTGCATGACAGGGAATAATATTTAGAGATGTGCACAGTTGTTTTGATACCTTTATCTCAAACGGTGTCAGAGTTTAATGAATTTTAGTGGGTACAGTATATTAAACATATCAAAAATACAGATTCAGTACTGTATATAAAAACAATAAAGGATTATTCTGAACAAACAAGCTTTTTGCATGACAGGGAATAATATTTAGAGATGTGCACAGTTGTTTTGATACCTTTATCTCAAACGGTGTCAGAGTTTAATGAATTTTAGTGGGTACAGTATATTAAACATCAAAAATACCGATTCAGTACTGTATATAAAAACAATAAAGGATTATTCTGAAAAAACAAGCCTTGTGCATGACAGGGAATAATATTTAGAGATGTGCACAGTTTATTTGATACCTTTATCTCAAACGGTGTCAGAGTTTAATGAATTTAAGGGGGTACAGTATATTAAACATCAAAAATACCGATTCAGTACTGTATATAAAAACAATAAAGGATTATTCTGAAAAAACAAGTCTTGTGCATGACAGGGGACAATATTTAGAGGTTTTTACAGTTGTTTTGGTAGCTTTATCTCAAACGGTGCTGTTGTTTAATGAATTTATATTATTTCATGCATTAAAATTTGTAAAATTATTATAAAACCCATAAAGCGCTAATTCCAAAAACGGAGTCTTGTGCAATGACAAGAGTGTTTTTCTGAACATTTTAGTATTGGTTTTATAGTATAATGTCATGTAGTTTCATTGTTTAATTAATTTATATGGTTAATTTATTATTATTTTTTTTTTTTAGAAATTAAGCCTTGTGCAACGTAAAGGACATATATTTATGTCCATCTGACTGAATTTGAGCTAAAAACATAAGAGGCGCAAAGAGTTTAATCGGTTTGAAACCGAATGTCGGATGAATGTCAAACATCAAACTAACTTTACCGAGGTAGTTAACCTGACGAAAGCAAAAGCTTAACGTTACCTGTTGTTTGCACCGCGACGACGGCAATCACCAGAAAAGACTCCAATACACCTCTGATGCAGACGACATGACCACGAGACCACAAACTTGAAAATAAAATACAAAAGAAGCACTTAACCGCGGTGTTTCAGCTTTACCTCAGTGTTTCATGTTAGCGCGCTGTTTATGTCACGTCTGTCACTGAATTTAGGGACCGTCTATAAAGTTACATACGACATGGATACACACATTTCTTACTTAAACATCATTTGAAGAGAATTACCTTGCCAGCTATAAAGAAGCAGCGTTGAAAAGATATTATGCTGCTCTGTGACACTGCGGTCACACCATCTGCGCTTCGTAAAAGTGCGGTCACGCCATCTCCGCTTTAATTTCTACTGCGCGCCTATATAGATATTTACGGTAACAAACACCTCCGACCTAACAAGGCGCATTTCATGTTACTAAACTACTTTTAAGAACTGCATACCGTAGTCAGGACCAATGCTATTAACAATCTCTCTATCTCTGTCTCCCAAATAAAAATACTATTAATCTGACATGCGCAAAAAATTATAAAAATATGAAATCAAATTGTTTTCTGCAAACTCCAACAGATTATTGTTCTGCATCTCCCCATGTACCTCTGTTGTGATTTTCAACTTGTTTTTCTTTATCATTTTTTAATAATTGCATACTAAAGTAAAGACAAATTGTAATTATATTGCTGTACATAAAAAAATTCATAAAAATACACTGTGCTGATTTTCAAATTGTTTTACTGTATCTTTTTTTTTTTATATTTTCATACCAAAGTCGACATATGCTATTTACATTGCTTTATTGACATAAAAATAAAAATAAAAATATAAAATCAATTTGTTTTCTGCAAATTTCAACAGATTATTGTTCTACATCTCCTCAAGTACCACTGTGCTGATTTTCAAGTTGTTTTACTGTATCATTTTTTTAATAATTCCATACCAAAGTCGACATATGCTATTGACATTGCTATATAGACATTTTAAAAATTCATAAAAATATGAAATCAAATTGTTTTCTGAAAACTCAACCAGATTCTTGTTCTACATCTCCTCAAGTACCACTGTGTTGATTTTCAACTTGTTTTACTGTATATATATTTTTTTTTATAATTGCATACCAAAATCATGGTAAATGCAATTTACATTGCTATATAGACATTTTAAAAATTCATAAAAATATACAATAAAATTGTTTTCTGCCAAATCCAACAGATTATTGTACTACATCTCCTCAAGTACCACTGTGCTGATTTTCATGCTGTTTAACTGTTTCATTCTTTTATAATTGCATACCAGATTTCTTTTCATGTTCTGTTTGCACTGGTCAATATGACACCAACAATGTATGTATAGACACTTAAAAATATAAACATGTTTTAATATACAAATTAAACATGTAAACTTTCCATTTACTTCTCATTTATGTTTTACTTTGTTTTGGGGAATAAGAATGTTTTTATTATTCTTATTATTATTAATGTAGAAGAATGCAAAATTCCTCAACCACACTATCATCCTTATGAAATATTAAAATTTTTATGATAAAGAGCACAAATGATGATTAAAGTTAACTATAACTGTAAACTATGTGCTAGATGCAGAATATGCCATCTGCTGGTTACAAGGTTACAGGGCGAATTCCAAACGGCTATTTTGCGCCCTTCAAGGGCACTTCTAGAAGGGGACGCCATTTGTAGGGACGTTCCAAACGAAAGTGAGCAACTTAATCCCTTCACGAAGGGCCCTTCCAGAAGGCCGTTAGAGAAGGGAACATTCCATGGTCACTTCACGGAAGTGATTTCCGTTAGTGATCACATGATCTTCAGTTAGGAGCTCTTGCTATGCATTTTAAAGCAAAGTTGGGGTTGATTTCGACTTCACATACATGCTTAGGTAGAATAGGCTGATTAAATTTGACTTTATTTTAATGTAATACAAAATATTTTTCGTCAGTGATAAAAATGTAATTTAAGACGGTAGTGTAAGCAAGTTTAAGCATGTTTAGTTTAAGAAAAGTGTAATAGTAAATAAAATAAATATTTAAATAAAATAATAATGAAAAGAAGTATTTATTTACAACAACTGATAAGAGTGCTGAATGCTGCACGCACACGCAGCGTTGTCAAGGTAACATTTCGTCAGTCGTTCCCTTTGCAAAGGGAGTTCCAAACGCTTAAAAGAGACAGAAATGCCCTACTCCCTTAAAAGAACTCACTTCAAAGGGCTCTGCCCTTCGGAGGGAGTAGGGCATAGGGATCCGCCCTTCCGTTTGGAATTCGCCCACAGTTTCAACAGAGTCTGGCTGCAGACATGCACTCTCAGCGGCGCATGCGCACTCAGACACATGCACTCTCAGCGGCGCATGCGCAATTAGACACATGCACTCTCAGCCGCACATGCGCAATTAGACACTTGCACTCTCAGCCGCGCATGTATAATCAGACATGCACTCTCAACGTGATGCACAGGATTCAACGGCCGCACAGGAATTGTAAGTATATTTATTTGTACAAGATTAAGTAAAGTAAAATTGTTGTTTTTAATTCTTAGGTAAATGTTCTTAAAATTATCTTTACATTTATCTGATATTTCAGGCACACACATATGGAAGCAGATTAGTCTCATTAATAATTCACGCACAATACACGATGCACACATGCGTGTCCCAATTCACGTGCACGAAAAAAATTTATATATTCACAAAAAAAATTCACGTGCAAAAAATAAGAATATAAATTCATAAAATACGTTTCACAAGTTGCAAAACACAATTCACAGATTTACAACTGTGTACAACAATTTTGAATGTTTAAAAATCACGAGTGTATCACGGACTGTGAGTGTGTGAATAGCTTTTTTACGTGTGTATTTTTTAGACTTGCGTGTGTGTTTTTGAGACTCTCCTGGCAGCGAACTCCTCCCATGCGGGTCACTCGTACACTTTAGCCAATCAGATTTGAGCCTGTCGATCGACCAATCATAACCCGCTGTGGGCGTGCCTATCTTACGTTACGTCATCAGCGCGAGTCCAGTTCCAGAATTCATATACGATTCAGCTGTTGATCGTCTCATTTGTAACTAGCCTAGTAAAGGTGTATTGTTTTATTTTGAGTGCTTAAAAACTAAAGGTAAAATCGGTCGTTTAGACACACTCGTTAACGTGACCAGTTTAAGCCAGTGGCTGCTATGAAAACAGATAGTGTGTTGCCAAAGATGCTGTCTTGTGTTAGTCACAATGTCCTGTATATTGGCCAAAATGAAGAAAGAATTCTGTTCATTGCCATGTTTTTGTTTAACAACGCTGGGTGTCCTCTGCCCAGTCTAGCTCCCACTTAGCACTGACGCTGCCTTTATTATTATAGCTTTATGTAATGATGAATATACCTCACGAGAACTCAGTGTATGAATAACGGTGTGTTTGTACTAAACATTTGTGCAACTGGATGCAGTGTTTAATTAAAACACACTAATCATTTTCCTTGCATTTTTCAGGATTTAACACTTTGGAACAACATCTGGATGACAGTTACAGACCTCTTCATTCACATTAATCTTTATGTCTTTTTATGTGCTTCACCTTATGCATTATTTTTTTAATGTAATCAACATTCATGTACTTTTTAAAATATTATATTATTGTGATACATAATTTTATGTTGAGCAGTGATGTAAAAATCTTTGAGATTACAATACACAAGATGATGTTGGTTAGCAGCAATTGTATTTGCTTCAGTATTAACAGTTCCGACTTGTTTTGAATGTTTTAATTCTGACATACAACCAGAACATTTAACAATGCATAACAAAGCTTTATGCCTTAACAAATACAAAGTCATAGGGTACCATTCTAAAAGAAATGTAGTAATAATGCATGAGTTAAATCAGTTGAAACTGTTAAAATGGATGGGTTGCAGCATGACTGTTTTGAAAGAGTTACAGTTCCAAATGAATCTTCTAGATTCACATCACCTCATAATTTGTGGCAGAGGTTGAAATAGGAGCAGCTACTTGTACATCATAAGCATCACAATTCTGAAATAAATAATATCTGCAGGCTGCAGCGTAAACAAACTTAAATGAAATGTACATGGTTTACAATGTGTGTTATTAAATCGTCATCAGCTGAATTATTATCTAAATCTAATTTATCTATCCATTTTACTCCTATCTATCTATCTATCTATCTATCTATCTATCTATCTATCTATCTATCTATCTATCTATCATCATCTGTCTAATGTCTGTCTGATTATATTAATCTAAATATAATCTATCATCTAAATATAATCTGTAATCTTTCTAAATATAATGTATAGTATATCTAAATCTAATTTATCTATTTACAAAATTGTGCTTATTTCCTCCTTTTATATTTAAGGGTTTTCCTGGACAACCATATGGAAACGACTTTGGTGTATTTATGTTGATGGTAAGATGTACAATATGTTTGTGGTTAATTTGTGTTTTTGCTCTTAATACATACTTGTCTTTCAATTATTGTCTGCATTGTACATGTACTGAATGCCCCATTTGACTACACAGTTGTAAGTATTATTATAGTATTCACTAACACTGAGAAAATGAAACTTACAAAGGCCATTACCTTTTATGTTTTGAGCAGCTGGACATGGCAGAGCTGAGGAAATGGTGGTGTGTCATGTTGATAGAGAATTTTGGACTGGAACGGTAAAGAATTGTTTTTTTGTTGTTTTTGTTTTGTTTTTTGGCTTTTGAAAATTAAAAGCTTTCATGAGAGAGGAATTATGTAACATTTAATGTTCAATCTCTATTTTCCAGACATGGAAATTGTTTGCCCACTATGCTGAGGAGTCCAAAGCCTTCCTGAGAGGTGATCAGCAGCCTGTATTTTGGTTGTATAAAAGGAGGTTTGAAGAAATCTCTCAGGTAAAAGCACATACTTGAAGAATCATAAGGTTAAAAATAGCATGTTTTCTTGACAAACTAGGTAAACTTGTGCTGTATTTTTCTATACGTTTAGGTAATTTGTACATGTTACTTTGTAGCTCCTCAGGAAAAGTGCCAGTTACTTTAAAAGGTAGTACTAAAGGTAATAGATTCAAACTCAAAATTCTAGGTAGATGAAATGTCTCTTCACCTGTGAGTTTGCATCGGAAAAGCAGGTGGTTCAGTCTATTTGAAAAGTAGGTGTTGTTAGAGGGATTGCAGTCATTATTGTTCAGCATATTTGTATATATCCTCTTTTGCATTGTTGTTTCTTAGCTGCGTGTCTTAAGACTGCAAGTCAGTGATGCATGGAGAACTCTGGGGATGATCTTGGCTCAATTCAGCTTCCTCATATACTGTGCATGGAGGATGTAGAAGCTGCTGAGGCCTTGGACTGGTTCATCAAGGACGATCTTGTAGAGCCACTGATATTTGTTTTTGAATTTTTGCAAGACATGCATAATTATAATTTTTAGAGCATATTATTATCGAACACTACATTTAAAAACAGTTGTTTATTTATGTAATGATTTTATAATATAATAGTAGTTATAGTAAGTAATCTTTCATTTATTTTATCTATGTATTAAAATTGTTTGACAACAGCAACTTAAATAACCCACACATTGTCACAATACCATGTCATGTTATTTACTAAAGTAAACAATCACCAACAGCTGTGTGTTGAATTATTTTCCTGGTGTGTTTTGGAAGCATATTTAACATTGAACATTGAATGTGACAGCAACAGACTTTGACTTTTAATCTATGATTTAATAATTCATTATAAAATGTTAAATATACAGTAGTCAGCTTTTAAAGGATCAAAAAAGTACATCAAAGTTGTCCTAAGACAAAAATGTGTATTGTTTTGGTTTTAGGACATCTTTGATAAAAGATTTTGATCCACTTCAAATGTTGATTACTATATATACACATAAAATTCTCATTGTGCAATGAAGGATTATAAATGGTGTTAGTCAATGACTTAATAATTCATTTTAAAGCTTATATATACAGTAGTCAGCACTTCAATCAAAGTTGTCCTTAATCCAAAACAATAACCATTCTTGTCTTACAGGACAAATTTAACTTTTTTGATCCACTTCAAACGTTGACCACTGTATAATGTTTCAGTTTAATTTTAATATAATTTATAATTATTATAAATAAGGAACATGTGTATAAGAAAAAGTTAAGCTTTATTTAGTGATGTTTTTTGCCAATATGCACATCTTTTACACAGGCACATATGCAAAGTAATCTGACATTACTGAAGTAGATTGAGTGTTGATTATTAGTGTTTGTACTAGCATTTTATATAAATTCGAGCCATGACCAGAAACACCAGTCTTTACGGCACTCTTAAATAGCAGCATTTTCCAGTCCACCTCCAAAAAATACGTTTTCTTTTTCATGTATATTTTCAGGCGGTGTTAATAGGAAGTTATTTTATTTCGTGCTTTTAGTTTGTAAAAAGCATTTTGAAGTGTTTCTGCCTTCGACCTACTGTAAATATCGCATGCGTGAATCTGAGCGCGTGCGTGAGGCTGACGCCTGTTTCACACATACTCCGTATGCAGTGCGTATGCGTTGCGTATTTTTTTCCGCACCCATGTTAACGGATCAGAGCGTTCACACTGCACGCGGTTGCTGTCCGTCAGTGCATTCCAGATGCGGTGCGTTTGCAGCAGTGCAGCTATCGTTTCGGCACAGAGTCTATTTTTGCTGTGCTGCATTGCGTTGCATGCGCTGAATTAAAGTGACAGCGCTTTGTTCGCTGTAAAAATGATCATGAATTGACACGGAAATGTACCGTAAATGCATATATTTGCAGTCTTCTGTGTTTCACAGTCAACACGTGGCTTTTTGGCTAGGTTTAGAATAGTGCAGTTTTAAATAATAAGGCAACATAATACATGCACTTGTCCAGGTATAGAAAAGTTCTTTAAAATATGGTTTTTAATAAAGATTAAATGCGAAAGAAAGGCACAGAGAGCCGACTGTTTCTGTCTGTGGTAAGTTTTAATTTAAAATAAATATTTGTTAAAATAAAATATTTGTGAAAGCCCAATTTCAATATGAAAAGGAAGATATCGCCTACCTATGCTGTGTTTAAATGTGTTACAACTTGCTTGAGCAACTTAATATACAAATCTAGAAGTCAAGTGCATTAAATAATTTAGCCTACGTCGTTTATAATACGTTGAGTTTAAACGTGAATATGTCTAGTATTATTGTATTAGTGTACTGTGATAAAAGAGTATCACAATGCTGAAAAAGCACATTTGGATTTGAAATTAAAATAACGGATAAATGGTGTGTTTGTGGTAAACACCTGCGGATCAGGAACGGACTGCAAGCGCGTCCTATGTGAAAGCAAAACGAGTCCGTGCTGCCTCTGCACAGCATACGCAACGCACACGGACTGCATACGCACTGCATACGGAGTATGTGTGAAACAGGCGTAAGTGCATTTATCTAAATGCGCATGCGCGGCTGAGAGTGCATTTGTCTAATTGCGCATGTGCGGCTGAGAGTGCATGTGTCTGAGTGCGCATGTGCGGCTGAGAGTGCATGTGTCTGAGTGCGCATGCGCCGCTGAGAGTGCATGTCTGCAGCCAGACCCTTCTCTACAGTTTGACAAAATAGGTGTAATTACTGTATACATCCAGCAGAGACCCATTATGTACCTGCTCTTAAACCTATTAGCTCCTGTAGCGTTACTTAATTGACTAACGGGTATAGGTTATTGAAACGACAACTCTTCCTTATCGATATTTTTACTCATTACTTACTCATTTCTCTGTATTTTGAGGTAAGAAAAGTTAATTTTCAAACTGTTCTTTTCAAATTACATTTTTGTTTAAACTTTGTGTGAAAGTCTTAAGTGTTAAACCCTAAGGCCTACATGTTACTGCCGACCTGATCAAAAACAAGACATGCCAAAGCGACGACAAAATGGGTGAGCTCGTTTTTGCTTGTTTCAAATATATGAGTAAATGCCTACGATATAATTGCTTTTAATTAATGTTTAGTGCATCTTTGTTAGGCTATGCACAGTTGGTTTTATATAGTATTTGCTTATATGTATAGACCAATATTACACAGGTGTTAAAAGTGCAGTGCAGTATGAGTGTAAGGTGCAATTATATTTGTGGTGTGTAGGAAATAAGCTTTTCCTGAGGGTACTGATGTGAGAATATAGGCTTTTGTAACAAGATAATATATTTTAAATAGCACCCTGTTAACCACATCATGGGATACTCTTTTAAATGTTACACTAAAATACTCACGTAACAAAACATTTTGTTTTATTTCCATGTTATATACAGTGTCATCTTCAAAACATTTGGGAAGGTAAGAATTATACTATACAGCTTTTATTTTATTTAAAATAATTTAGCATTTTTGACATTATGTTAAATTATAGACTTGAAATGTAATGCCTGCTGTGCAGTATACAAGTATGTATGTAAAACATAATTGTCAACCAAAACATGTGCTTTTACAGTCCAGAAAAACATATATATCTTTTGAGGACATTTTCAAACACATCCAAGAGCTTCAGGAGTCATTTTCTGAGCATAAACCGGGGGAATGTCTTCTGCAAGACCACAAGTTCTGGACAGATCTCTGCACAGTTTTGGGAATACCAAATACATCCTCAAATAGATATCAACTAAAAAGGGCATACAAAGATGAAAATGTGAAAAAGGTCCAAACGGAGGAAGATGGAAAGGAACATGGTAGGGAAGATGAAGCAGAAATTGAAGGTGCAGAAGTGGAAAAGGTTACACAGCACAGAAGTGATTTTCATCATGAAGATGAAAAAAAACATTCTAACAAGAAAGACATCATCCAAGATGAAGAAGTTTTAAAATCAGAAGCGGGAAAGAAAGAATCTAAGAAACAGAAAGAGTTTAAGCAAGTGGATATAAATAAAGATGACTCAAAGGAGGTGAAAGCAGCACTAAAAGAGGTCGATGAGGAGGAAAATGCACCAGAAATTGAAGTTGTAAAGGAGGAAGAAGTTACACACGAGATGACTACATTTCAAAAGGAAGATGATAAAGAGCATACAAGGGAGAAGGACCTAATACAGGAAGAGGAAGACTTAACAGACGACACTGCAGGTAATGAAAAATTACTGTGTAAGGGATGAGAGGATATTGTTTACATTTAAACTTATTTACATTTGTTTTTGAAAATGGCCAGCGATGTTGAAACATAAATTAAATATTTAAAGTGAGAAATTATATGGCTTTCTATTATTACTGTTTATTCTCTTTTAGGCCTACGACAAATATCACCAGGTGGAAGACAGTGATAGTTGGAGTGATACTGACGATGATGTCAGTCTTGACAAAGAAGATGAATTCTTTACAGAGAGTGTTCCTGCACCATCTTTTTTTTTTATTCCTCGAACGGCCTGGAGGAAACTACGAAAAAAACAAAGAAAGGATCACTTTAGGGGATTGCAGTGGTGTAACATTATCTCTGCAGGTATTCGCACAATACATCCACATTGCAGTTTTGCATTTACAGGTCATAGGGTTAAAAGACACGGCTCATTGAGAAATAAGTCAGCAATTGCAAACAACACTACCAAGAGCTCTCTATCTTCAGAACATGGAAAAGCTTAAGGAATCTGTGGTAGACTCTGGCTGTCGAGATGAGGCACCATCACCAGGTGTTCTGAAAACCATTTCCTGGAGACAAAGAATGAAGGACCGGAAGCATAAAAATGAAACTCTCAGCCTCCAAATGATGGTTGAAGAAAAAAGAGATGAACCGGATGAGGTTATCCAGAAAGTGATCCTTCATCCAAAGGGTGTGATGCTTTGGTCAAAGAAAAGCATTGACATATTCCACCAAAGATGTAAAGAAGACATAATATATCTAGATGCAACAGGAAGCATTGTGAAGAAGAGTAAACAACATGGCACAGGTCCTTTTTATATATACGAGCTGGTGGTCAGAAACCCAAATAAAGGTTCCTCTCCTTTTCCAGCAGCTACCTATGTGACCTGTGACCACACCACCTCATCTGTCCTGTATTTTCTCAGTGCTTTCCAGACGGACCATGCCAAGCAATATGGACAGAAAAACATCAGTCCAGTCATGATTATTTGTGATGGATCCATGGTCCTCATGCAGGCCATCTCACTAGTTTTCTGTCAAACCAACCTCAATGCCTTGCTCCAAAGTTATTATCAGATATTGACAGGGAAAGGCACCGCTGAAGACTTTAGTCGTCCTATCCTCCACCGCTGTCTAAGCCATATCATGAAAAATGCTAAATCCCTGTGCAAAAAGCAGTAAGTAAAATCTGTTTTCATAAAGCAGATAATCACAATAATTGTAACAGATTATTCTTGATTGTTTATGACAACATTATTGTTTCTCTCTCAGTGCACCCAAGAACTACAAGCTGGCCATGCATATTTTTGGACTTTTGACCACAGCAAGTTCAATTGTTGAGTTTGATGAAATGCTCCTCAGCTGCACCGTAATTTTCTCAAGCCCATGCAGCTCTGAAAATGTTGAGAAGCACTTCAACAACATCCAGAATTGGTTGACCATCATTGGGGAATCAGTTGTTGATGAAAGCAGCATTGTTCCTGAGGACCTTGAGGTACACAGTAAACACATTAAAAATGTCTTCTAGCCTGTGTAGAATCACTCATGTAAACATCATATAAAACTTCATATTTTAGGATACCTTCAGTCCAACACCCTTTCAAAGACATTTCACAGAGGTCATAGGCACTGCACCCTTGGACAAAAAAGGGGATCCCAACGTGTACTACAGTGAGCTATTCATCTCCTCGTTGGCTACCTACTTCTTGCCTCACGTAGCTCTTTGGTCAAGCATGATGCTGGGTCAGTTACACTTTTTGATTGAAACACTTAAACATGTCTCTGTTTATTCACAACAATTTAGGTGTACATTTGAACATGACATGACCAAGTAGTATGTTTGACAGATGTCTTTTGTTCGTTTGCTCGCTCCAATGACATTATCAAAATCTATCAATCACATTCACATTGTTTACTTGTGCAAATTAAATATTTTAGATTTTTGGATTTCAGCTTTGTACAGATGTTGTGTACACATATGATGTACTGTAAAGTATGAGGGACGCAGAGATGTGTCCTTAAACCTGATGCGGCCTTCATTTTGGAATTACACTCAGGGTTTTCAGGGGCCTTTTTCACCCCAGGAAACAAAATGCATTTTTTTTAACAAAATTATAGTAAAAGAAAAAAAAAGAAAAAAATTATATATACATATTGTTTCATATTTTAAAATATAAATATAAATATTAATTAAAAATTTATAATTAATAATTAAAAAAAATTAAATAGGTTTTTATACAAAAAACTGCTTTTTATGTAAAATTCACTTTATAACAGACCCACATTTCTAACTTTAATTCATGGGGATAACATGGATAATTTCACATGGTTTAGTGTAAGATTTTTGCCCATCTTTTGGAAAATCCAGTTAAAAAAAAAAAAAGAAATTCACTTTTACCGTGGCTGCAGAGCTCCACTATTTGCTATTCTACCTGAAAGGTATCTTTTCACAATTTTTTTTCAGTTGAGTTCATATCTACATATTATGAAATCACAATTATTACAATAAAAATTACTTTGTGTCAAAGTTACTGAAACAAAATCAGTTCCCTTTCAGTCGAATCCCTTCGACGTTACATTGGGATCTTGCTTGAGATTCCTGTTTGTCCTGTGTATTTTATAATATGTAGACATTAACTCAACTGAAAAAACTTGTGAAAAGATATCTTTCAGGTGGTCAAATAGCAAAAAGCAAATAATGGAGCTCTGCAGCCATCTACTGGTAAAAGTTTTTTTTTTTTTTTTTTTTTTTTTTACTTTTAAAACTGGATTTTCCAAAAGATGCACAAAAATCTTACACTAAACCATGTGAAATGATGATTACAAAATTGCAATTTGTTGCCTGGGGTCTCCAGAGACCCCAAACACCATGAATGTAACTTAAAAAAAAAAAAAATCAATATACCATTCTAATTTTTTTATTTTTAGATCAAGATAGTGTTGACCGATGTATAAATTCTCATACCATTTGAACAAAGGGAACGTTTTAAGAAAATATTTTTTTAAATTTTGTTTCGTTTTTTTTTAAATTTAGTTTTTAATACTACCTCGAAGACAGCATAAGGGTTAAATGATGACCAAACAGGATGTAAAACTCATGTGTTATACTGTATTGAAGGAGACCTGGGACGGCATGGTAAAGGACCCCCATACCAGCAATTCTCAAAGAAATATTCAAAGATTTCAAAGAAAAAATACCAGGTGAAGAATCATTTAGATGAATATATGCAATCTAATGCATAAATGTCTGTACCTATTACTTTATTCTGTACTAAGCTCTTGGATAAGGTACTATGCATCTTTTATTTTCTTATCAGAATTTCACACAGGACAACAAGACACAGGGAATAATGGAAAAGAGTCAGTGGGACTTGAAAATTCGCTTCAAAGGAAGACGACTGACCAGACTTGATGACTTCATAATGACCTACAAAGCCATGCACACTGCAATTCTAAGGGAATATAGTGATGCTGAACGTATCACTAAAAGAAAGGTAAAAGTCAACCTTGAACAATATCTAAATGTGTTATGCTTCACAAAAATTTTTAATATTTCATACAATACACAATGAGAAATTGGTAAGACAGGCCTAAGGATGCATTTTCCATCCCTGGATCTGTAAAACTGTCTGTCTGTTCACCACCTTGCTGTAAAAAAATGATTGGCTCATTACTGTGACACTTTGCCAAAAAATCCAAGCCTGTCATAACATTTACTGTATCTTTGTAAAGTCCATTACCTTTTCCTCAGAACAATCATCAGGTATATATGCCAAATTTGCAAAGAACATATCACTAAAGATAATTACATGACATGAGTGCATCCATAGGCCCTAAAGAAATATATGATATGTTTTATACTCAAAAGGAGAAATCAGCATTTTTGTCACATTTCAGGGCAAGTCATCTTTATTTATGTAGCACTTTTAACAATACAGATTTTGTCAAAGTATCAAATTGGGGAATAGAGTGTCACTAGTGTTTTCAGCTAAAGGCATTTCATTGTTGAATTTACAGATGTCATTGTCTAGATCAGCTTAGTTAAACAATAATCATTAGAAATTAAGTGTCCCCAACTAAGCAAGCCAGAGGTGACAGCGGCAAGAAATGAAAACTCCCATCAGTGACAGGATGGAGAAAAAACTTTAGGAGAAAACTGGCTCAGTTGGGGAGCCAGTTCACAGACCAGACAAAATTTATTAATTTATAGTTTAAAGTATTTATTATATTTATCAGGAAATAGGTCAAAATATTTAACAATGTAGCAAATATGTAAAAATGTTGAAGAATGTTAACAGAACACAAATTAACTTGTTTAGATACATAAGCTTTCTTTTATATTTCTTTTATATATTTTATTTCATATGAGCACCGTATCCTGAAGGAGATTTGGAGGAAGCGAAAGCAAAGAAGGAGAGGACTTTATGTTACCTCCATCAACAAGCCATTTCGTTTCAAGAAAACAGCGGTAACATGAAGCATATTTGCATACATTACTTAAAAAAATCACTAAATTTTCAAAGACATTTCTATTTCCTAATTTATTTTCTGAAATAAAGCAGGTGTCTACAGCTACAGGGGAAACCACCAGACCTTCTTCTGGCAGCCAAACACCACCAGTGGCAGCAAAAGGCACAAAGACAGGCCGCCGAGACAAAGATGCTTTGAAGGTAAATTTTATTTTTTAGTGTCTTTTTAGTGTACACTTGCAATAGTTTGACAATCAAAAGGATGCCAACAATACACAGCTAAAACATTAACAAGCATGTAAAATTAAATATTGTGATGTCCTTCAATGTGTAATTACTAATAATAAGCAAAACACAGATTTATCAAAATATAATTTAATTTGTCTCAACTGCATTCCTAAACTAGTAACATAAAAACTGAATAAACAGTATTGTAAGGGAGGTCTGACTATAGAAAGGGGAAGGGGAGTTGCAGATGCCTAATCAGATCAAAAAGTTCACATTAAAATTAATGTTTATTTATGTTGGTTATCTCATAGAAAAAGAGGAAACGGAAAAAAGCACAAAAGCAAAAGTCCCATGGACCACTTTGGATGCATCACTCACCAAAGGAAGTTATCCAAGCCACTAAACTGGTGAAATAAGTAATGCTAAAAAAAGAACAAATATTAGGCATCCTGCACCCAAAAACTTGGCTGAGCAGTGACGAAATTGATGCAGTTCTCTCATATAGATGGTTTTCAGTCCACCTTACTCTATCAGAGTCTCCACCAAGGGGGTGTGGTTGGGACACCGCAGAAGCCTTTTGTGCAAATATTAAACATAAATGACAACCACTGGATAACAGCAAGCGACCTTTTCTGTGGACCCAATGAGGTCTGCATATACGACAGCCTGAACTCAAACATCACCAAGACGACAGCACAAAAAATTTCCTGGTTGATTCGTCCACAAGCACCCCATTTTGACATCAGAAAACCTGCCGTGCAAAAGCAGCAGTCAGGTAGCAGTTGCGGGTTTTTTGCATTGGCCTTTGCAACTGTATTATGTGATGGAGTCAAACCAGAGGAGTGCCAGTTTCAAGAGAGAAACATGAGACAAACACTTTACAGATCTTTAAAAGACAAAAAAGCTCCGGTATTCACATACCAGAAAGTGCAAGCAAAGCCTGATAGGATGACACTTCAGGTGGAGGTTCACTGTATCTGCAGGACCTCACACAACCAAGAGGTGATGGTCCAATGCAACAACTGCAATCATTGGTACCACCCCAATTGTGTCTCTGTCCCACCCAAAGTATTGGACACTACCGCAGAAGAGTGGAACTGTGAAATCTGCACTACTTAAAATGTACATAGTACATTTAATGTACATAGTTAGGATTAATGTTGCATTTTCATTATTGCATTTTGTTGTAATTTTATATATTTTTTACATTTCTTTATTATTATTTGGTACTGGTTATTTCGAGTGTAACTTATTCAAAATAAACAACTCCTTTGATTTGTGGCATGTTGAAATTTTTTATAAATGTACACAACAACACAACAACAGAAGAAGACGACTCTGAGAAAAAAACCTTTATTCACATGTACTTCAGAGATATTGGTGTGTTGCAGCTCATGTGGTGCAGGCTTGAAGAACACAATAAGACTGACTGAAGACTGGCAAGTATCCAAGGTACACACACACAAACACTCCAACAACATGAAAATCACCACAGTGGTACATGGGGAGATGAGGAAAAACAATCTGTTGAAATTTGCAGAAAAAAAAATTGATTTTATATTTTTATGTTTTATGTCAAAGCAATGTCAATAGCATATGTTGACTTTGGTATGGAATTATTAAAAAATGATACAGTAAAACAACTTGAAAATCAGCACAGTGGTACTTGAGGAGATGAAAAACAAGAATCTGGTTGAGTTTTCAGAAAACAATTTGATTTCATATTTTTTTGTATTTTTAAAATGCCTATATAGCAATGTCAATAGCATATGTCGACTTTGGTGTGAAATTATTAAAAAATGATACAGTAAAACAACTTGAAAATCAGCACAGTGGTACTTGAGGAGATGAAAAACAAGAATCTGGTTGAGTTTTCAGAAAACAATTTGATTTCATATTTTTTTGTATTTTTAAAATGTCTATATAGCAATGTCAATAGCATATGTTGACTTTGGTGTGAAATTATTAAAAAATGATACAGTAAAACAAGTTGAAAATCAGCACAGTGGTACTTGAGGAGATGAAAAACAATAATCTGTTGGAGTTTTCAGAAAACAATTTGATGTCATATTTTTATTTTTATTTTTTTTATATCTATATAGCAATGTCAATAGCATATGTCGACTTTGGTATGAAAATATAAAAAAAAAATGATACAGTAAAACAACTTGAAAATCACCACAGTGGTTCTTGAGGAGATGTAGAACAAGAATCTGTTGGAGTTTTCAGAAAACAATTTGATTTCATATTTTTATGAATTTTTAAAATGTCTATATAGCAATGTCAATAGCATATGTCGACTTTGGTATGGAATTATTAAAAAATGATACAGTAAAGCAAGTTGAAAATCAGCACAGTGGTACTTGAGGAGATGTAGAACAAGAATCTGTTGGAGTTTTCAGAAAACAATTTGATTTCATATTTTTTTGAATTTTTAAAATGTCTATATAGCAATGTCAATAGCATATGTTGACTTTGGTGTGAAATTATTAAAAAATGATACAGTAAAACAAGTTGAAAATCAGCACAGTGGTACTTGAGGAGATGTAGAACAAGAATCTGGTTGAGTTTTCAGAAAACAATTTGATTTCATATTTTTATGAATTTTTAAAATGCCTATATAGCAATGTCAATAGCATATGTCGACTTTGGTATGGAATTATTAAAAAATGATACAGTAAAACAAGTTGAAAATTACCACAGTGGTACTTGAGGAGATGTAGAACAATAATCTGGTTGAGTTTTCAGAAAACAATTTGATTTCATATTTTTATGAATTTTTTTAAATGTCTATATAGCAATGTCAATAGCATATGTCGACTTTGGTGTGAAATTATTAAAAAATGATACAGTAAAACAACTTGAAAATCAGCACAGTGGTACTTGAGGAGATGTAGAACAAGAATCTGGTTGATTTTTCAGAAAACAATTTGATTTCATATTTTTATGAATTTTTTAAATGTCTATATAGCAATGTCAATAGCATATGTCGACTTTGGTGTGAAATTATTAAAAAATGATACAGTAAAACAACTTGAAAATCAGCACAGTGGTACTTGAGGAGATGTAGAACAAGAATCTGGTTGAGTTTTCAGAAAACAATTTGATTTCATATTTTTATGAATTTTTAAAATGCCTATATAGCAATGTCAATAGCATATGTTGACTTTGGTATGGAATTATTAAAAAATGATACAGTAAAACAACTTGAAAATCACCACAGTGGTACTTGAGGAGATGAAAAACAATAATCTGTTGGAGTTTTCAGAAAACAATTTGATGTCATATTTTTATATATTTTTTTATATCTATATAGCAATGTCAATAGCATATGTCGACTTTGGTGTGAAATTATTAAAAAATGATACAGTAAAACAACTTGAAAATCAGCACAGTGGTACTTGAGGAGATGTAGAACAAGAATCTGGTTGAGTTTTCAGAAAACAATTTGATTTCATATTTTTATGAATTTTTAAAATGTCTATATAGCAATGTCAATAGCATATGTTGACTTTGGTGTGAAATTATTAAAAAATGATACAGTAAAACAACTTGAAAATCAGCACAGTGGTGCTTGAGGAGATGAAAAACAAGAATCTGTTGGAGTTTTCAGAAAACAATTTGATTTCATATTTTTATGAATTTTTAAAATGTCTATATAGCAATGTCAATAGCATATGTTGACTTTGGTGTGAAATTATTAAAAAATGATACAGTAAAACAAGTTGAAAATCAGCACAGTGGTACTTGAGGAGATGTAGAACAAGAATCTGGTTGAGTTTTCAGAAAACAATTTGATTTCATATTTTTATGAATTTTTAAAATGTCTATATAGCAATGTCAATAGCATATGTCGACTTTGGTGTGAAATTATTAAAAAATGATACAGTAAAACAACTTGAAAATCAGCACAGTGGTACTTGAGGAGATGAAAAACAATAATCTGTTGGAGTTTTCTGAAAACAATTTGATTTCATATTTTTATGAATTTTTAAAATGTCTATATAGCAATGTCAATAGCATATGTTGACTTTGGTATGGAATTATTAAAAAATGATACAGTAAAACAAGTTGAAAATCAGCACAGTGGTACTTGAGGAGATGTAGAACAAGAATCTGGTTGAGTTTTCAGAAAACAATTTGATTTCATATTTTTATGAAAATTTTAAATGTCTATACAGCAATGTAAATAGCATTTGTCTTGATTTTGGTATGTAATTAAAATAAATGATACAGTATATAACATACAGGACATGCAGAACAATAATCTGTTGGAGTATTCAGTTTGATTTCATATTTTTATGATTTTTAAAAAATGTCTATATTGAGAAATAAATAATAATATTGGTCCGGACTTTGGTATTCAATTATAAAATAATGAAACCGTTAAACAGCATGAAAATCACCACAGTGATAGGATGCAGAACAATAATCTGTTGGAGTTTGAAGAAAAGAATTAGATTTTTATATTTTTATGATTTTTTTGCGCATGTCAGATTAATAGTATTTTTATTTGGGAGACAGAGATAGAGAGATTGTTAATAGCATTGGTCCTGACTACGGTATGCAGTTCTTAAAAGTAGTTTAGTAACATTAAATGCGCCTTGTTAGGTCGGAGGTGTTTGTTACCGTAAATATCTATATAGGCGCGCAGTAGAAATTAAAGCGGAGATGGCGTGACCGCACTTTTACGAAGCGCAGATGGTGTGACCGCAGTTTGTCAACTTCGGCTTATGGACATTATTAGCTTACCAGTTCATGTTATCTTCGATACTATGGCAGTCATTCACAAGAAGAAGATCCAAAATACACCTCCGACGTTACAGACGACATCCAGACCAGAAACTTGAAAATAACAAACAAAAGAAGGGCTTGAAAATACTATTTAAAATCTCCTCAGAAAAAGCGGTGTTGCTTAACGCACTTTACGTTACCTCAGTATTTCACCTCAGTTCGCCATTAAGCTTGAGTAACGTTAAGGGCTCGTCAGACGAGTCAACTTGCATTAAAGGGCAGCACAATATACAAACGCGTTTCTCGGTTTCACTAAAGATTATTTCGACTAATATATGTCACCTTAAGTTACTCACCAGTCCATGTTTTCACCGTTATGGCGGCGCCCCGGCCGTCAGTCAGAAAAAAAGGCTACCGACATGAAAAACACGATGAATATTGTTAGTTTGCTGTTAACAAGTGAAAACATCTTAAAATTGTTCAGTTTTTCATAAAACACAAATAATATACTAACCTTTTTGTCAAGTTATTGGTGCAACATTTCTCCTTTTGTCCTTTTTACCGCCACTTCCTCTCAGCAGGAGAGAAAAAAAATCGCCCTTGCCATTGGTCAATTTTTCGCGGGCAAGTTCACTGCTGTAAATTTACAGTAGTTTACTGTAAACGGAATTACAGTAGTGGATAATTACAGTAGTGATCATATATTTTCCCATAATCCTTTGCAGTTTACAGTAAAATACTGTATATACATTTTACAGTATCTTACTGTAGATATTACAGTAAAATACTGTTCAAATTACAAAAATCGGTTACAGTGTAGTGAGTTTTTATTTAAAGGATAATTCTGGTATTTAGCACTTTGGGTCTCTTTTCTGGTTTATGGATGAACTAGAGTAGTGGACACAGAAATGTTGACGATGGGTCCGGTCTCGACTTTTTGACTCGTTTAGATTCGCCTTTGACCGCTTCAGAGTGGCTGGCTACCGCATTCACAAACATGTCCTTAAAACAACCCTTAACATTCGTTCTTAAAACTGTGCAACTCACTGAGTGGTTAATGGTGTTCGTTGATGATTAAAAACAAATATATCGGCACAATGTATGATTTCAATCCGTGTTATTTGCTATAGAGTCCGTGTTATTATATCAATTATATTATATCAATCCGTGTTATTTGCTTATTTGTTATTTGCCATTTTCAGATACCTCACAACCGCGTATAAACTTCCGCTCGATATTTGAGTCTGAAGCGCAGTAATATCAACGAGTCCTCCAACAGAAATCAATGGGATTTTACAAAATGCCAAATAAAACACGACAGAAACTGTATTTCGCTACGCTACTTGTTTTTAATCATCAACGAACACCATTAACCACTCGGTGAGTTGCAGTTTTGAAAACGAACGTTAAGGGTTGTTTTATAGACATGTTTGTGAATGCTCGTAGCCAGCCACTCTGAAGCGTTCAAAGGCGATTCTAAACAAGTCAAAAAGTCGAGACAGGACCCATCGTCAACATTTCTGTGTCCACCACTCTAGTTAGTTCATCCTAAACAAACCAGAAAAGAGACTCAAAGTGCTAAATACTGGAATTAAGTCGCTTAATCATTCTCCTTTCACAAACTCACTTAACCATAAATGTAATTGCGACATCCATCATTATCCAATTATTTCCTGTCTCAGTCTGAGAAAGGTGAGGACTTCCCAAAAGTCGATGTGTTTATACCCTCCCCCTTATTTAAGTGACCCTACACAACAGCAAGTGACTTGATTTGGAGTGACAATTCGTTGTAAAGTTGTAGCAGGTAGGGGGCGGTTTGGGATTGCACTACAGTATGGTGCGTGTCACTAAGTGAGTGAGAGAAGATAGGTTAAGATAAGGCCATTAAAACTAATTTTAAATCTAATGGGAACACACAGGAAACCCCATCCACTCCAACTCTGATAATCTCCATAGTGAACACATAGATTAACATACCAGGTATTGCTTCACCAGCTTCTCTGGATCTTCATTAAGGTACACGCAGAGACCTTTGAGGATGCATTGTCTTCTGACTTCAATAGTGTCAGTCTTAATATAAAGATCAGAGAAAAAAACAAAACACTATGAACACCATTTCAACAAACCAGCAGTGTAGGTTTAGACACTTAAGAACTTAAAACTAAATTCACAGGAAGTCACAACTTAAAAGTGTTTGCTAGTTTTGTATACAGCTTAGATGTATGTTAATCCCTTTGGGATAGTATGTTTAAAAGTTTTTAAGACAAATCTTTGTTATTTTACTATCATTTACTACTTTGTGTTTTCCTTTAATCATTTCAAGCTTCAAATTAATGTTTCTTAACCTAGGTAACCAACCTGAAGATGTCACCTAAGACATAATTTTGCCTGAAATGTGTGAAGAACAGACCATTCCACTTTATATCATTCAAGTTTTACGATAATCACAGTGGCCAATGTGGTAAGAATACCTGCCATCTCCATTTAAGACGGGACGATAAAAGGGACAGCTTTTGAGTGCTTTGTCAGACCTGTATAATAGTATACAGTGCAAATGGTTTTTCTGTGCTTCAAAACTGCATTCCAACAGATTGCAGAGTTTTATGATTTCAGAGCAGATTTTTCAGGATTTAATGATGACCCTCACTCTTAAACAGATGACCCCTAATGGGGGAACAGATGTGGTGCTCAAAGTCATTTCTACAATGACCAAGTTTACATTGGTATCATACCTGGGTTATGGGTGCCATGATGGTCTTGATTTTTTTCCCTTGAACTCCACCTTTCTTGGCATACGCCTTCATCAGGTTTGCAGAGTGAACATCAAGCTCAGAGAAGAACTTTGACTGCAAACGGATCGTTGTGATTCTCTTGAACTCTGTACTCACCTACAAAAAAACATAAAAAAGGTAGACAAAACTCAGTTACCTTTTTGGTACACATTTGAAATAGCAGTTCTATCTGTTCAAGAAATGTAAATGCATAATACATGTATTTATCTAAATATTAGTTTACTTTGTCAGAAGGCTTCAGTAAATCCTCATCAGTTTGAGTAACCTCAGATTCTGTCAACATGTATTGTGACACATCCAGTGCAGTCATTCTCTTACCTCACGCACATTGAAGAGAGCTGGCCACCTCATTTTGGAATCAGCTATCATGGGGGCCTCCGAAACTACCTCTTGCCTTCTGAGTGCAAAGGTCTTGTCCATCATTGCCGCCAACTTGTGCTCATTGTTTCTCTTATTTACTTCTGAGAGGAGTGCCACTCTTATCTCTTCTAGTGTCTCTGGTGTTTCACCGGCCGGATAGGTGGGGCAGTAATTCACTTCGGCTTTTTTCGGCTTCTTTACACCATATGCAGGACTGCATTTGCTCTCAGGTTTGTGTGTTAAGGCATTCACAGTCACTTCAGGGCATCCAAGCCGTCGGAGTTTTGTTCGGTAGTTAGCAAGTTTATACTTCAGGCTTGTCTTCCATCCACCATACCCAGTCACTGAACCTGGCTCTTTTAAACATGGATTTGTAGTTACCAGAGCTTCTGCTACCTCATCAAACTCCCTGTCAGAGAGGTACACTTTGTACTGGACGATCGTTTCAGCTAAGCCATCAAGAACAGCAGATTTAAGTTTTGTATCAGGATTCAACAAAGCTCCAGTTTCTTTAAAAGCAGCATTGACCCTGTCCAGCTGTAGCTGACTATCATAAGCAAACCGGGGCATGGGGAAGACAATGGGCCAAACAGTGGATCTTGAGGAGGTGGACTCAGGAGAAGACAATATGTCTGTATCAAATGAGCTACCAGCAGATGAAAGGGATGAGGAGTCATTCAGAGTGCGGGAGGCAGCAGCTGAGTAGAGAGAGGGCGGGGTGCCATCAGGCTGGGCAGGTGCAACCGAGTTAAAGATGACCTTGATGGAGCCTTTGTCATGGATGTCTGACATTGAGACCAAGTTGGTGAATTCATTCCCAAACTCAACATCCATGAATTGAAGCCTGAAGTCCCCATCTACTCCACATTGTCTCTTAATTTCCTGTACGAGTTCAATGACAGTCTCTGGCATACCACCTGGAAGGATCAATCTCTGGGAATCGTTTTCTCCAAGAATGATTCTGAGTTTCACTGGAGCAGCCATTTCACGATCGCCTGAATGAGGATAGAGAAAATTAAGTTTAAACAAGGGAATTCTGATTTTAAAACACCAATGAGTACAAAAGTAGGGAATGCCATGCCGATTTAATATGGCTATCAAAAAATCATGAAATAAATGAGAGAACTGTGATTTCATAATACCAGACTTATTCCCAAACTGTTTCACTTCCATTTTGCATTCAAATGAATGGGCCGTGATTATCAAAGCAGATCAAAGCAACAAGACCAGGGCAGCACTACCACTACCAGTAGGTGAAAAAAGACAAAAATGACAATGAGAAGGAGAGAGTAGAAAATAAAATGAGGAGGAGAATGATGAAGAAAGGTGCTGCTGTATGTGACTCTGTGCCATCCCTCTGCTGTTGCTTTGGTCTGAATCTGTTCCAATTATGCTCCATTCATTTGAATATATGAAATCAAAATAAAGAGCTGGGAAATAAATGTGGCATTATGAAGTCACACTTCCCTGAAATAAGACAGTCCATTGAGATCCATTTAATATTAAAGAAAACAAACCTTATGTGTACATATCTTTTTAATGTCACCAGTCTTAGAGGTCCAACAAAGTAGTCTGCCAAAGGGTAGTCATCGGCTCAATCAGTACAGTTTCTCTGGTAGGATATACACTCAGCTCAAACGCTCTGAAATGTTCCCTGTACCACACAGAAAGCCTTCTAACCATGAAACACAGTCTCTCCTGAACAATACAAATCTGAAGAATCTCCCCAAAGTCAGGGAGTCCACTTGTAGAACCATGAGCAACTATCATCCCTTTTCTGAAATGTACACCTTTGCTTGACACACACTTGGAAAGGTGAACTTCAATTGTACCAGGGAAGTTCTTTTCAATAGTCTGAGCTATTTCTTGTTTCTAGGGATGTTTCTTCAAAACTGGATGATCTCAAGTGATATGAAATCATGAGCTGATGCTTAGTGGCTAGCGAGAGGGGCACATTTTTAAAGCAATTGGTGTGTCGCACAACCTGCTTAAAAAAACTGTTTGGCCTCAAAACGCATTGTCCAGAGGCACACAAGAGGCCCAAACATCCTTATCAGTTGAGGATAGTGCTCCAAATAATGATGTTTTGGGAGCAGTTGCACACCAGGGAAGAGTTCTTGGTACTTTTGTCTGTGCTCAGAAATTTTGCCCTCAAGATAGGCAATGCACTCATCTGTGTGTGTTGGAGCAACCACAAGCTCTACAATGTCTTTTAAGTCCAACAGTATTTGCCATGCCATTTCAGCCTCAGGCACCAGGTGGCCAATTATTAATGGGAGTAGTCTTATTAGAGCCCAATTTTCATGGGCGTTTCCACCTATTGTAGCCCTAGTTGAAAAGGTGTGTGGGATCACATGTGGCCTATTTGTCTTGTCGGCCCACTTGTAAGGGAAGTGCAGGATGGTTTTGTTGAGGGTTTGAAGACTGAAATACTTCTTGGATATAAGCAATGCCAAACACCGTGCAAGCTCCACTGGCACTATGCCCTCAAACAGATCATGCATAATATCTGGAGGATAGCCTGTGTGAACGCTGAAGTGGGCAAGCGTTTTGGTGATAACATAGTGTCTTTTCACCCCAAAACAGCTTGTACCATTCTCCTGAGCTGAGGTCACATGAGAGTCATGGAGTTCTTTTGTCCTAAGGGTGAATGCACCTGATTTTACCTCTTTTGTTTGGATGTCTGTTTTTGTTCCTGTGCAAAATCGGCAGATATACCCACTAGAAAAGCTCTCATTAAAACCTGCAATACTGTGAGCCCCCAAGTTATCTGCTGCAACAACCTGAATCGTACCTTTAACAAATCTGCCAAGTAATGGAATGAAAACACCGTCTTGCTCCAGAGTTTTCATGTCTTGAAGAAGAGGATGTAAGACACGGTCATAACCATACTTATTTACATCATCAGTTTTACACAACAATGCCAAGTAAATTGATGATAGTGATGAATATGAGCCTGGAGGCAAATTACTCAGAGTCCAGTAGATTCCACAAAGCTTATGTGGTAACACTTTCTATGAAGCCTGTATTTATAATGCATTACAAGGACATTCTTAATGCATTATAATGCATGCATAATGCCTTATAAACAGCGTTATAATATGTTATATAATTTTATAAATAATCATAGCAACAGTTACGATGCACTATAATACTTACCTTTTGTGCTTATAACTTTGATGAGTACAATGCATTATAACACCAGATGAAGACTGCATTTACAATGCATTATAAGGGTGTTCTTATATGTATGTTCTTATTATGCATTATAATACATTAAGAATGCCCTTGTAATGCATTGTAAATGCAGGCTTCATCTGGTGTTATAATGGTAAGTATTATAATGCATTGTTACTGTTTTTATAATTATTAATTAGATTATACAACAAATCATAATTGTGTTTATAAGGCATTACGCGTGCACTATAATACATTAATAATACCCATATGAAGGATTATAAATGCAGACTTCATATGGTGTTATGATGCATTGTACTCATCAAAGTTATAAGCACAAAAAGGTAAGTATTATAGTGCATTTTAACTGTTGTTATGATTATTTATAAAATTATATAACATATTATAATGTTGTTTATAAGGCATTATGCATGCATTATAATGCATTAAGAATGTTCTTATAATGCATTATAAATACAGGCTTCATAGAAAGTGTTACCGCTTATGTTTCCTGCGAGAAGTACCCAGAGGATTGCAGACCTCAAAATCATCTACGTATAAACGTAACAATATCCTCATCTCATCCCCTGACAGAAAAATGTTTTGCTGGAAGTGTGAACCATCCTGAGGAGATTTGTAAGTGTGGTGTTCACCACTCGCCATTTTACTCTGCTGTGCTTTGTGGTTTTCAACTACCCTGTCCACAACATCTTTCTTAAAGAGTTGCTGCAAAGACTTCAGTACAGGAACATACTGAAAACTTCTGTTTTCTTTGGCATCAAGAACATATTCAATGGGTTCTACAACATTAAAGCTTTCTTTATAATACTTGTTGCGAAGATAAGTTGAGCTTAGGGGACCTCCCTTCTCTATGGCTTTGAGCAATGGATTAGAAGTGCAGAGAGCAGTAGCTACTTCTGTTACCGCAGACCTATCCGTTGTGGGACTATGTTTCTGAAATACCCCTTCAAGAATGTCAATGGAGAGGGGTAATGTTGCTGAACTTAAGTAGTGCAGTTCCTCTAAGAACTCATCATTTTTTTTTGCCTGGGACATGTGCAAAATGCTCTAACTTAAGCAACGCTGCTATTCTCAATTACTTCAGGCAAGTTATTGGTTACATCTACATCACTACTTGAACACGCACTGTCTGCTTCAACTGAGGAGTCATCTTGATTGCCTGCATCTTCCTCAGGATTATAAGAGGATTCTTGTGAAACTCGTGAGTGTTTCTAACTATGTCTGGCTTGAAATCTTTCAATGTATGTCGACTGTGTTTCCTGTTCTTGTGAGAGTGAAATGTTCCGTATACATTTGTTTGAAAATTACAACCCCCAAACATACAAGGAACAGTTTCATTACTCTTCAAATGAGTGCCAATGTGTGAAAAATAATCCTTCTCTGTAGGAAGATCACTACAAGTGCACAAATGACAACTATATGTTGACAATTCCTGTAGCTCCTGGGTGTTTTGTTTAGGATGGACTCTACTTAAATGAATGTACAAAGCATTCCATGTCTTAAAAGTACATGGGCAGTTTATGTGTGGGCATGGGTAACGTTGCAAGTAGCAATAGGGGACACCACCTGTCATAATTTGATTGATGGCTTTGACCTTTTGACCTTCCCCCTCCCCCACGCCCCTCCCCCTCCCTTTCCCACGGTGCCCACCCACGTGTTTGACCCCTCGTTGACCTAGTGAACTCTACTGACCTTGTTTTGATGGATTGAGCAGGTGCGATGTCAACGGCTGACAGGTTTATGGGTTGTTGAGAGGATTAACGACAGGGTTTAACAGGTGCGGGATGAACTTCTGACAGGTTTATGGTTGTTGCATCAAATTTACGAGATTCATACCCAGGTGCGGGATTAACTCCTGACGGGTTTATGGGTTTTTGCGGGACCATCCGGTGTTTGGTTGTCATCCCGGTAGAGAAATACAGCAGCTGTGCGTGACCGTCCGGTGTTTGTTGAGGAATGAAGGTTTGTAGAATGTTTCGGCGATTTTACGGTCTAGCCCCCACGTCCGTGTTGTAGGGCATGGGTATCAGATTGCGTTCAGCATAGATAAATAGGGCTTCCCCATCATATCTGCGGAGCATCAGAGCTGTGAAATACATAGACATGGATGCGATACACAAAACTCCTGAGAGGGAATGGGACAAAGATTCTATGGAAGATCTGATTAGGGCACCGAGAAAACCGTACAGCAACAGTTTTAAAATGAGAGAATTTATAAAAGGATAAATATATACACTTTTAAATAATAAAATGATAATACTAATAATAATGCATTTTCTAACATTTGAATCATTAAATCCCTTACGTTTTTACAGTCTAGGGTGAAAAATAAAAGTCAGCGTGCGTGTGTCTGTTTGCCCTCTTTGCTCTCATTCACTCCTTGCAGGTCTGCCCGTGAGTGCTTCATGAGCTAACGTTACACAGTGTTATATGAACATCTCATGTAAAAGTGACCATACATGTAATGGTTGTATATAAATTACCTTTTCAACAATATATTAGTTGCTATAAAAAAATAATAGGAGACAAATAGACACAGCAGTTATGAGTACGTCTTAGTTTGAGAGGACCTGATACCATTTTTGCAGAGGATCCAAATTATTTCTCACAGTAGCTACATCTGTTTTTAAAAAATCTAGATTGGCATACTACGTGAGCATTTGGCGTTTTCCCAGTGAATTGATCGGTGATTCATCAAGAATATGACTCAGTCACTAATCCCCTGTCAACCCTATGGCAACCGTTCTCAGGATCTCTTTAAACATATGCGAGTACACATGTTCAGAAGCCGGAAAAACACATTCTTTATTCAGATGTTTATCTTTTCCATGAATGTTAGTTGTTGTTGTTGCGAGGATTGAAAAATAAAAATAAATAAAACTATAAAAACGTTTAATAATGTTTCAGTCCCTATCACACTGTATGAAAAAGTGACCATACATGTGATGGGTGTATATAAAATACTTGTTCAACAATATATATTAGTTGCTATAAAAAATATTTATTATTGAAAAGTCTCTATTATCACAACAGTTACGAGTCCATAACCGTACGATGAAATATATTAACAAAGTCTTTAATGTTTTAAAAACATAAATGATAACACTCGGGCTCAACAGTGTAACACAATCATGTACACAAACACACATTCAGTCCTCCAAGTCGTATTCTCTTCTATAAATAAGAAATGAATATAAACGATGTGATCACACATGATATTAAATCAAAGAATAACATTTACACTAGTTTTTAGGTAGTAGTAAATATTGTAATGGGGAGCCAACAACGTCAAAATAAGTAAAGGGAAAAATGTATTTTAACAGACCAAAACATATGGATTATGCCTGGACATGCCTGGGCATGTCAGAGGACCTGGACATGCATGGACATGTCAATTTGAAACCGTATCAACCCTTAACCTACCCAATCACAGTAAACTTTCTCTATTTCTATATTTTTTTTATAAACATTATTTACTATATTTTTATAAAGCTTTTGTACTCTACAAAGTGAACACCTACCCGTCACACAAAAAGTTCAACACACTTCCATTTGTAATAAAATATTTTAAGTCATTTAAATTATTATAGTAGGACTCAAGACATTTCATCATAAATCACATTTACGTTGTTGTATCAATGTAATATTCAAATGTTTATACAAATTTGTGATCTGATAAGTCCTATAAACATTTCAACCTAAAAAGTGACTTAAGCACAAACACTCACACAAACAAACATGAAAAATAAAACACAAAAAGCAAACACAAAACACAAACAAACATGCAAACTAAAAACTAAAAAGCAAACACGACACAAACTCAAACACAAAACACAAGCAAAAGACAAATTAAAAACATGTAAAACAATATTGTCACTAAAATTTTAAACAAGTATTTTGTTTTCTCAATACGCAAACATGTACGATCACGCTTGCGTGCGTATTATTGTAGCGCAATTTGTGCGGAATACATTATAATCATAACCATAAATACGTTTTAAGGTACTGGAAACACACAAATGTCAGGGCAGGACAAAACATCAGCAGCGGCTGCAAACCCCCTCAGACACCATGAGGGTTAAAAAAGATGGTAATATATATATATATTATTATTAAGGCATCAAAGTAACAAACATGTCACTACATCGAAACAAATCATTCATCGTACATCTTAAACATGTATTCAACATTTAAGTTTATTGAACACATAACCCACTTATTTTAAAGATGATATTAAACATTTCCATGTTTATAAAAATAAACATTTACAATACTTTTAGACGGTCATGTATATAAAACATAGTAACAAACATGTCACTTCAGCAAAACAAATCATTATACAACGTTCATTTTATATTTTTTAAGTTTATTGAAGTTATAAAACATCAAAGTAACAAACATGTTACTAAAGCTAAACAAATAAACCATTGTACATCTCAAACAAGTATTCAACATTTAAGTTTATTGAACTTATAAAACACATCTTGCACTTTTTAAAGACGATCTCCATGTTTATTAAAATTAACATTTACAATACTTTCAGGTGATCATAAATATAAAACAAACATGTTACTACAGCTAAAGAAATCATTCACCGTACATCTTAAACATCTTAAACAAGAATTCAACATTTAGGTTTTTGAACTTATAAAACACATCATGCACTTCTTTTAAAGATAACAAAAAACATCTCCAAGTCTTTTATAAAATTTATAAAAATCATAAAAATGGCTTACATTATGTTCTTCGAACATTGAAATCCATTCTGTGAATGAAATATTTTCAAAAATGTTTCAGTTGGAATATAAATAAAACTCTATGGTCCTCCCAGGGATAAACTCCAATGTGAAACTGATGCTCCAGACCCTTCAAACAGACTGATTCGTGATGGTGATGAGTAAACCAGATGTTCTCCTTGAAAAGGAGTTTCCCTACAGACAAACTTAAATTTCAACTAAAGAATAATTTGTATTAGATTTATTTCACACCATTCGCTTTAGATTGCTAAAGTTTCTTATTTTAATCATAATCATCAATGTATATCCCCCTCACACACACTCCTTTTTGAGTTGTATCTTTTAGAAAATGTGATGGTTATTTTATTACAAAAATATGTTGCTGTTTTAAAGGCTATATAAATAAAAAGTATAGAAATATAAATCTTGAGCCCAATATCTGAATATCATTATTGCTGTACTCATACTTTTCTGAATGATCTTTAACAGCATAATAAATATCGGGGATAATTAGCCTTCACTGAAAATACAGTATTCTTCATCTACTCTAAAATATATGTAGACAGTCAGCATATGTTGATGGTCACGTCTTCGAATTGAGAGCTTTACCCATAATGATCACAGGTTTGTTTCAAATTGCGTGTGTCAACAACAACTTGTGGGCCATAAGGATGTTACTACATATGAGAAAAGACACCACCAAAGACATCTCATGTTACGTAGACATGCACTCTTCGAATACCCACTGACTTTTTGCGTGAATGACACATCACATGTGAGGAGTGTTTTCTGGGGGTCTCCTGAGAATATACAGTTGCTCTGAAAAAGTCATTCTGACACATACCAGACTCCCATTGTAAGGAGAAATCTCCACAGACCGTCTCATGAACGCTTGACTGTAATCGCGAAACACAACACCATTATACACTGTTTTAATTTGTTTATTCAATTATTTAACACATATACTTACATTCAAATTTTTACACCTGGTACTTTATCAGTCTGATAAATTTGTGGACAATACTGTACATGATAAAATGGCAATCATGCTACCGTGTAAGTTAGACACAATGTTGTTTAGGAAAGTGATGTTTTCATCAAAGTCAGAGTATTCCTACTTCTTAACATTTAAAATTTTACTCTGATGTTCCAACGCAGGGGAACCGGGTGAGATATGTTAATCCTTCAACATATTTTTTTTATATATATATATATATATATATATATATATATATATATAGCTTTTTCTAATTGTATCAGCTGAGCTTGTTTCAACTGTTTATAGTCAATTTAGAGTAGAGTAATAGAGTCAACCTTATCGTCCTTGCTATTCCCCACATACAAACCATAAGCAACAACCTAAATTCAATAAAACCAGTTACACATCATGTAAGAAAGGCCTCATAACGCATACAGTCAAGCAGTATCCGCAACTTCTCTTGATTTGGTGTCATCGCTCTTACATTTGCAACTGATTCAGTGGGTAGGTCAAGATCATCAATAATGTTCTTCACTTTTGATCTAGCTTACTGTTTTTTCCTTTTAGGAAGATCTGATAACCTGAGAATACGAAAAGAAAAAGGATATTGGAAAAAAAATAAAATATAGAATAGAAAGAAAAAAATTACTTCAACCTTGTACTGACCTCTGTTCACAGTCTTTATCAGGTTTCTGATCTGAAACATCAGGGGAAACAAAGACTGTTAAGGACAATCCATGCGCTACAACATGCTATCTTATTCAGTGTACAGTATGCCTTCAGCGGTTATGCGGATGTGTCCAAAATATGAGGCCATCATAAAAATCCATCCTATAAATAAATAAAACAACTTATATAAAATTTACTTTGGGGCTTTACTTTAGACTCCAGATGTACACGATCAACATTATCTAATGGTTAAGCAACTCCATCTAATTACCATTTTTAATTGTTTCATATACCAACATTTATTCGCTTGTTTGTTTGTTTGGTGTAGAAGATGTACATGTATTACACTTACAATATACCATCACATTTGATTTGCCAGAGGTTGCAGAAGTCATAGTCATTGTAACGGAGCCTAGACTTGATCCAGTTATGACAGGGGCATATATCATACCGCCATTAGACGTGGAGCTCTTGCCTTTTTACAGAAAACAGGTCAATTAATATACTAGTTAATTGTACATCTGATAATGATTATTCGTTATTAATATTTAAATCACACTAACGTTTTACACGGATGCATGATGGTCCTTGTCTTGAAGTCTCTGTTGAATTAAAAAAAAAAAGTGTTATTTTGAATGGCAAAAATCAGGCTATGGACTGTATTGCAATCCGCCTTACTGAGATATGTATTTTAAAAGTAGTCCTATTCATAGCACAGGTCTTTACTATGCAAGGCAGTTCGGTTACCTGTCACTAAAGTTGAACTAGGGCCTATCTAAAGACACTTGTGGGCATCCAGCTAAAACTCAGGACTAAAAATCCATACTTCTTCTTTAGATCATATTATATCTGTAACAAATCACTGTTAATGTACACAGATTTCACACTAGGCTGTATGACGTTTGTATGTTTTAGCCTAAATGAAATGTTTCATATATATACCCCTAGGTTCACTTTATAAACGGACTTTAATTTTTATGAAGGTATGCAGTAGGCATTATGCACCCATTACGGTCCAAAAACGCACTTTTGCAAACCAACTTGACTGTAGTATGTGGTGATCCATTTTTGGTCGGGAGAAAATTCATTTACATCATCTTCTTTCAGCAAATCTAGAAATTTTCGACACATAGAATAAAAAAGAAAAAAAGAAAAAGAAGTGCTATAACCTTGTATCGGCATCGGTTTAGAGTCTCTATCAGGCTTCTGATCTGAAACATTAGGGAAACAAAGATTATTACTAAGGACACTCAATACATGCACTACAACAATCTCATCTCTACATGCAGTCATCATCATACCCAGAATCTCCCTAGTGGTCACGCTGATTGTCTCTTTGCTGTTAACACAGACGTCTGTCACATCAGGCCGTGTTTCCTTTTTCAGGCTTCTTACAATCTTCATTTCGTTCTTAAGGTTTGTTTTACGCTTAGTATCCCCCGTACAATCATGATTCGGATAGCGCTCATCGACGATGACCGTGTTCATCGGTTTGATCATTTGTCCTTTGTAATATGGTTTAAACATAGAGTCTATGATGACTTTTACACCGCACATTTTTTCTGCGGCACAGCTGCACTCCGATTGATCATCCGCAGCAGCGCCAGACCTACAGTTGTTCTCCATCAGATTCGACGTAGTTTCAGACATTCTTTTCAGAATTCAGTTTTCTCCAAGACGTAGCCGTTTCCTAGAATTTAGGATTTGACCGTTTACTCCCAAAAGTGTTATTAGCAGTAAAATTGCAGCAGAGCCGTGGTTCAGTAAAACAGGTTTGTTGTTGTTGTTTTTAATCAACAAGACGTTGCAGTAGCTCCGTCGTCCAAACCTGGTTATGTTCACAGTGTCGGGTGAACTCAGTTACTGCAGAGTTGATGACGACCTCAGTTGTTGGTTTTACTAATAGGGTCCACCCCTCAAGCTTGTTGTAAGGTCTAAGAGGGTTGTGGCCGGAAGGCTTGAAAATCAGTCAGGCACCCAAGATAAGTTTCGCTCAAGCTAGTTATAATATTTTGATTAAAGATTATAGACTCAAAAAAATAAGATCCACGAACCAAGTGGTAACTATTATACCACAGATAATGATAGGTTGTTAAAGATTTTAGAGCCAATTCCATAATAAAATGTTTCAAATAAATTTACAATCGTTATAAATAATACATGCAACACTAGACATCAACAATATTGTGTCTTAAAATATGTTTAAACCTTTTAAACATATGATAAAATTTGAATAAAAAGAGGCAAAGGGGAAACTGAATCCAATAAATGTTTATTAAAACAATTAAACATATAGCAAGAAACAGAGGAAAAGACTCAACGCTTTACAATTTTGTTGTGCTGCTATACATCCAAAACATATTGATGCCCACAATAAAACACTGACTGTGAAATTGGTCTAACTTGACTGAAACAGCTTGTCAATGGTTGAGAAAACAGTTTTTAACACAGGTTCGTCGCTCGCGTCTAAATATAGATTTGTTGTGCAGCATCCGAAAGGGTTGTCCTCAGGAATAGGCCAGGCGTCATCATGCTCATACTCAGAGTCATCATCAAAGTCCTCCTCAGAGTCATCATCAGACTCATCCTCGGAGTCCTCCACGGAGTCAGACTCGCCTCTTTGAGACAAAACTTTTCTTTTATATTCCTCCAGATGTTTCTTTACCCTTATGAG